>NC_091155.1:9393799-9637563 GCF_040958095.1 Procambarus clarkii
GGCCGGGCCCTAGAGGCATAGGACTACTGTAACCTGGCCACGTGGCGTCGCCGCCAAGGGCGATGCCAGGCCGCTCGCAGGGAGCCCGGCCAACGCGCACGTCCGGGCGTGGCACAAACCAGAGCCCCTAGGGACACGCCTAGGGAACACAGCAGACCGGTACCCCTAGTGCACGCCTAGGAACTAGCTAAAGGAGCACGCACAGACCGTGAGGGGACAGCACAAGGCACACGCCGAACACTGGGGACAGTCCTGACTAAACTTGAACAGAAAACCTCACTTTACCTTAAGAGTTGGTTGATTAAGGCAGGGGGCCCCTGCCATATCAGGACAGGGTACTGGTCCACATGTCATTGAGGCGCAGTGCAGTTTCGAGTGCGGCGAACCGAGGCAGGAGCAAAAATGAGGGCATCAGCCCTCTTCCCTCGGCTATATATAGCCGCCACCCTGTACCGTCCGCGCTGCGCTTGCGGGACGCGCTGCGCAATTGTCTCTTTTTTTTTCCCGCCAGAAACAGCACCGCTTTTCTGCTAAAAGCGGTGTCCATTTCTCCCCCCATTAAACTCTAACCTTTTCCTCTGAAGGCAGGCATTCTTTTTATCTAGTTTAAGCTGTATTTGTAATGCAAAATGATCACTTAGCATTTCATCCACAGTAAGACAATTCCCCTCTATGCCCTCAGCATTTATCAAACAAGCATAATCTAATCTCCCTCCCCTCAGATGAGTAGGAGTGAGCTCGCCCAGCAGTTGAACATCTTCATGTTCCTGCAAAAACTGGTACCATCTGCAACCATTCCTATTTGCTTTACCCCTTGATCCTAAAGCTGGATGTCTGGCATGTTTTGTGCGTTGTATCGTGTTTGTGGGCATTCGGGGTGGGTTGTGTTTACGCTGGCGGGTGGCGTCCTCACCAAGCCCTGATCATATCCATCTTTTTTTTTCAGTAAAGAGGAAGGAGAGGCACAGGTGAAGGGAAGTATAGAAGTGGGAAATATAGTGAGAGGTATGAAAGCAGGCGGGCTGTCCGCCTTGCTGACACGATATCCATCACATCACTAAACTTCATTTAATAACTATATGCCTGTTAAGTAGAATATTTTAGTAGTTAATAACATTATATTGTCGTTTTAATATTGAGCACGTACAGATATGCGAAACGTCCAAAGCTGGTGTCCGAAGTGGTAAAAATATTAGTGTGCGATGTTGTCAATTATTAATGTGTCTTGTATCCTTCTACCACTGACGTCATCATCCGTACTGTAGCAGCATAGATGCAACAACAATAAAACATTGTTGTTGATACAACAACAAACATTAAAAGTTACGCGCCTGTTCTACTTCATTCCCGAAAATCTAAAATGAATACATGAGAAAATGTGTATGAAACACAACTTTTCTTTATCTTTTTGAATTTAAATTTTTATATAAATATAATATCTCCATATATATAATATAATATAAACATACAAAATATCTTTATATATAATATATAAACTTTTCCTAAATAAAATATTATTATTATTATTATCATAGCGGCAGTAACTGGCTGAGAACGCTGCTTGCGGGACACGTCATCCGCATGGATCCCATTTCTACATCACTATAATTCCAGTTCAAATAAACTAAAAATGTGAAAATACAATATTGTTAAATACAGAAAACAGATGAAAAAAAATAAAATAAATACAAATAAATGTTTGATGCAAAAAATATATAACACTGGAAGGGGTTTGAACCCGTGTCTTTTAGATCCAAATGTGGAGAGGGAATACCTAGGCCTACTTCATGGTGTCGTGGGGGGGGGGGGCGCTGGTGGGGGTGCAGGGGAGGGGAGTAGGCCTACCCGGCCCCGGCCTGACAAAAGGGAAGTCATGGTCACTGGGGGTATGTATACTGCAACTGGGTTGTAACTTAACTTGAACTGTAACCAAACCACCCAGCTCCGGACCTCCCGAGAACTGAACAGTGAATAACCTAAATTTATTATAATTATATCGTGTCAATATCTATGTTGCCCAGTAGTACTTACCTAGTTGTGCTTGCTGGGGGGGGGGGGGGGTTGAGCTTCGGCTATTTGGTCCCGCCTCTCAACCGTCACTCTACTGGTTTACAGATTCCTGAGCTTCTCGAGCTCTATCGTATCTACATTTGAAACTGTGTATAGATGGAGTCAAACTCCATCACATCACTTCCTATAATACATTCTATTTACTAACTACTCTGACACTGATTTTTTTTTTTTTGTATAATGTCTCTGTAGCTCTTTTGGGTACTCAGCTTCCACCCGTTTCCTCTTGTGCATATACCAACCGTGTTGAATAATTCATCCTTGTCTACCCTGTCAATTTCCCTGAGAATTTTGTATGTGGTGATCATGTCTTCCTGACGTGAGGTGCGGTTCACGCAGCCTTTCTTCGTAACTCGATCACACCTATTAGTTCTACCTCATGCTGCATTCTCCAGGATTGGTCTTACATATGTTGTATACAAGGTTCTGAATGGTTCCTTACATAGTTTCTGACGGCAGTTCTGATGTTAGCCAGCCTTGCATACGTCGCTGATGTTATTCTTTTTCACGTGGGCTTCAGGAAACATGGTTTATTTTATTTATTTATATATGTAAGAGTTCTTACATTCTTGTACTGGCGAGATATTAACTCCTATATCTTTCTCTCTGTCTGCTTCATGAAGGACTTCATCTCCCATTCACTATCCAGTATCTGGCCTCCTATTTCCTCCGACTAGTTTCATAACCTTACATGTACTTAAGTTGAACTTTAGTAGCCATTTGTTGGACCATTCGTTCAGTTTGTCTAGGTTAATTTGTAGCCTCATGCTATCTTCCTCTGTCTTAATCCTCCTCATACTTTTTGCATCATCAGCAAACATTGAGAGGAAAGAGCCTATTCCTTCTGGGAGATCATTTACATATATCAGGAACAGTATAGGTCCATGGACTGATCCCTGTGGGACTCCACTGGTGTAACCTCGCCACTCCGAGACCTCACCTGTCACAGTGACTCGCTGTCTTCTGTTGCTTAGGTACTCTCTTATCCAATGGAGTACCTTCTCTTTCACCTGCCTGTATCTCCAGCTTGTGCACTAGTCTCTTATGTGGTACTGTGTCAAAGGCTTTCTGGTAATCCAAAAATATGCAGTCTACCCACCCCTCTCTTTCTTGGCTGATTTTTGTTGCTTGGTTGTAGAATTAAATTAATTCTGTGAGGCATGATTTGTCATGCCTGAACCCATGCTGAAGTTGTGTAACAAAGTTATATCAAATAAATCTCAAAATAAACAATACCCAAATTTGTAACAAATTAGATGGCAAATTCCTTGGCATTCTCATTGACCACAAGCTGAATTTCCAGGGACACATTCTAAATATATCAAAAAAAGTTTCAAAAACTGTTGGCATTCTTTCTAAGATCAAATATTATGTACCCCGCCCTGCCCTGGTGACTCTATTACTCCCTCGTCTATCCATATCAGATTCAGATGTTTAGATTCAGATGTTTATTCAGGTAAGGTATATACATACAAGTGATGTTACATTAATGGATTGATATATAGATAGAGCTAGTACATACAATGCCTAAAGCCACTATTACGCAATGCGTTTCGGGCAAGAAAAACATTAATATCTAGAACTTAATACTAATTGAGCATAAAGAATAAAAAGTGTTGAGAACAAATACAAATAAAGATAAAAAAAAAAAAAAAAAAAAAAAAAAAAGGGGGAACATGACTGAAAAAGCAGCACAAATACAATAGGTTGACAAACAGTGTTGATTAAAAAAAAGAAAATAACGGACATGGGTTGACAATAGAGGAGTGAGGTAGGTTACAGGGAATTTATTAGGTAGTGTTTAGTTTTTATCTTAAACTGGTTGAGAGAGGTCTCGTCATATCTCGTCATATCTCGTCATATCTCAACTATGGTATTTGTGCTTGGGGCTCTACTACTCAAAATCATTTACGTCCTCTAATTACTCAACACAAAGCTGCTATTAGGACAATATCCAATTCTAGCCCCAGACATCACTCGGTACCCCTACTCAAATCTCTGAATATGTTAGACATTAAGTCACTGCACATTCTCTCATGTGTATTATACATATATAAAACGCTAAACTGTAATGCCAATCCTGACCTCAAAAGCTTCATAGAAGGTTGTAACAGAACCCATGAGCACCACACCAGAAATAAATACAGTTTTGATATTCCTAGAGTACGACTTAATCAAACTAGAAATGCTTTACAAATCAAGGGACCCAGATTGTGGAATGACCTTCCCAACCATGTTAAAGACTGTACCTCTCTCAACCAGTTTAAGATAAAAACGAAGCACTACCTAATAAATTCCCTGTAACCTACCTTACCCTTCCATTGTCAACCAATGTCTGTTTTTTTAAAGAGCGCTGTTTGTCGACAGAACTGTATTTGTGCTGCTTTTTCAGCTATGTTTTCATTCCATGTTTTCATTTTACTCTTTATGCTCAATTAGTATTAAGCTTTAGTCATTTAAGTTTTTTATGCCCGAAACGCTTTGCGTAATAGTGGCTTTAGGCATTGTATGTACTAGCCCTATCTATAAATCCATCACTCTTTGTAAAATCTCTTTTATGTATGTACCTTACCTAAATAAACATTTTGATTTTGATTTTTTTTTTTTTGAACTTCAGCATGGGTTCGTTCTTTTGCTCCAGATGTTCCACTAGCTCTTTTCGCACAATCTTCTCCAACAATTGGCATGGTATGCAAGTTAAGGACACCAGCCTGTAGTTCAGTGCCTTCTGTCTATCACCCTTCTTGTATATCGGGACTACATTAGTCGTCTTCCAAATTTTTGGCAGATCTCCTGTTACTAGTGAACTGTTATACACCATGGAAAGTGGCAGGCACAGTGCTTCTACTCCTTCCTTTAGTATCTATGGTGAGATTCCATATAGGCCTATAGATTTTGTCAAATCCAACTCTAGCAAATGCTTCCTTATCTCCCCACTGGTAATCACAAACTCCTCTAGTGGTGCCTGGTTAGATATTCCCTCTCTTATCTCTGGAACTTCTCCTTGCTCTAATGTGAAGACCTCCTGGAATTTCTTATTGAGTTCCTTGCACACTTCCTTGTCATTTGTAGTGACGCTGTCTGCCCTATTCTCAGTTTCATTACTTGTTCCTTCATTGTTGTTTTCCTCCTGATGTGGCTGAGCAGCAATTTAGGTTGAGTCTGCCTTGTTTGCTATGTGCCATCTATAGATTTCCCAATACCAATGTATAGCTTCATTCTCAGATAACCTAAGGAATCTTATCATGAATAACAAGCTCAACAAAAATCACATCATTCTGGGAGGTGATTTCAATATTGACCTGGGTCTTCAAAACAACCCTCAAGTTGACTATTTCTGTAACAGCATGCACTCCTGTATGCTGTAAACATATCAAAAAAAGTTTCAAAAACTGTGGGCATTCTTTCTAAGATCAGATATTATGTACCACGCCCTGCCCTGGTGACTCTCTATTACTCCCTTATCTATCCATATCTCAACTATGGTATTTGTGCTTGGGGCTCTACTACCCAAAATCACTTACGTCCTCTAATTACTCAACACAAAGCTGCTATTAGGACAATATCCAATTCTGGCCCCAGACATCACTCGGTACCCCTACTCAAATCTCTGAATATGTTAGACATTAAGTCACTGCACATTCTCTCATGTGTATTATACATATATAAAACGCTAAACTATAATGCCAATCCTGATCTCAAAAGCTTCATAGAAGGTTGTAACAGAACCCATGAGCACCACACCAGAAATAAATACAGTTTTGATATTCCTAGAGTACGACTTAATCAAACCAAAAATGCTCTACAAATCAAGGGGCCCAGAATGTGGAATGACCTTCCCAACCATGTTAAAGACTGTACCTCTCTCAACCAGTTTAAGTTAAAAACGAAGCTATACCTAATAAATTCCCTGTAACCTACCTTACCCCTCTATTGTCAACCCATGTATGTTTTTTTTTTTTTTTTTTTTTTTTCAAATCAACGCTGTTTGAATGTAATTTTCTGTAATAATTTGTAATTGTATTTGTGCTGCTTTTTCAACAATGTTCCCCCCTCTTTTACCTCTATTTTTATTTGTACTCAACGCATTTTTTTCTTTTTACCCATTAGTTTTAAGCTTTAGTCATTAGTGTTTTTTCCTGCCCGAAACGCTTTGCGTAATAGTGGCTTTAGGCATTGTATGTACTAGCTCTATCTATAAAGCCAACAAACTTTGTAAAATCTCTTTATGTATGTACCTTTACCTAAATAAAAATTATTATTATTATTATTATTATTAATCACCAAGTCCTCCCGAGTCACTCAAACATCTGCCACTACCTTGGATCACTTATGGACTAATATAACAGCTGCCCTTACATCTGGGGTAATCTATGACAGAACAACTGACCACTATCCTACCTTCCTCATAGCAAACATGGACTTAACACCACCAGAAAGCAAGAAACTCACATTCAGGCTACACAGTGAAGCAGCTATAGGCAACCTCTCAAATGCACTTCACAATATTAACTGGGAATCTGAATTCAATAATACACAGGATATAAACTCATTAGCTAACCTTTTTCTCTCCAAAACTCTTTTAAGCCTCTACAACACTCATTGTCCCCTCCTTACCAAACAAGTAACTGACAACAAGAATAAACAATCCGTGGCTCACAACTGGCATTTTCAAATCAATCAACAAAAAACATGAAAATGGAAAGAAATTTAGGATTGGCCTAGTTGCAATAGAAGTAATTAAAAGGTACTCATCAGTGCTTACCAGTATCATAAGAAAAGCTAAACTTTCATATTATGAGAATAGATTCAAAGAAGCAAAAGGCAACATGAAAAGCACATGGAATACCATGTCTAATATCCTAGGAACTAAACAACACTCCCATAACCAGATCCTCTCTAAGGATGGCTTTACACCGTCACCACAACCAGATAACACTCTAAGGATGGCTTTACACCGTCACCACAACCAGATAACACTCTAAGGATGGCTTTACACCGTCACCACAACCAGATAACACTCTAAGGATGGCTTTACACCGTCAACTGATTTAGAAATGGCAAATGAATTTTCTGATCAGGGGGAAGGAAAGACACAACAGTATGGGGGCTCATTTATTAAGTAGTAGTAACACAAAAGTACTGTTCTGCAGGACGCGTAAATGAGGAGGCTATAAGTTAGACGTGACACATTAATAACATAGTAGGAGACTGTAAGTGCTGATAAGCAACTTAATGAGAACGTCCTGAAGTAACAGTTAATACAGAATGCTTATAGCTTGTAAACACGATAAACAATTACTGCAGAACACCAGATAAGCCTAATGGCTAGGAGATAGTTATAAAGCAACTGTGTAATAAATTGAGAGACTGTTAGTCATTTTTAATGGTAAGTAATGGTAAACCGAGTGACAGTTAATAGAGGAGCCTGGTCGAGAGACCAGATCCCCAGAAGTGTATTGGCTAGAATATAAGTATAACAATGAGAGAATACAAGTATAACAATCTGACAGTTAAGTAAATTACTGCAAAACACCGTAACACATTAATGAAGATTCCTGGCCAAGAGCCCAGAGAAGACATAATGAATATCCTAAATGGAGAGACAGAATAACCATTGCGGGCGCATAACATATACTTGGGAAGTGCCTAATGTTAACTTGGAGGAGAATTAACCCAGGCCAAGAGGCCGGGGAACACTTGACACAATTAACTAGCCGAGCCAGGTCCCAAGAGGCGCCCAGAGGGCGAAGGGAAGGACTGCGGCGGCCCAAAAAGGGGAGACGGGTGGGTTTTTCGAAGCGAAGCGGGCCAGGTCAGGAGCCAGAGTGAGGCTGACCCAATGTTGTTGTTTTAGATTCAGGTACTCAGAACAATAAGTTCCAGTAGCACGGGCTATGGTGAGCCCGTAAGTGGAGGCTCTTTGGAGCCATTATCTATATCAGTGGCTGATAATAGAGATCTGGCGATGGGCTGACCCAAGATCCCCTGCCCTTAAATGGGCCCCTGTGTCTGCGCGCGCAGCGCCTGCGGATTGCGCTGCACAAGTGTCCTTCGTTCCCCATCAGAAATTACTCTGCTTCCCAGGTGAAGCAGCGACCATTTAATAGCTTCTTTTCGTCGGTTGGTGCTAACCTTGTCAGTAAAATCCCTCAGACTCAGACACAAATCAACACATATCTCTCAGGCAGCTATCCAAACTCTCTTCTCCTCTCACCAGTCAGCCCGACAGATGTTGTGTCCATCATACACTCACTAAAAACCAAAGCTGGGAACATTAGTGAAATCCCATCCATTGTATTCAAGAGCGCCTCCCATGCCCTTGCGCCACCAATAGCTCTGCTGTTCAACAAATCCCTAGAGTGTCATACCTTCCTTGATATACTTAAAAAAGCAAGCGTAAAAAGAAAAACAAAGAAAAAAAAGGAATTTTGCTAAAAAAAGCAAAATTCCACTGATGTTAATGAGATAATCCTTTCCCTTAAAACCAAGTCTAGTGCCCTTGAGGAGATACCAACTTTAATTTTCAAAAAAGCATCCAGATCTTTAGCCCCTGCTATTGCACTGCTCTTCAACAAGTCACTTGAACTCCAAACCTTTCCAGATATTCTAAAAAAAACGAGAGTAACCCCTGTCCACAAATGTGGTGATCTCGCTGATGTTAACAACTACAGACCTATATCAATCCTGCCAAACTTGTCAAAAATATTTGAAAAACTAATCTACAAGCAGCTTTACTCTTATCTAGCCAAACTCAATATGCTTAGCTCTTGTCAATATGGCTTCAGACCCAAAAAAGCACTAATGATGCACTTATAAGTATGATTAACTTGATACATGCAGCTCTTGGTAAAAATGAGTTCCCTGTTGGGCTATTTGTGGACCTGCGTAAGGCTTTTGACACTGTCAACCACCAAAACCTTCTTCTTAAATTACATCATTATGGAGTCAGAGGTCACTCCCTGCAATACCTTAAAATCTTACCTTACTGACAGGCTCCTGTATGTTACTGTGAATAATTCAATTTCTCCCACCCTACCCATCAACATTGGTGTTCCTCAGGGCAGCATACTTGGCCCTCTCCTCTTTCTCATCTACATTAATGACCTTCCAAATGCCTCCCAACACCTCAAACCAATTCTATTTGTTGACGACACAACCTTCATTTACTCCAGTCCTGACCCCCTTGCTCTAAATGTCACAGTGAATACTGAGTTAAATAAAGTCCATCACTGGCTAACTGCCAACAAACTCACCCTCAATATTGACAAAACTTTCTATATTTTGTTTGGCAATAAATCCTCAAATCAAATAAATCTCATGATAAACAATACCCAAATTAATGGTTACGTCGTCTGAAGTAACAAGAAAGTGGAACTAAGGCGGGCACAGGTGGAAGGCACGGTCTCCCTACAGAGTTCTGGGACAAACAACTTCCATCTACAGTACATTGTTACTTTGTAACAAAGTAGATGGTAACTTCCTTGGCGTTCTAATTTTCTACAAGCTGAATTTCCAGGGACACATTCTAAATATATCAAAAAAGTTTCAAAAACTGTTGGCATTCTTTCTAAGATTAGATATTATGTACCTCGCCCTGCCCTTGTGACTCTCTATTACTCTCTCATCTATCCTTATCTCAACTATGGTATTTGTGCTTTGGGTTCTACTACCCAAAATCATTTACGTCCTCTAATTACTCAACACAAAGCTGCTATTAGGGCAATATCTAACTCTGGCCCCAGACATCACTCAGTACCTCTACTCAAATCTCCGAATATGTTAGATATTAAGTCACTGCACATCCTCTCATGTGTATTTTATATATATAAAACGCTGAACTGTAAATGTCAATCCTGACCTTAAAAGCTTCCTAGAAGGTTGTAACAGATCCCATGAGCACCACACCTGAAACAAATACCTATTTGATATTCCAAGAGTACGACTTAGTCAAACTAGAAATGCTTTACTAATCAAGGGACCCAGAATGTGGAATGACCTTCCCAATTATGTTAAAGACTGTACCTCTCCCAAGCAGTTTAAGATAAAAACTATGTACTACCTAATTAACTCCATGTAACCTCACCCCCAAAATGTCAACCCATGTCTTCTATTTTAAACGATGCTGTCTGTTGACCAAATTGTATTTTTGCTATTTTTTCTGCCATGTTCCCCACCCCCTTTTTTATTTTTTATTTTCTCAACACAATTTATACTTTAATCTCAATTAGTATTAAGTTTTAGTCTTGGTGTTTTTCCTGCCCGAAACGCTTTGCATAATAGTGGTTTTAGGCATTGTATGTACTAGCTCTATCTATAAATCCATCAACGTTTTGTATCTCACCTTGTATGTATGTACTTTACCTGAATAAATATTTGATTTGATTTGATTTGATTTGATTTGATTAAAATAATGAACGATAAGTTAGTACCTAGTGCTGTGAGTAGTGCATTTATATTGTCAAAATGTTTAGCAAGTGATCTAACATTTTGGTTGTAAACTGATAAGCAGGTGCTATTTTGGAGTTTGATTTTTGCCTGGTGTGCTGTGTAATACTTGCAATAATGATGATCAATGTGCTGGTTGGTGTAGATATGAAACAGAAGATTTAGATCAGGATCAATATCAGTGTGCATGGAAATGCAGAGGGATCACGATACAATAAGACAAGCAGTTACAGAAACAATTAAATACTAAATCTGCTGTAAAAACAAAGTAATTATAGCAAAACACAAGAATAAAAGCAAATACACATACAATAGTAACAAATTAGAAGTAATAAAGATCCCGTAGATAGCCAGGAAGGATACAGAAGTTAGGTACAAAGAAAAAACAAAAAAATCAGTAAAAACTGACAAAATAAATGTAAAATATGAATATATATATATATATATATATATATATATATATATATATATATATATATATATATATATATATATATATATATATATATATATTTAGTGACTACACCTCAGCTCCCTCCAATAGGATAAAAGGATGGAAGAGCTGTTACCTGTACTTAGAGAAAAGGATTTGAGTAGTCATAATTAGTGCTAATTAGTTTGTCATTAAGGTAAGGAGAGATTGGAGCGAATATAAGGTTTACTCGCTACAGGTGGCCTAATCTTCATCAATCAAACACAGGTGGTACACTCACAAGGGGACACAGGTGGGAACTGAGTACTCCGTAGCGAGTAGATTTCTTTACATAAAACATAAATACGTTTTATTAATACCTACTGAATATATACATTATTACGGTGGTGACCGCTGGCAATGACTGACTGCTGGCAGGTAGCCTAATGTGTCAAGTGTTGAAGGCCTCGGGGCAGGTAGCCTGGGGGACATATTGATAACGATGTGTTGGTTGGTCTGCACCTGCGTATTTATTTATTTATTTATTTATGCATATACAAGAATGTACATAAGGAATGTGAGGATACAAATATGGTAATTACAGTCTTGTAAAGCCACTAGCACGCGCAGCGTTTCGGGCAGGTCCTTAATCTAAGAAAATTTTAAGGAGGTAAATACTTGCAAAATTTATAGACAAAAAAATGATAACAGATTACATGGAATGAAAAAAAAAGAAGATGAGAGAAAATTATAGGTACAGTATATTAAAGCACATAGGTAGCTATGATTGATTGCAATGACAGCTTAAAATGGTAGTTGACAACAAATTGGTAGGCACAATACAGCAGAAACAATATAAGATTGATTGCAATGACAGCTTGAATGGTAGTTGACAAAAATTGGTAGTCACAATACAGCATATGGCTAGCACATAAAAGAAGACAGCAATGAACACAATGATAAGGTTGTTTGATATTACATAAAAATTAGGAGATTGGGTAACACTAGGTACAGAGCAAATTTAAAGCTCAGTGTAGGAAACTAAATAGATGAAGTTAGGTACTTTTTGGTTTTGCTTTTAAATAAGGCAAAAGTTTTACAGTTTTTCAATTCACTAGGGAGTGAGTTCCATAGACTAGGTCCCTTAATTTGCATAGAGTGTTTACACAGATTAAGTTTGACCCTGGGGATATCAAAGAGATATTTATTTCTGGTGTGGTGATAATGGGTCCTATTACATCTGTCCAGGGAGAGTTTCAGAGCATGGTTTGCATTTAAGAACAGGGTTTTGTAAATGTAGTTGACACAAGAGAATGTGTGGAGGGAGTTAATATTTAGCAAGTTTAGGGATTTAAACAAGGGAGCTGAGTGTTGTCTGAAAGCAGAGTTAGTTATTATTCTGATAGCAGATTTTTGCTGTGTGATGATGGGCTTAAGGTGGTTTGCAGTGGTAGACCCCCATGCACAGATACCATAATTAAGATAGGGGTAGATTAGTGCATAATATAGTGAGAGGAGAGCAGAGTTAGGAACATAATATCTGATTTTGGAGAGTATACCAACTGTCTTAGAGACTTTCTTAGTTATGTGTTGAATGTGGGTGCTGAAGTTGAGTCTCTTGTCTAGGAATAGGCCAAGAAACTTGCCATCATTTTTATTACTGATGTTAATGTTGTCTATCTGTAGCTGAATTGCATTTGATGATTTGCTTCCAAATAAGATGTAGTAAGTCTTTTCGATGTTTAATGTTAGTTTGTTCGTTGACATCCATAAGTGGATTTTTTTAATTCATTATTCACAACATTATTTAGTGTATGTGGGTTGAGGTTTGAGTAGATAAGGGTAGTATCGTCAGCAAACAATATAGGTTTGAGAATATTAGAGACATTAGGCAGATCGTTTATATATATAAGAAATAGAAGAGGTCCTAAGATGCTGCCCTGTGGCACTCCAACGGTAATTGGTAGAGTGGAAGAAGTTGTATCATTGATGGTTACATATTGGTGTCTGTCACTAAGATAGGATCGGATGTAGTCAAGGGCAAGGCCTCGGATTCCATAATGCTGGAGTTTAAGTAAGAGGTAGTTGTGATTAACAGTATCAAAGGCTTTTCTTAGGTCAATGAAGAGTCCAATCGGAAACTCATTTTTGTCAAGGGCTGTGTAGATAATGTCAAGGAGACTAATGATTGCATCATTGGTGCTCTTTTGGGACCGGAAGCCAAACTGGCAGGGGCTGAGTATGTCGAATTTTACGAGGTAGGAATAGAGCTGTTTGTAAATAATTTTTTCAAATATTTTTGATAGAATGGGTAGATTTGATATTGGTCTATAATTGTTTATGTCCGCCGGATTGCCTCCTTTATGGACTGGCGTTACTCTTGCTTTTTTAAGGATATCAGGGAAGGTGTGATACTCTATAGATTTGTTGAACAGTAGTGCTATGGGTGGCGCAAGGGCATGGGAGGCTCTCTTGTACACAATGGACGGAATTTCACTGGTGTTCCCTGCCTTGGTTTTTAGAGAGTGTATGATGGACATAACATCTGTCGGGCTGACTGGTGAAAGGAGAAGAGAGTTTGGATAGCTGCCTGAGAGATATGTGTTAATATGTGTCTGAGTCTGTGGGATTTTACTGGCAAGATTAGCACCAACCGATGAAAAGAAACTGTTAAATTCATTTGCATGAATTCAGTATAACAGAGATCTGATGATTTGTTTGAAATGTTTTGATGCAAAAGGATGTCTAAAACGAAATATAATGAACTGTAAGAAAATATGAAAGAACAATGAGGGAGTGTGAGGTAGGGGGTGTGAAGTTAGTTTAGTTTAGTTCATTTATTATGCACCCCATACCCATCTTGTGGGCGGTAGTGGAAAGTGTTACGGAGGCACATAATGGGCTCCGGGACTGAGCCACACAATTCATTTACCTAAGCAAGTTACAATCTTGATGAGCTATTTACAAAATTCAGTATAAGTCGTCACATCAATAATGGGATCAAGATCGACCACAAGTACAAACCACCAGACTCAGGGGCTAAGTAAAGTTTCTAAATTAGGCAGCTATCATATGTGGAGAGCTAGTGTTACAATTAATATGTTTGTCCTGCACACCGCCCCCCATCCAGTGGGCAGCGGTGGATAGGTTACAATCACTTAGTTACTACCTACAGTTAGCAAACTGGGGATATTTGGCTAAAATTTCTGGTAGCAGATCATTTTGAATGAAATATTTACACATCGTTGGAACATTGGTTATAGAATTGTCTCTAAATTCAAGTATCTTTTCGCACTCCATCACATAGTGACGGAGGGTGTGCGAATAATTTTGTTGACACAGTTTACATTTGGTCAGATCTACATCGGCAGATAATGAGAATTCCCAGAGATACTTGTAACCGAGTCTAAGCCGAGCAGTAGTAATATCTAGAAGTCTGCTGATTTTATTGGATGATCCATAGATGTGTGGCTCCTCTTGCATGATAGTATGATGATAGATGGAATTACTGGTGTCAGTTTCACTTCGCCTCAGATCTACAAGATCTTGTTGAAGTTCTCGGTGTACTGCTTCTCTTAGATTGCTCATTGACAATCCAAGGTTACACTCAACGTCTCCTTTAAAGGTAGATTCTTTGGCTAACTTATCAGCTCTATCATGCATTCGGAGGCCAACATGAGATGGACTCTGTTACCATCCTTAATAATTTTGTTGTATTTGTGTCTAGCTTCAGACACGAGCATGTTACAGTTATGTCTTAAAGAGTTGAGAGCAATTAAGGATGATAAGGAGTCACTTACAGTTAATGTATCAAGTTTGGAGACTTGTATTCAAAATTCAAAAATTCAAAATTCAAATTCAAATGTTTATTCCGGTAAAGTACATACATACAAAGTGTGATACAAACATTGATGGACTTATAGATAGAGCTAGTACATACAATACCTAAAGCCACTATTACGCAAAGCGTTTCGGGCAGGAAAAACACTAAAGACTAAAACTTAATACTAATTGAGATTAGAGTATAAAATGTGTTGAGAAAATAAAAAAAGGGGGGGGGGAAAATGGCAGGAAAAGAACAAAAAATACAATTTGGACGACAAACAGCATTGTTTGAACAAAAGCAGACATTGGTTGACATTATAGGGGTAAGGTAGGTTACAGGGAGTCAATTAGGTAGTGCTTCGTTTTTATCTTAAACTGGTTGAGAGAGGTACAGTCTTTAACATGGTTGGGAAGGTCATTCCACATTCTGGGTCCCTTGATTTGTAGAGCATTTCTAGTTTGATTAAGTCGTACTCTAGGAATATCATGTACACATTTCAGTGCAAGGAGCAAAGTAAATAGTTCGGTCTGAAGAGTAGAGGCCCAGTTGTTTATACGGACTCTCCACTCAAAATATAAGCCATCGCCCATTGTCAGGACAACTGCACTTCCAGCTGCACCCGTGGTGCGGTGTAGGGAACCATCAGTGTATATGATTTGAGAGAGAGAATGCTCTGTGGAAAGAGCATCAATATGGCTTAAGGCGTTGAGCTTTGCCTCAAGACGAAGCTTGGGCTGATCTCTAATTTGCTTCTTGGGTGGACAGGGAGGGATTAAAACTGGAAAGGGTGTAATCTCTCACGGTGCAGGAAAGTGCCGTTGTTGTTTCTCTTGGTACAAATCATGAACCTGATACATTCTGAGTTGAGTTCCAGTTTTAGTTATCCATTTGGAACAATTCTGATCTTCAATAAAGAAATTCTGGAGGGCTTCTGTGCAAGGGTTAGGATGAGTTAGCCTAAGCATTTTTATACCAATTTGACAGTTAATTTCAGTAACACGATCAACAACGCTCGGAATATAATGTTCCTTTCTCATCTTAAGTATCTTTGTGGTACGAGGGCACCCGAGGATTATCCTCAAGGCTTCGTTCTGCAATTTTTCAAGCCCTCCAAGCTTTCTTTCAGGCATCAAAAGAAGCAGAGGTGCAGCATAATCCACTAAAGATCTGATGTATGCAAAGTACATCATTTTGACAATTCTGACATTGGCACCATAGCCTGAGTGATAACCTGCAACAGCCTTGAGAGCTCGGAGCCTCTCTTTATACTGACGACAGAGTCTGAATACAACAGGACCATACAGTGGCACCTCAAGGCCAAGGTATTTGAATCTGTTTACATAGTCAAGCTGGGAGCCATCAGACAGTTGCATCTTGCGAACAGCTCCTCCCTGCCTGGGTGGGCGCCGATTTAGTATCTTTGTTTTCTCTGCTGAGATAATTAAACCTAGGTCCTGACATGAGTCTAATACAGAGTTAAGAGTGTTCTGCGTGTTAGCATACCCAGTGGTGTGTATCATTATATCATCAGCATAGCTAATGATGTGGACGTTGGGTTTGCTCGGTATAGAGTTTAACAGCGTGTTTATCAAGATATTAAATATGGTAGGACTGAGGACACCACCCTGCGGGGTACCTAGTTCAAAGTCTCTTGTTACACTCCTATGCCCCTGGAAAAATACAGATGACTTCCTGTTGGATAAGTAACCCCTGATCCAACAAAGAAGCCGACCACCAATATTCATTCTTGCAAGCTCACTCAAGATAACATGTCTATTTTCAATATCAAAGGCAGACTTGAGATCTAGGAAGGTGGTATATGACTTTTCAGTGTGCAGGGTAAGAAAGGTGGTGATGCAATGATGCACACTCCTTCCATGCATGAAGCCATATATCTGGGGGGATAGCATGGTTCTTATTCTATGGAGGAGACGGTTTAGGACCATTCTCTCGAATGTTTTGCAAATGCAGCTAGTAAGGGAAATTATGCGGAAAGCATTCTCTTGATTTGGCTTGGGAATTGGAATGATTATACTGTTGGTCCAAGAGTTAGGAAGTTCCCCAGTAACATAGCTCATATTATACTGCTCAAGCAGGGGATTCCCTGGTACTAAAGGGAGCAGACGCAATATGTCATAAGTGATACCATCTTCACCGGGGGATGTGGCTTTGCCTTTGTTTAGGACCGCGAGTAATTCAAACTCAGTAAATGGCACGTTGCATTCATCTTCCTTGTGAAGCATGAAGTCAACGAGCCTTTCTCGATCTCCGTAACCAGCATTTAATCTGAACTGTGTGTCTGGGGGAAGATTATTGAAGCTAGAGGTGGTTGCCTAATCATCGACTAACTCGTTTGCTCTGTGTAGAGGGTGAGGGTGTGCTACTTGGCCGATCTTATCGCCTTTAATTCTTTTAATATCCTTCCATGCCTGGCTGAGGGGGGTGTGAGAGTTGAGACTGTTAACAAAAATTTCCCAGTTATCTTGCCTGAGCTCTGTCATGCGCTCCCTCGCCTTGGCTAGAGCTTTCTGAAAGAGCTTGAGCATTGCTGGCGTACGTACTTCTCTATATGCAAGTCCAACTCGTCTGGCAGTGCGTTTCAAAGTACGCAGTTTGGGGTCATTGTAATAGGCATGGTTTTTATTACCTTTCATATCGTTCCGGCTATTGGAGGGTGCAGGGGGCCGACCTAAAGGGCCAGTGAACATCTGAATGCTCTGTACTAGATCATCGTTAAATGTCTGGACTGTGGAGGGATCATAAGTGCTGTACCACTCTGACACATGAGCAACAAAGTCTTCACGTCGAGCAGGAGGAACACTGAGCTGTTTACGTTTAAAAGTCCCACCGGGCAGGATGGAATTTCCGATACATAGAGTAGTCATGCTAGGGTGATGATCTGACAACAAATCTGTTATAATAGATGATGTGCACCAGACGTGAGAGACGTTGAAACCAACACAGAGGTCTAGAATGCCTCCACAAATATGCGTGGATTCAAGGTCACCCACAATCTGCACATCTTGGTGACTATTCAGCAGCGACAGCAGTTGATACCCGTTACCGTTACTGAAGCGAGAGCCACCAATGTCCTTGTGTCTAGCATTGTAGTCACCAAGAATGATGGTTGGCTCTGCTTGAGCGCAGGCCGGAAGATCAATATAATTTAACTTTCCTGCTGGAGCATATAGATTAAATACATTGAGAACAGAGTTGCCCACATAGATCCTCACTCCATGATACTGTTGACCCGCAGTTTGTTTTTCTGGCAGAAGTTGATGGGGTAGGGATTGTTTGATGTATGTGTCATGTTCACAGAAAATGGTACCATCCATTTTCTATGTGCGGCGGCTGGGACGCCAGAGAGAGTTTGGAGGTAAACAAGAGAGCGTACAGGACGCCCGCCAAGCTTGGTAGCTACTAGTCATGTAATCATATTAAGTATTAAAGTCAGTAACCAAGTCATGACTTTACATCACCCTACAACCAAGACTTCCTCAGTAACACACAAACACCACATTGGCGACGAGGATGAACTGTGAACGCAGGTATTTGTTCAGTTTCAAACACAAGGGAGAAGCATGCTGCCTGGAGGAGGAAGAGAAGCTGTGAGCGCCATACCCGATGCTGTATGCTAACCGATGCTGTGTGCTAACCAATGCTGTGTGCTAAACGATGCTGTGTGCTAACCAATGCTGTGTGCTACCCAAGCTGTGTGCTACCCAAGCTATGCTGAAGAAACTGTGTACTGAGGAATCTGCCGACGTTGTGTACGAAACGACGCTTTGATGTGTACAAAACCTGATGTTTTGGTTACGAAACGACGCTTCGTGCTACAAAATTCATCACACTGAACTGACTGCTGTACCAACTGCTGTACCAACTGCTGCACCAACTGCTGTACCAACTGCTGTACCAACTGCTGTACCAACTGCTGCTGTACCAACTGCTGTGACAACTGCTGTGCTGCTGCTGTGAGTAGGAACAACACATGTACACAAGGGCTAGGTAAGAAGTCAGTTGCTGCTATATTGTGCACTGTTGTGAACTTTTGCATTAAAATGCTTGTGTGCTTTGCAAAATTAAAGTAATTACAGTGAATTCTTGACTAACATATACAGTGCAGTAAGTGTTTAATATTCTGAGGAACATTTAAGTGATAAGTTTACATTTATTCAGTAAAAAATGACAAATATACCTCAGTTTCCTGCATTTGATCCTGACTGTGACCAGACAAACCTGTCACAGAGGTGGGTCAAATGGCTTAAAAAGTTTGAAAATTTGTTGATAGTTTCTGACATCAAAAGTGCTGAAAGAAAGCGTGCCTTTCTACTTCATTATGCAGGTGATAGAGTTTGTGACATCTTTGACACACTGAAAGACACTGGTGGTGCCAAAGATTATGACACTGCCAAAGCCAAACTAACAGAGCATTTCAAACCAAGGCAAAATACTGCTATGGAAATTATGCATTTCAGGAGAGCAAAACAACTCTCTAATGAAACTGTGGATCAATACCACACACGTCTGCAGGGTTTAGCAGCCCATTGTGAGTTTGCTGATGTTGACAAAGAAATCAAACAGCAAATAATTGAAACATGCACATCTACACGTCTCCGTCGAAGAGCTCTAGAACTTGTTGATGATGAAAGTTCTCTTACCAAGATACTGGATATTGCTCGTCGAATGGAAGATGCTGCACGTGATGCTCGTGTCATGGAGTGCAGTGCCAACAACGGTTCTGCCACTGTTACTAACAGTGATGAGGTATGTAAGGTTCAGGGAGGACATCGCAATCAAAGAAGATATGCCAAACCTAACAGTAAATTTAGCCGAGAACCACGTCACAACTGGGGTCAAGGAACAAGGCTCAAGCAGTCACAACGACCCACATCAGAGGGTGTCAACAATAAATGTTACAATTGTGGAGGAGACTACCCACACCAAGATAATGTTTGTCCTGCTCAAGGTAAGAAGTGCTATGAGTGTGGAAAACTAGGTCATTTTGGTGCTATGTGTCGTTCTGCACTTAAGAAACCACAGTTAATGAATAAAAGCACTGTACGAGGATCAGGTCATAGGGGTCGAGGTGGTAAACACAATATTGCACCTCGTATCCAGAATGTTAATAATGTACAAGACAACATTTCATTACAACCAGTCTCAGATGACAGTGAATGTGATTATACTTATGGAGTACAAGCAATCACAGAATGGAATGATCTTCCAAACAACCCAGAGACTATAGTATACATTGCTGGTATTTGTCTCAAAGTTCTTATTGACACTGGATCAAACATTGACACCATGGCTGAGTGCCACTATGAAAAATTTAGAAAACAGTTCCCAAAGCTAGAAAAATACAATGGTAAAGCCACTGCCTATGCTTCGAAGTTAGCCTTGCCAGTGATTGGAACTTTCACTGCAGAGATTAAGTCAAAGAATGCAATGCTCATTACTACATTCCATGTTGTTAGGAATGCAAAGGAGTCTTTACTCAGTTACAAGACTTCAACCAAATTGGGGCTACTTCAGCTTTCTAATGCTGTAGCAGTGGAATCTGCAAACAATGTTGATGGTATTGTTGCTGAATTTTCTGATCGATTTAAATCCATAGGTTGTTATACTGATAGCAAAGTACATCTGCATATCAACCCAGATGTAATTCCAGTTGCCCAACCACATCGCCGACAACCATTCCATACTCGCAAGAAAGTTGATGCCGAACTGGATAGGCTGATGGAACTAGATATCATTGAACCAGTAACAGGCCCAACACCATGGGTAAGCCCAATTGTCACTCCACCAAAGCCGAAGAATCCAGATGAGATACGCATTTGTGTGGACATGCGTGTTCCCAACAAGGCAATAATGCGTGAACGCCATCCTACACCGACTGTAGATGATATGATCTACCGCTTGAATGGTGCAACTATATTCAGCAAGTTAGATTTAAACAAGGGCTATCATCAGCTTGAACTTGATGATGAGAGTCGCTTCATCACAACGTTTACGACACATCGAGGTCTGTATAGGTACAAGCGCCTGAGTTTTGGTATCAACAGTGCTGCCGAGGTATTCCAGCACATCATCAGCCAGGTATTGCAAGACATACCTAATGCTGACAACATGTCTGATGACATCATTGTTTATGGCCGTACCCAAGCTGAACACGACAAAGCTCTTCGTGCAACATTGCAACGCTTACGAGAAAAGAATCTGACGTTAAGCCGAGCAAAGTGTGAGTTCAATAAACATAAAATTGAATTCTTTGGACATGTACTTAGTGACAAAGGTCTGTCTCCAGATCCTAAGAAAGTTGCAGATATCAAGAACGCTGCACCTCCTTCAACGTCCACTGAAGTACATAGTTTTCTGGGAATGGCAAACTACTGTTCTCGCTTCATTCCAGATTTTGCTACCATTACAAAGCCTCTACGTGAGCTCCTGAAGAAAAATGCATCATGGTACTGGAGCGATATCGCGCAAAATGCATTTGATGCTGTGAAAGATGCACTAGTAGAGAATGCGACTGCTGCATACTTTGATCCATCAATGGACACTGAGTTAACAGTGGATGCTAGTCCTGTTGGATTAGGTGCTGTTTTAGCCCAACACAAACCTGGTCAACCAGATTCCAGAGTAGTAATTGCCTACGCCAGCCGTTCTCTCACAGATGTTGAGCAACGATACAGTCAGACAGAGAAGGAAGCTCTTGCTCTTGTATGGGGCTGTGAACACTTCAATGTGTATCTGCTTGGTGCACCCTTCACCACGATAGTCACTGACCACAAACCGTTGGAGACCATCTTCAATAATCCAAAGTCCAAACCACCAGCTCGCATTGAGAGATGGGCTCTTCGTCTGCAACCATACAACTTTACGGTGAAATACAAGCCGGGTGCAGGCAATCCCGCTGATTACATCAGTCGACATCCTGCCAACAGTTTCACCATCACCAAGCATCAGCAAGTTGCCGAGGAATATGTACACTCTGTAACCTGTGATGCAGTCCCTAAGGCTCTTACTCTTGATGAAATCCGTACTGCAACCCTAGAGGACCCAACTCTGCAAGCAACAGTGGATGCATTGACTAAGAAAAAGTTTCCACGCATCCCACCCTCAGGAGTTGACCAAGATGCATTCAAAGCACTTGAACGCATCCAGACAGAATTAAGTGTTACGCAACAACGCGACACTGTGCTGCGAGGTACTCGTATCGTGATTCCAGCTGTTCTCCAGCAACGTGCTCTGAAGCTTGCACATCAAGGACACCAAGGTCTTGTTAGGACGAAACAGCTGCTACGAGAAAAGGTGTGGTTTCCTGGCATTGATCGTCAAGCAAAGGATATGCATGATGCCTGTGTCCCTTGCCAAGCTGCAGTGGATACTTCAAGACCAACACCTCTACAACCTTCACCACTACCTGCTGCACCATGGACGGAAGTATCGATGGACTTCTGCGGACCACTACCAACTGGAGAGTACTTGATGGTAGTCATTGATGATCACTCACGTTATCCAGAAGTAGAAATCATCAATTCCACATCTGCAAAGGCCGTCATCCCGAAACTCGACAAGATCTTTTCAAACTTTGGCATTCCTGAAGTTGTCAAGACAGACAATGGACCGCCATTCAATGGACATGACTTCGTCAACTTTGCTGAGCATATTGGATTCAAACACCGCCGTGTGATGCCACTACATCCTCAAGCAAATGGAGAAGTTGAGAGATTCATGCAACCTCTCATGAAAGCGGTACGCTGTGCTCATGCCGAAGGACGATCCTGGAAACAAGCTATGTATGCTTTTCTCAGGAACTACCGTGCAACACCACATGGAACACTGGGCAAGTCGCCTGGCGAACTTTTATTTGGACGTCCTATGAGAATCGCACTACCCGTCATGCCAGCCGAGGTAACGGATAAACGTCTCGCTCAGAAGGATGCACTAGCCAAGGGCAAAATGAAAATTGCTCATGATCAACGTGCAAAGGAACAGTTCATAAAGGTTGGAGACACTGTTCTCGTTAAAAAAGAAAAAAGAGGGAAAGTTAGATATGCCGTATGATACAAAACCATATAAAGTGATTAGTGTAAAAGGAACTATGGTAACAGCTAGTAATAGAGATCATAGTATAACACGTAATATGGCTTATTTCAAAGTGATTCCAACTAGTGTAGAAAATGATGAAGTGCAAAGTCGTGCAAAAGAAAAAGAAAAAAATAGTTATAACCCGACAAACAATTCATCAAGGGATGTTATTGCATTTAAGGACTCTCGTCCTAAACGTCATGTTAAACGCCCTACACGATTTGATGATTAATTGTGTTCCTATGTAATGCAAAATATTTACTTGTCATGCTGAACTAAATTTAATATTGTTTGAATAATGCAGATATCTCATTCAATATTTTGTAACTTTGTATTACAGTTTCTTTCATGTTTGTTTAACATTGCATATGTATTTTTAACATTGAAATCCTTTGTGGAAAAGATTAAGTTGTTTAAATTCTTTGTGTGCTTAATTAATGTTAAATGTATGCAGTATCTCTTGATATGGTAATAACTTACTTTGTGTCAATAACTTTGCTTTGTGCTACAAGCATGGTAGACATCCTGTATTCATTCTTTTTAAAGAAAAGGAGGGATGTCATGTTCACAGAAAATGGTACCATCCATTTTCTATGTGCGGCGGCTGGGACGCCAGAGAGAGTTTGGAGGTAAACAAGAGAGCGTACAGGACGCCCGCCAAGCTTGGTAGCTACTAGTCATGTAATCATATTAAGTATTAAAGTCAGTAACCAAGTCATGACTTTACATCACCCTACAACCAAGACTTCCTCAGTAACACACAAACACCACAGTATGGAATGCAAGAGTTACTGGATCTGAGGTTGTAAGAAACAAATGAGGGCAATTTCGGGGGTGAGGATCATGCGGGAACTCTGCACTCCTGGAGACATACAATGTCGGTGTGTTCAGTTGTTACTTTGTGATGTAAATCTGAGAACCTTTTTTTGAGGGATGCAATGTTCCAGCTAAGGACGGATAACTTAGTTATTTGTGCATTTAAAGTCAGCATTATATATTTATATTATTTGTCCACTTAATATATATTATCTATTTCAATACGATATAAGTCCAGGAACATTTCTTAGTTTATTACCAATGTCACACATTTGCCTCCAATTGTCTAGTACAATTTGTCTGTCATTTTCAGCTATAGAGTCGTATTGAACATTCCTTATCACAGCGTTGGCTGTTAACCTGCGTGGAAGGGCTCCACTACACAAGGTTTCAAGATCACTAGAAGTTTCCCCTGATGGGCAAGCGAACACATGTTTGGAGAGGTCACCTAGGGGTGGAAGGGGAGGGTTGGCAGTCATTGCTTAAAAGTCCCCTCATACACGTGACCATCACTGCAATATCGCTGGTGGATTTTTTCTCATGTTGGAGTTGCTCTTGCAGCCGCTCCGTCTCCTGCTGTGACTGTTGCTGGTGTTCCTGCAACCGGTCACGAAGGGCAACCACTGCTTGAACAGTGGAGTAACCGAAGGGCGAGGTGGTAGGGAGGCTGAGGTTGCGATCTGTCTCATTTTGATCCAGTTCCTTATCCCCCACTTCCAGTTGACTGTGGGGTCCAGCTGTGGGTGGTCCCCTCACAGTAGGTGACTATCCCAGAACCAGGAAGTGGCCACTCTACATCAGGGGAAGACCCACCACTTGCAGAAGATGCAGCACCTGGTTCTTGTGGGGGAGCTGGGATGATGGCACGAGTCTTCGGTCTGGCACCGGTCCCCTTGTGCACTTCGTAATTTAAAGGTGGTGAGTTTGGCAGCCAGCTGGAGCGAACATCACCTCCAGATGGCTCTGAACAGCGAGTGGGACTGATGGCAGCATTTGGCAACTGCTCTTCATGGTGGTGTGAAGGGTATGGCGAGTGTTGTGTCAACACCTCCAGGAGGCAGGTTCCTGGCACCTGACGGGCAGGCGCAGGTTGAACAGACACCTGTCGTCTGGGTGTGAAGTAAGGTCGGAAACAGGTAGAGCGGGGGTAGGGGGAAGGGGCGGGACTGATATTATGGAGACGGTAGGGGTAGACTCGGCGACGTCTGGCGGGAGGGGGGGGGGAGCCCTTGCGATTAATGAGGTCTGATGTAGCCGGATAATGGAACTTTTAGTTACTTATATAGAAATATACTCGTTTGTAAGTAAGAATTTTACTTAAAAGCATATAAATATAGTCTAAAATATCTGCTTATGACCGTAGAGTTTATATTAAAAAAGAAGGGAGAGAACTTTGCCCTGAATTTTTTCTATAAGAAACTTCTATGAACTTTGAAATTAATTTCAATTTCTGCCATAAGAAACTTTTAACTCCAAATCAGAAACTGGGAAACTTACCTGGAAACCCTTGCAGCGCAGCGATAAAATGGGAGATTGTCTTCGTGTCTCCTTATCATCCTTAAATGCTCTCAACTCTTCAAGACATAACTGTTACATGCAACAGTTACGTCACAAATACAACATGCAACATGCTAGACACAAATACAACAAAATTATTAAGGATGGTAACAGAGTCCATTTCATGTGGTCTCCATCTCATGTTGGCCTCCAAATGCATCAAATCAAATCAAATGTTTATTTAGGTAAGGTACATACATACAAGAGATTTTACAAAGAGTGATGGATTTATAGATAGGGCTAGTACATACAATGCCTAAAGCCACTATTACGCAGAGCGTTTCGGGCATGAAAAACTTAAATGACTAAAGCTTAATACTAATTGAGCATAAAGAATAAAATGACTTGAGAACAAATAAAAAAAAGAGATAAAAATGGGGGAACATGGCTGAAAAAACAGCACAAATACAATTCGGTCGACAGCGTCATTAAAAAAAACAGACATTGGTTGACAATAGAGGGGTAAGGTAGGTTACACGGAATTTATTAGGTATGGCTTCGTTTTTATCTTAAACTGGTTGAGAGAGGTTTTATCTTTAACATGGTTGGGAAGGTCATTCTACATTCTGGGTCCCTTGATTTGTAGAGCATTTCTAGTTTGATTAAGTCGTACTCTAGGCATATCAAAACTGTATTTATTTCTGGTGTGGTGCTCATGGGTTCTGTTACAACCTTCTATGCATGATAGAGCTGATAAGTTAGCCAAAGAATCTGCCTTTAAAGGAGCCGTTGAGTGTAACCTTGGATTGTCAATGAGCAATCTGAGAGCAGCAGTACACCGAGAACTTCAACAAGATCTTGTAGATCTGAGGCAAAGTGAAATTGACACCAGTAATTCCATCTATCATCATACTATCATGCAAGAGGAGCCACACATCTATGGATCATCCAATAAAATCAGCAGACTTCTAGATGTTACTACTGCTCGGTTTAGACTCGGTTACAAGTAGTTAGTTAGTTTAGTTTATTTATTATGCACCCCATACCCATCTTGTGGGCGGTAGTGGAAAGGGTTACAGAGGCACATAATGGGCTCAGGGACTGAACCCCACAATTCATTTAGCTAAGCAAGTTACAATTTTGATGAGCTAGTTACAAAATTCAATATAAGTCGTCACATCAACAATGGGTTCGAGATCGACCTCAAGTACAGGTTCTAAATTAAGCAACTGACATATGTGGAGAGCTAGTGTCACAATTAATATGTTTGTCCTGCACACCGCCCCCCATCCAGTGGGCAGCAGTGGATAGGTTACAATCACTTAGTTACTACCTACAGTTAGCAAACTGGGGATATTTGGCTAAAATTTCTGGTAGCAGATCATTTTGAATGAAATATTGACACATCGCTGGAACATTGGTCATAGAATTGTCTCTAAATTCACGTATCTTTTCGCACTCCATCACATAGTGACGGAGGGTGTGCGAATAATTTTGTTGACACAGTTTACATTTGGTCAGGTCTACATCAGCAGATAATGAGAATTCCCAGAGATACTTGTAACCGAGTCTAAGCCGAGCAGTAGTAACATCTAGAAGTCTGCTGATTTTATTGGATGATCCATAGATGTGAGGCTCCTCTTGCATGATAGTATGATGATAGATGGAATTACTGGCGTCAATTTCACTTTGCCTCAGATCTACAAGATCTTGTTGAAGTTCTCGGTGTACTGCTGCTCTCAGATTGCTCATTGACAATCCAAGGTTACACTCAACGGCTCCTTTAAAGGCAGATTCTTTGGCTAACTTATCAGCTCTATCATGCATTCGGAGCCCAACATGAGATGGAGACCACATGAAATGGACTCTGTTACCATCCTTAATAATTTTGTTGTATTTGTGTCTAGCTTCGGACACAAGCATGTTACAGTTATGTCTTAAAGAGTTGAGAGCATTTAAGGATGATAAGGAGTCACTTACAATTAATGTATCAAGTTTTGAGACTTGTACACATTTCAGTACAAGGAGCAAGGCAAATAGGTCTGAAGGGTAGAGGCCCAGTTGTTTATACGGACTCCCCACTCAAAGTATAGGCCATCGCCCATTGTCAGGACAACTGCACTTCCAGCTGCACCCGTGGTGCGGTGTAGGGAACCATCAGTGTATATAATTTGAGAGAGAGAATGCTCTGTGGACAGAGCATCAATATGGCTTAAGGCGTTGAGCTTTGCCTCAAGACGAAGCTTGGGCTGATCTCTAATTTGCTTCTTGGGTGGAAAGGGAGGGATTAAAACTGGAAAGGGTGTAACCTCCCACGGTGCAGGAAAGTGCCGTTGTTGTTTCTCTTGGTACAAATCATGAACCCCATACATTCTGAGTTGAGTTCCAGTTTTTGTTATCCATTTGGAACAATGCTGATCTTCAATAAAGAAATTCTGGAGGGCTTCTGTGCAAGGATTAGGATGAGTTAGCCTAAGCATTTTTATACCAATTTGACAGTTAATTTCAGTAACACGATCAACAACGCTCAGAATATTAAGTTCCTTTCTCATATTAAGTATCTTTGTGGTACGAGGGCACCCAAGGATTATCCTCAAGGCTTCGTTCTGCAATTTTTCAAGCCCTCCAAGCTTTTTTCAGGCATCAAAAGAAGCAGAGGTGCAGCATAATCCACTAAAGATCTGATGTATGCAAAGTACATCATTTTGACAATTCTGACATTGGCACCATAGCCTGAGTGATAACCTGCAACAGCCTTGAGAGCTCGGAGCCTCTCTTTATACTGACGACAGAGTCTGAATACAACAGGACCATACAGTGGCACCTCAAGGCCAAGGTATTTGAATCTGTTTACATAGTCAAGCTGGAAGCCATCATACAGTTGCATCTTGCGAACAGCTCCTCCCTGCCTGGGTGGTCGCCGATTTAGTATCTTTGTTTTCTCTGCTGAGATAATTAAACCTAGGTCCTGACATGAGTCTAATACAGAGTTAAGAGTGTTCTGCGTGTTAGCATACCCAGTGGTGTGTATCATTACATCATCAGCATAGCTAATGATGTGGACGTTGGGTTTGCTCGGTATAGAGTTTAACAGCGTGTTTATCAAGATATTAAATAAGGTAGGACTGAGGACACCACCCAGCGGTGTACCTAGTTCAAAGTCTCTTGTTACACTCCTATGCCCCTGGAAAAATACAGATGACTTCCTGTTGGATAAGTAACCCCTGATCCAACAAAGAAGCCGACCACCAATATTCATTCTTGCAAGCTCACTCAAGATAACATGTCTATTTGCAATATCAAAGGCAGACTTAAGATCTAGGAAGGTGGTATATGACTTTTCAGTGTGCAGAGTAAGAAAGGTGGTGATGCAATGATGCACACTCCTTCCATGCATGAAGCCATATATCTGGGGGGATAGCATGGTTCTTATTCTATGGAGGAGACGGTTTAGGACCATTCTCTCGAATGTTTTGCAAATGCAGCTAGTAAGGGAAATTATGCGGAAAGCATTCTCTTGATTTGGCTTGGGAATTGGAATGATTATACTGTTGGTCCAAGAGATAGGAAGCTCCCCAGTAACATAGCTCATATTATACGACTCAAGCAGGGGATTCCCTGGTACTAAAGGGAGCAGACGCAATATGTCATAAGTGATACCATCTTCACCGGGGGATGTGGCTTTGCCTTTGTTTATGGCCGCGAGTAATTCAAACTCAGTAAATGGCACGTTGCATTCATCTTCCTTGTGGAGCCTGAAGTCAACGAGCCTTTCTCGATCTCCGTAACCAGCATTTAATCTGAACTGTGTGTCTGGGGGAAGATTATTGAAGCTAGAGGTGGTTGCCCAATCATCGACTAACTCGTTTGCTCTGTGTAGAGGGTGAGGGTGTGCTACTTGGCCGATCTTATCGCCTTTAATTCTTTTAATATCCTTCCATGCCTGGCTGAGGGGGGGTGTGAGAGTTGAGACTGTTAACAAAAGTTTCCCAGTTATCTTGCCTGAGCTCTGTCATGCGCTCCCTCGCCTTGGCTAGGGCTTTCTGAAAGAGCTTGAGCATTGCTGGATAGGATTACAAGTATCTCTGGGAATTCTCATTATCTGCCGATGTAGACCTGACCAAATGTAAACTGTGTCAACAAAATTATTCGCACACCCTCCGTCACTATGTGATGGAGTGCGAAAAGATACGTGAATTTAGAGACAATTCTATGACCAATGTTCCAGCGATGTGTAAATATTTCATTCAAAATGATCTGCTACCAGAAATTTTTGCCAAATATCCCCAGTTTGCTAACTGTAGGTAGTAA
Source organism: Procambarus clarkii (assembly GCF_040958095.1). Classification (NCBI taxonomy): domain Eukaryota; kingdom Metazoa; phylum Arthropoda; class Malacostraca; order Decapoda; family Cambaridae; genus Procambarus; species Procambarus clarkii. Next base: position 9,423,274 of record NC_091155.1, read on the forward strand.
CTAAGTGATTGTTACCTATCCACCGCTTCCCACTGGATGGGGGGGGGGGGTGCAGGACAAACATATAAATTGTGACACTAGCTCTCCACATATGTCAGTTGCTTAATTTAGAACCTGTACTTGAGGTCGATCTCGAACCCATTGTTGATGTGACGACTTATATTGAATTTTGTAACTAGCTCATCAAGATTGTAACTTGCTTAGCTAAATGAATTGTGGGGTTCAGTCCCTGAGCCCATTATGTGCCTCTGTAACCCTTTCCACTACCGCCCACAAGATGGGTATGGGGTGCATAATAAATGAACTAAACTAAAAAAAAAAAAAACTGTCTTGGAAACCCTGGCGGTGCAGCGACAAATGGGAGATTTACCTGGAAACCCTGGCGGCGCAGCGACAAATGGGAGATTTACCTGGAAACCCTGGCGGCGCAGCGACAAATGGGAGATTTACCTGGAAACCCTGGCGGCGCAGCGACAAATGGGAGATTTACCTGGAAACCCTGGCGGCGCAGCGACAAATGGGAGATTTACCTGGAAACCCTGGCGGCGCAGCGACAAATGGGAGATTTACCTGGAAACCCTGGCGGCGCAGCGACAAATAAAAAAAAAATCAAAATGTTTATTTAGGTAAGGTACATACATAAAAGAGATTTTACAAAGAGTGATGGATTTATAGTTAGAGCTAGTACATACAATGCCTAAAGCCACTATTACGCAAAGCGTTTTGGGCATAAAAAACTTAAATGACTAAAGCTTAATACTAATTGAGCATAAAGAGTAAAATGAAAACATAGCTGAAAAAGCAGCACAAATACAGTTCTGTCGACAAACAGCGCTCTTTAAAAAAAACAGACATTGGATGACAATAGAGGGGTAAGGTAGGTTACAGGGAATTTATTAGGTATAGCTTCGTTTTTATCTTAAACTGGTTGGGAGATAAATGGGATATTTACCTGGAAACCCTTGCTGTGCAGCAATAAAATGGGAGATTGTCTTGGAAACCCTGGCGGTGCAGCGACAAATGGGAGATTTACCTGGAAACCCTTGCGGTGCACCGACAAACAGCCCAAAAAAATCCTATTTGTCACTGTGCCGCCATTCCTACCATATAAAACACCGTACTTTACGTAACAATAGAACCGTTACAACCCAAATGAGTCACAGAGACATTAGAAAGAACGTGTCAGAATAGCTAATAAATGGAATAGTGGACGTAGACTCCATACACAGTTTCAGATGTAGATATGATAGAGCCCAATAGGCTCAGGAACCTGTATACCAGTAGATTGACAAACTGAGAGGGGGAAGGGAAGGGAATTGTCAGAGGAAAAGCGCCAAGCCATTACGACTATATAGCACCTGGAAGGGGTCAGCATAAGGATTTAGGATGGGACGGGGAGAAGGAATATAGTGCCCAACCACTTGGACGGTCGGGGATTGAACGCCGACCTGCATGAATTGAGAGGGGGGGACCTTTAAAGAGCCGAGGACCAACCCCTGAAAACAACTAGGTGAGTACACGTGCGTGCATTCGATGATGCGATGAACATTCAGATATGTTTTGCTTATACTCGCGGCCGTTCCTTTATGGGGCCCATATTATGTATATCACATTACTGAAATTCATTTAATAACTATAACTCTTGAGAGTATTATATTGTGCTGGAAATATTGAACAATCACTTATGTACGATAAGTACCAATCTCGTATACGAAATGATATATCCATCGGTGGGGGGGGGGGGACTGGTCAAGTCGTCGACTGCAGTTTCGAATAACAACTTCGTTCACTGAGAATTTTATACATTCATACCCTTTCGTTCGTACATGCGCTGGTTTGTGTTCGCTGCTGATCTCGTCTGCATAAATACCTGTTAGTATTTATGTAGGAATCTACCTCAGTGTCATAGTAAAATTTTACTCATAAATATAATCTTACCCTGTTATTTTTTTAATTTTAAATTTAATTGTAATTTGATAGTGGCTTTACAAGGTTGCAAATATGCTATGTATGTATTCTTTTATAATTAGCGCTTCCATTAACAGTGCTTAGCGCACTGTTTGTATTACTGTGTTTGTTAACAAAGCGAACTCTTATCAGAGAAGGGAAGGGAAGAGAACTATCAGGGGGAAAGCGCCAAGAAATTAAGACTATAGCACGTGGAAGGGGTCAGGTTTAGGGGGGAGGTTTCTATTATTAGAAAAACAAGGTGCAAACCATACCCCTTACAATTGAAATCTATTTATTTATATACAAGAAGGTACATTGGGTTGTGAGAGTATGTAACACATATTATATAACACATAGCCGGTCGGCCGAGCGGACAGCACGCTGGACTTGTGATCCTGTGGTCCTGGGTTCGATCCCAGGCGCCGGCGAGAAACAATGGGCAGAGTTTCTTTCACCCTATGCTCCTGTTACCTAGCAGTAAAATAGGTACCTGGGTATTAGTCAGCTGTCACGGGCTGCTTCCTGGGGGTGGAGGCCTGGTCGAGGACCGGGCCGCGGGGACACTAAAATTAAAGCCCCGAAATCATCTTAAGATAACCTCAAGATAACATAACACACCTGCCCGAAACGCTGCGCGTACTAGTGGCTTTACAAGAATGTTATTACTATGTTATGTATCTCACAATCCCAATGTACCTTCTTGTATATATATAAATAAATATTAAGAGGTACATTGTAGCAAAGTTTGAGTTGACGGAGTGGGTAGCACAAGGTACAGTGTGAGTTTGAAACACATTTAGACACAATAAGGCACCGCCGAAGGAGGCTATTATTTGTTATGCACCTGTAACGTACGTTTATGTTACGTTGTTGGGTTGATTAGATACACAGTGTTTAGTGAATTTCATATTTATTTAGTAGTCCTGGATACAGCAGTGTCGCAGACGTTGAGACGAAGCCTGGAGCAGAGCAGAGAGCTGAGTGAGGCCGGAGTCGTGGAGCTCTATGTGGGAGAGCGTGGCGGCTCCATTGAGAATTGTGAGTGTCTGAACTCGGGGAGCGAGAGCGTGGCGGCTCGATGCGGTCGTAGTCTGCTGTCTGCTCTGAGTCGAAGCTGTAGCGTCTTGGGTCGATTAGGACTGTACACCTGTACACGCTGAGTGCTACATTGTTGACTGCGGAAATTGAACTGTTTTCTATTCGACTGATTGATTGATGAAGATTAAGCCACCCAAAAGGTGGCACGGGCATGAATAGCCCGTAAGTGGTGGCCTTTTTAAGCCATTACCAGTATCAAGAGCTGATACTGGAGATCTGTGGAGGTGCGAATGCACCCTGCATGACGGGAGATGTCTCCCGGACCAAATGGTGACCAGATGGTGTGTTTTCTATTCATCAGATCGTTGTTTATATGGTGATTACATCTCAGCTTCCTCCAACAAGGTGAGAAGAGTATTACCTGTAATTGGGGAAAGGATTGTAGCTTCTGTAATTAGTTATGCTATTAAGATAATGATATAATGGAGCGAGTATAAGATTAACTCGCTACACACCCCATACTCAACTAGTAAGTAGTGGAGCAAAACATAGATTACATGGTCATAAAGTCTTAATCAGACCTCAGTGGCTATTTTTACATTATCATTTACAACTAACTTAAGTAAAATAACAACCAGTAAACAGACTGTTGTTTTCTAATTCTAGTTCAGGCACTTCCTGGGATAAAACGCGAACATTCCTTGAGGAACTGTGAGGTGCTTATCTGTTTTTCCTCGTAACGGTCCCAAAGCTTCCACAAATGTTCCTGTTTCTCTTTATTGCCTTTGAGGCGACTGGACTTCAGCTTTTGATCAGAAACCGGTTGGTATTGCAAGGTTACCAGGGACGTCTCACGGTACAGTAAGGGGATTAAAGTATATAAAGCCAAGTTGTCCCTCACTGCCCTTTGATTCAGACGCTGGTGCATCCTTCTACGTCATTGTTGGTCCTCACCAGTCCTCTAAATGCACACCAGTTCCCCAATTCACACACACTGTTGCATAGCCACGTATTTTTTATGTAATGATTTAATTGTGTCGTTAGGGGTGAACTGCTAGCCGACTTTTCTGATTCAGCAAACGCCTTACAATTATATAGTACACACGTACCACATAAGTACGTGTGTATTACACACGTACACACACACATCTTGTCAAGCACAAGACGAAGCTTGAAAAAGTTTAGTGGTATGCCAATAGGCTAGTCCCAGGACAAACAGGCATGAGTTACGAGGACAGGCTGCGAGAAATGCACCTCACGACACTGGAAGATAGAAGAGTAAAGGAAGACATGATCACTACCTACAAAATTCTCAGAGCAATTGATAGGGTACATAAAGATAAAATGTTTAACACGGGTGGTAGGCGAACAAGGGGACACAGGTGGAAACTTAGTACCCAAATGAAGCCCTGGGATGTTAGAAAGAACTTTTTCAGTGTCAGAGTAGTTAATAGATGGAATGCATTAAGCAGTGATGTGGTGGAGGCTGACTCCATACACAGTTTCAAATGCAGATATGATAGAGCCCAGTAGGCTCAGGAATCTGTATATCAGTTGATTGACAGTTGTGAGGTGGGACCAAAGAGCCAGAGCTCAACCCCCACAACCACAACTAGGTGAGTATACACACAAACACACACACGCACACACACACACACACACACACACACACACACACACACACACTACACACACATGTGTGTGCTATTTAACAGTTAGACAGGCTATTTAACACAAGGGGCACACGCACAAGGGGACACAGGTGGAAACTGAGTGCCCAAATGAGCCACAGAGATATTAGAAAGAACTTTTTTAGTGTCAGAGTGGTTGACAAATGGAATGCATTAGGAAGTGATGTGGTGGAGGCTGACTCCATACACAGTTTCAAGTGTAGATATGACAGAGCCCGATAGGCTCATGAATCTGTACACCTGTTGATTGACTGTTAAGAGGCGGGACCAAAGAGCCAGAGCTCAACCCCCGCAAACACAACTAGGTGAGTACAACTAGGTGAGTACACACACACAAACATACACACACTAATGCCTCTATTCACCTTGCAGTAAATAGGAACCTGGAAGTTAGAAAGCTGCTAAAGGCTGCATCCTGGGGATGTGTGTGTGTGTGTTGGATAAAAGTATATGTTGTTTAGATATGATGGAGGAAAAGGGGCCGAGAGTCGGTACATTAGACAACCGACGCTTAGAAAGGCGGGGTCCAAGAGCTAACAGCTAAATCTTGCAAATAATAAATCAAAATATTTAATACACACACATGTTTTACATTAATTTGGCTGAGGGCGACCATCTGTGATGGCCTCGACGGGGCAGGAAGTCAGCGGTTGACCAAAGGCCTCTCCCATCGTCTACATACCTGAGGATTTTTCCGGCTTAATTTTAAACGGAAGTAATGTCTTGGCATTTACGGCTTCAGCGGGTGGATGGGTCCGTGGGTTTATTACACTATGAGTGAAAACAATCGCCTATTCTCTATTTTATATTGCCGCTTGTAGAGCTAGAAGCTGTTGCCTCTTGTGTGCGTTGCACAAGGGGATTAATATCTGGATTATATCTTTCAATATTTCCAGTATTTTTAAAGGTATCGCTTAAATACCGAAGATACTGGTATTGGACACCGCTTAATTGACAATGTCTCAACAACGCAGGCTGAAGATGTGCGTGGTTCCTGCTATTGCAATGATGCTCATTTGCTTTTCAATGATGCGCCTTAGTTGTCCCCTCTCTAACTTACCGTTCTAAATACCCATTCTCCATCTTTTGCAAACATTCCCCCCTCATACATCTCCCCCCTTTCCTCCTGTCCCCCTGTCCCTTTTTTTGTCCCCCTGCCCACATTTTCTGTCATCTGTCCCCGATTCCTTTCCCTCTGTCCCCCTGTCCCTCTCTCTGTCCCCCCCTTTCCATCTCTCTGTCCCCCTGTCCCTCTCTATCCCATTGTCCCGCTCTCTCTCTCCCCCTGTTCCTCTCTGTCCTCCTGTTCCTCTCTCTGTCTCCCCTTTCCATCTCTCTGTCACTCTCTCTCCCCCTGTCCCTCTATGTCCCCCTGTCCATCTCTGTCCCCCTGTCCTTCTCTCTGTCCCCTGTACCTCTCTGTCCCCCTGCCCACTCTTTCTGTCCGCTGTCCCTCCTCTGTCCCCCTCCCTTTCCTCCAGTCCCCCTGTCCATCTCTGTCCCCTTATCCCTGTCTCTGTTCCCCTGTCCCTCTCTCTGTCCGCCCTTTCTGTCCCCTGTCCCTCTTTCTGTCCTCCTGTCCCCCTCTCTGACCCGGTCCCTTTCCCTCTGTCCCTGTCCTTCTCTGTCTCTGTCCGTGTCCCTCTCTCTGTCCCCTGTCCCTTCTCTGTCCCCCTGCCCCCCCCTCTCTGTCCCCCTGTCCTCCCTCTGTCTCCCGGTCCCCCTCTCTGACCCTGTCCCTGTCTCTGTCCCTGTCCCCCTGTCTGTCACTGTCTTTAGGCGCTTTCCTATAATAGTTATCATTTTATACAAGTATAACTATCACATAATAAATATAAAAGGAGTTTATCCAAAAACTGAAAGAAGTGTTGTGTTTTGTGCGTTGTATCGTGTTTGTGGGCATTCAGGGTGTGTTGTGTTTACGCTGGCGGGCGGCGTCCTTACCAACTCCGGATTATGTCTATTACATCACTAAACTTCATTTAATAACTATATGCCTGTCAAGTAGAAGATTTTATTTGTTAAAAGGATTATATTGTCGTTTTAATATGGAGCACGTACACATGTGCGAAACGTCCAAAGCTGGTGTCCGAAGTGGTAAAAATATTAGTGTGCGATGTTGTCAATGTACGGAGTGTCTTGTAGTCGCCGGGGAGAGTAGACTAGTCCACGGAGAGTATACCAGTCCACGGAGAGTAGACTAGTCCACGGAGAGTATACCAGTCCACGGAGAGTAGACTAGTCCACGGAGAGTAGACCAGCCGGGGAGAGTAGACTAGTCCACGGAGAGTAGACCAGCCGGGGAGAGTAGAGATAATCTACCAGCTCCAACATGAGGACTCGCACCTCACCTCTTCTGCTCCAGTAAGACTGTGCCTTAAACTCTCGACTTTGTATTGTGACGATGACTAATGTATTGCTGCTCGACACCTGTGTGGGGTGGCAGGTGTTGGCTGTGGTCAGTGGCAGGTGTTGGTTGTGGTCGGTGGCAGGTGTTGGCTGTGGTCGGTGTGGGGTGGCAGGTGTTGGCTGTGGTCGGTGTGGGGTGGCAGGTGTTGGCTGTGGTCGGTGTGGGGTGGCAGGTGTTGGCTGTGGTCAGTGTGGGGTGGCAGGTGTTGGCTGTGGTCAGTGTGGGGTGGCAGGTGTTGGCTGTGGTCGGTGGGTGGTGTTGGCTGTGGTCGGTGGGGGGTGGCAGGTGTTGGCTGTGGTCAGTGGGGGGTGGCAGGTGTTGGCTGTGGTCAGTGGGGGGTGGCAGGTGTTGGCTGTGGTCGGTGGGTAGCGTTGGCTGTGGTCGGTGGGGGGTGGCAGGTGTTGGCTGTGGTCAGTGGGGGGTGGCAGGTGTTGGCTGTGGTCAGTGGGGGGTGGCAGGTGTTGGCTGTGGTCGGTGGGTGGTGTTGGCTGTGGTCGGTGGGGGGTGGCAGGTGTTGGCTGTGGTCAGTGGGGGGTGGCAGGTGTTGGCTGTGGTCGGTGGGTGGTGTTGGCTGTGGTCGGTGGGCAGGTGTTGGCTGTGGTCGGTGGGCAGGTGTTGGCTGTGATCGGTGGGCAGGTGTTGGCTGTGATCGGTGGGCAGGTGTTGGCTGTGATCGGTGGGCAGGTGTTGGCTGTGGTCGGTGGGGGGTGGCAGGTGTTGGCTGTGTTCGGTGGGCAGGTGTTGGCTGTGGTCGGTGGCAGGTGTTGGCTGTGGTCGGTGGGCAGGTGTTGGCTGTGGGCAGGTGTTGGCTGTGGTCGGTGGGCAGGTGTTGGCTGTGGTCGGTGGCAAGTGTTGGCTGTGGTCGGTGGCAGGTGTTGGCTGTGGTCGGTGGCAGGTGTTGGCTGTGGTCGGTGGCAGGTGTTGGCTGTGGTCGGTGGGCAGGTGTTGGCTGTGGTCGGTGGGCAGGTGTTGGCTGTGGCCGGTGGGGGGTGGCAGGTGTTGGCTGTGGTCGGTGGGTAGGTGTTGGCTGTGGTCGGTGGAGGGTGGCAGGTGTTGGCTGTGTTCGGTGGGCAGGTGTTGGCTGTGGTCGGTGGGCAGGTGTTGGCTGTGGTCGGTGGGCAGGTGTTGGCTGTGGTCGGTGGGCAGGTGTTGGTTGTGGTCGGTGGGCAGGTGTTGGCTGTGGTCGGTGGGGGGTGGCAGGTGTTGGATGTGGTCGGTGGGCAGGTGTTGGCTGTGGTCGGTGGGGGGTGGCAGGTGTTGGCTGTGGTCGGTGGGCAGGTGTTATCTGGTTGGTGACAGGTGTTGGCTGTGGTTGGTGGGTGTTGACTGTGGTCGTGGGTCGTGGCAGGTGTTGGCTGTACTTGCCTAATTGTGCTTGCGGGGGTTGAGCTTTGGCTCTATGGTCCTGCCTCTCAACTGTCAATCAACTGGTGTACAGGTTGCTCTATCATATCTACATTTTATACTGTGTATGGAGTCAACCTCCACCATATCACTTCCTAATGCATTCCATTTATTAACTACTCTGACACTGAAAAAATTCTTTCTAACGTCTCTGTGTCTCATCCGGGTACTAAGTTTCCACCTGTGTCCCCTTGTACGTGTCCCACCCGTGCTGAAGAGTTTGTCTTTGTCCACCCTGTCAATTCGCCTGAGAATTTTGTAGGTGGTTATCATGTCTCCCCTTACTCTTGTTTTCCAGGGATGCGAGGTTCAGCTCCTTTAGCCCTTCCTCGTAGCTCATTCCTCTCAATTCCGGGACGAGCCTGGTGGCATACCGCTGAATCTTCTGTAACTTTGTTTTGTGTTTAACTAGGTATGGACTCCAGGCTGGAGCTGCATACTCCAGGATTGGTCTTACATAAGTGGTATACAGGGTCCTGAACGATTCCTTACACAAGTTTCTAAAGGCAGTTCTTATATTGGTGAGTCTAGCATTTGCCGCTGATGATATTCTTTTGATATGGGCCTCTGGGGACAGGTTCAGTGTGATATCAACCCCCCAGATCTTTCTCTCTATTTGACTCTTGCAGGATTTCACCTCCCAGATGGTACTTGTGTTCAGCCTCCTGCTCCCTTCGCCTAATTTCATTACCTTGCACTTTCCTGACTTGAACTTTAGCAGCCATTTTCTAGACCATTCCTCCAGTTTGTCCAGGTCATCCTGTAGTCTCTGTATCTTCATCCGTCTTGATTCTTCTCATAATTTTTGCATCATCAGCAAACATTGAGAGGAATGAGTCTATACCCTCCGGAAGATCGTTTACATGTATTAGAAACAGGATAGGTCCAAGTACTGAGCCCTGTGGGACTCCGCTGGTGACATCTCGCCACTCTGATGTCTCCCCTCCTCACCGTTACTCGCTGTTTCCTGTTGCTTAAGTACTCTCTTATCCACTGGAGCACCTTCCCTTTTACTCCTGCCTGTTGCTCCAACTTTTTTAACAGTCTTTTATGGGGTACTGTGTCAAAGGCTTTCTGTCAGTCCAGGAAAATGCAGTCAGCCCACCCTTCTCTTTCCTGCCTAATTTTTGTTGCCTGGTCATAGAATTCTATTAAACCTGTGAGACACAATTTACCATCCCTAAACCCATGTTGGTGGTGTGTTACAAAGTTATTTCCCTCCAGATGCTCTACGAGCCTTTTCCTCACGATCTTCTCCATCACCTTGCATGGTATACAAGTTAGGGAAACTGACCTGTAGTTCAGTGCCTCTTGCCTGTCACCCTTCTTGTATATTGGGACTACATTAGCTGTCTTCCAACTTTCTGGTAAGTCTCCTGTTTCCAGTGACCTGTTATACACCATAGAGAGTGGCACACTTAATGCTTCTGCACCTTCCCAGTGTGGTTGGTGGGTGTTGGCTGTGGTCGGGGGGGGGGGGTTGCAGATGTTAGCTGTGGCCGGTGGGTGGTGGCGTGAGGTGTGAGGGGTCAGCACTTGGGTCCGGGGCTCCCCCCCCCCCCCCTCCAAGAGAGGAGAGGGTTGTGCGGTGGCATTGAATGACAATTGCTTGTTTGCTAGTTTCCTTTGTTTTCTTTTGGGGAGTTCTACAATATTTCTGTGTTCAATCTTGAGTTCTTACAATTTCTACCATGTCAGGTTTGTTTTGAGATGCCTACCTTTCTGGGGTGCCTAACCCCAGCTAATGGCAGACAAGGAATATCTGCAAAATACAAGGGGTTTCCTTTAGCCATTCCTCCCTGTACCTCTCTGAGAGGGCCAGGTTCTGGCTCGTGGTCCCTGGTAAGCTGAACTCCAATTGACTCATGCCCTAGACTAATATAACACATCAGTCTGATAGCTCCAGGGAGCCTCCAAGGATCACCCAGAAAATGGCGTTTCATTACATTTTATTTTATTTTATTTTATTTATTTATATACAAGAAGGTACATTGGGTTTGTGAGAATACATAGCATAGTACAGTACTTACACTCTTGTAAAGCCACTAGTACGTGCAGCGTTTCGGGCAGGTCCTTAATCTAACAGATAATTTTAAGTAGGTAAATTCTATCAGAATTAATAAAATGATAACAAATACTTTCCAAGAAAAAAAAATGAGATGAGAGAGATTAGTATGTATATTAAAGCACATTAGTATACTAAAGCTCTGATTGATTACATTGACAGCTTGATTGGTAATTTAAACAAGATTAATAGACACCATACAGCAGATTGACAGCACATATAAGACAGCAATGATCACAATGATAAAGATGTTCAGATTGGGTACATAAAGATTGGGAGATTGGGTAGCAATAGATACAGTGCAATTTTAAAGCAAAAGGTAAAAAACTATGAAGATGAAATTAGGTACTTTTTAGTATTGTTTTTGAATGATGCAAAAGTTGGACAGCTTTTCAATTCAATAGGGAGTGAGTTCCATAAACTGGGTCCCTTTATTTGCATAGAGGGTTTACACAGATTAAGTTTGACTCTGGGGATATCAAAGAGAGATTTATTTCTGGTGTGGTGATAATGGGTCCTATTACATCTGTCCAGGGAGAGTTTCAGAGCAGGATTTGCATTTAAGAACAGGGCTTTTTAAATGTAGTTGACACAAGAGAATTTGTGGAGTGAGATTATGTTTAGCATGTTTAGGGAGTTAAACAAGGGGGCTGAGTGTTTGAATTTGTTATTATTCTGATAGCAGATTTTTGCTGGGTGATGATGGACTTGAGGTGGTTTGCAGTGGTTGAACCCCATGCACAGATACCATAATTAAGATAGGGACATTTAACGGTGTTTTTTTTTATTACAAGCTCAACTGAACAACAACATATTTGCAACAAATATTTTGGAAACAGGTGTTAATTCTGTTAAAAATTTATGCTGGAGTAATCTTTAATAATTTTTTTTATGTCTTTAGGGGATGGAGGATTCTACGACCAGGAGGTACTCGCTTCCAGCATGCCTCTGCATCTTGTCGTCCCATCAGCAAACTACTCATAGCCAATCGTGGAGAGATTGCTTGTCGAGTGGTGCGCACGGCTCGCAAAATGGGCATGCGGACAGTGGCAGTTTATTCAGAACCTGACAAAAACTCCATGCATGTGACTTTGGTAAGTTATTATCAATATGTTTAGTAAGTCATTGGATTTTTACCAGACCTTTGTTTTAATTCTAAAATTTTTAGGTTTTATGATTTTGCTGCTTTCTAAGATACGTTCCAGGTGTTTTTTTTGTATGCGGAGCAGCATACATTTAGGGTTATCTTTCCTAGGTGCTTCATAAGTACTGCCCTTGTGTTTCAGGGTTATCTTCCCTGGGGTGTTTGGGAATCACTCCCCGCTAGAGGACTTCCTCACTTGAGGTTTTCTTCACCCTCGGGGTACGTTGGGGGTCATGGGCTCTCCGTCTTGCCCTGGGTGGGGGTAGTGTTATTGGCTGGGTGTGGGTGCACTGTGGCTGGCACAGCCTGCCACAGTGCACCCACTGTGCACTGTGCACTACTACAACACGGCGGCCGATGCTTTGCTAGCTGCCAGTTTGTTGTGTTTCTTCGGGGCTTTTAGTTTCCATTTATTGTGTTTTTGCCTTTTGTGGACAGAAGTGGTCTGCCTAGCCTCTTATTAGGCTAGCCTAGGTGGTGTCTGTGGTCCTCCTCTGTTGCCCCCAAGGGTTTGCTGCTGCTACTGGTATTCAGTTTGCCTGCTACTAGACAGGGAGTCAATAGCCAGGGTCATTGGGGGCTGTCCTTATGTCGGGCTCACAGCACGGTGCTGAAGTTTGTGGCAGTGTGGCAGGCACTGCTCAGGATTCGGCTTTCTTGAGGTTCTGTGATCTGGCTCCATTCAGCCTGTTTTCCAGTGGTTCATTGTCTCAATTGTGGGAGGGGGGGTCCCTTTTGTCAATGGTTTTTTGGGTGGCTCTTCTGCTGAGTTCTCGGGTTTTAGCTCCACGCTATTCTTTTTATTTATTTATTTATGCATATACAAGAATGTAGATAGGGAATGTGAGGATACATAATATGGTAATTACAGTCTTGTAAAGCCACTAGTACGCGCAGCGTTTCGGGCAGACACATTCAGGGAAGGTCCAAAGTTCTGGCAGAATGCCTGTCACTCTTCATTCTTCTTTCCATGGAGTGGATGGTCAATGCCGCCTTCTTTCTTTGGCTTTGTCGGACGTACGGATGCCCGGAGGTGGACCTCTTTGTGTCGGTGTGGTCTGTGCGTCTCCCATTGTACGTAGTGCTGTTCCCCGACTACAAAACTGTTGCAGTAGATGCTTTTTGGCAGGATTGTTGAGATAAGGGTTCCTGTACTGCACCTCTTTCTCCCAGTCCAGCTGTTGTGCCAGGTCCTAGCCTGCTTGGAATCCTATCGAGGGAGGGTGATTCTCCTGGCTCCATGGTGGCTGGCACAGCTTTGTTTCGATTACTGCTTGCTCTGTGTTTTATATATATATGTGTATATTCATAATATGTATATTCCATCGCTTTCTTTTTCGTCTGAGGTTCTCGCCGATTTTGGACCAGGTTGTTTTGCCCTTTCTCTCTTGGCTTTTTCTGCATCGGCATCTCACACCTAATAGTGTCGCTTCATATTGCACGGCCTTGGTGGAGCTGCTCCAGCTTGCGTTCGGGACGGATGTTGCTTCATCTCCATTCTGCAAACGTTCATGTGTATTATTTCACCTCTGGTGTGCTCATGTGCTGCCTGAGTGTTCTTGGGCATTAGAGTGTGTTCTTTCTTTTCTTTCTTTTCCTGACTTTGTTGTAGCCCCCTTCAGTTAGGGATTGTTTTTGGAAGGCCTTGATTTTGTTGGTCTTGACCTCTGGAGGTCGGGTTGGGGAGCTTCATGCTCTCCTCTGATGCCGGGGGGTCTGTTCATTTGGTCCAGGTGGTTGTTTTGCTCATTTTCAGCCTTCTCCTTCTTTTCTGGGGAAAAATGTGCTGGCTGGCTTCCAGAGGTGTGCGTTGTTTGTGGATGCTTGGTTGGTTAGGCCGAGGGTGTCACGTGTTGTGTCCGGTGGCAGCTTTATGCCACCACCTGTGGGCCACTGGTTCTGTGACGCAGGACGCTCTTTGCGTTGATCCGATTTCTTTGCTTCCCTGTTCCAGGGCTCATGTGTCTCAGGTTGTCCACAGTGTCATAAAGTCCAGCCAGCCCGTGGTTTACCCTTGTGCCCATGACGTTCGTAAATACTGTATGCTACTCTCGCAGCGGTTTTTGGCAACATGGCTTTGGTAGTCATTTGGGTGTGGGGGTTTTGGAGGTCAAACAGGGTCTTGGCTGCCTGGTACAGTATCTGTGAACGTTCCGGTTGCTTCACGGCCTCGTCTGGCTTCGGGCGCCTGTTGCGGCCATCTGTCTCTTCTTCGTCTTGAGAACTTTGGTGCTTCTGCCTCCTGGGTAAGTCTTTCCTTTTACTTATCTTTAGGTAGTTACCTTCAGGGAGCCAACGAGGCTCCTCACAGAAAACCAGCGTTGAATGTGATGAAATGCCATTTTCTGGGTGAACCCCAGAGGCTTCCTGAAATTCCCTACAAGGAACAATCAATATAAGGTCTAAAAAACACCCTCCCCCCCCCCCTCGTCCTAGCCATGCCAAAAATCGGCCAAGCGTTACCCATGAGTGAGCACCCAGTAGCAAACCCACAATACCCCGCACACAAATGAGTATACTCTTCTTCAGTTTGATAACATTGATTTTTGTGCTATGTCGTTCATTTTGGTATCAAATTATTAGCAATAGATTTCACTTAAGGGATATATGCATATTAAAAAAAAAAAAACTGGCGTGCCACCCGCAAAAAAACCACAAATCAGCTGAGTATTACCCCATGAGCGAGCAACTGGACTAAAATGTGTATACTTTTAAATTTTCTTAAATATTTCTCACTGAAATTCTCATGCTATGTCCTTCATTTTGGTATCAAATTGTTTACAATAGAATTCATTACAGGAATATATCAGTTCTGTATAAGGAAAAAAAAAACTAGTGCATCCATCCCCCCTCCCCCCTCCTCTCCCCGCAAAGCCGATATTCAGTTAAGCATTACCCCATGAGCGAGCACCGATTGTCACCCACAACACCCCCACCCAAATGTGTATACAGGAGTATACAGGTATAGAGGAGGAGGAGGAGAGGTGTTAGTGTTTGGAAGGAGAGTCCCCGTCCATTATAACATCAGGCAGTGATGACATTTCTGGCGTACTCATTCTCTCTTACATTTTGCCTGCTTACCACTAGGACCTGGTTGTGGCTCACTGCTTGTTTTTCTTACTAAAAACCTGTCTAGGGACACTTGTTTTCCCTATGTTGAATCACTTGTCTGAAGTGAGACATCAGTCTCACTAAAAAGGTTAACACAACAGCTTGCTACAGCTTTATTTTGGTGAGCCTTTTCAACAAAACTTTGCATTTCTTCCCATACTGTACACTATTTCTGAGGTGTTGAGGAAGGGAAATCCTCTACTGCCTTCTTCCCTGAAGAAATTTCCTCAACTGCCTCTTGTTGCTGCTCCTCTTGAAGGGCTTGGAGTTCATCAGTGGTCAGTTCTTCGCTGTGTTCTTCCACCAACTCCTCCACATCAGCACCATCCAACTCCAAGCCCAATTGCCGACCCAGAGAAACAATTTCCTAAACAAGAGGCACTTCAGGTTCAGGCTCAAGCCCCTTAACCCTTAACATGCTCGGGGTCTAATATCCTGCTATCCCCACAGGCGCATGTCATTTTGAAAAAAAAAAAAAATTATTTTTTCTTTCTAACCTGTTAATTTGTGTTCACTGATCACGGGAAAAAAAAAAAATCGTAAGTGGCATATATTGCCCGCTATAGGGCGGGGAAGTCTGGCAAATTATAGGCGCTGACTCAGCGTGCGTCCCAGGCGGTCTGTTGCTCGCAAGCTGTCAGGCCAGAGTTGCCACAAAGAGATAATTACCGAATTATTTCAATGTCTCTGATTGATTTTTCATACTTTTTTTGCTGTAATATTATTCAATAGTGTGTAGTTTGATATATTTATATAATAAAATGAGTGAATCATTGCTGTACTCAAAAATATGGTGTGCATATTGTTGATTCAATTACGTTCATCAATCAGTGAACAAATACTTTGTCAGTTATTACACTATAAGCACAGGTTATATATAAGTATTTGCATGTTTTGTTCACTATAACGAACCACTAAGTAGCTATTATGAGTCAAAAAGTAATGAGGAGTGACCGCCGTGTACCAGCCAGCCACTCCCGCCCTCCCTCCAGTCATCTGACTCACCCTCATTCTCCTCCCACAATAATGTTTTTGCTATAATTCACTATATACAGACGTTATATATAAGTATCTACATATTTTGTTCACCATAACTGTACATCTAAGCTTGTATGGTGAGTAAAGGCACAGAGATGTGGCTACTCACACAGTCAGCTGATCGGCGGCCGCCCTCAAGGTCAGACGCACTAATATTTCTCCTCCAACAATACTGTGTGGTGTTATTACGCTATATATCTTATATACAGACGTTATATATAAGTATCTACATGTTTTGTTCACCATAACTGTACATCTAAGCTTGTATGGTGAGTAAAGGCACAGAGATGTGGCTACTCACACAGTCAGCTGATCGGCGGCCGCCCTCAAGGTCAGACGCACTAATATTTCTCCTCCAACAATACTGTGTGGTGTTATTACGCTATATATCTTACATACAGACGTTATATATAAATATCTACATGTTTTGTTCACCATAACTGTACATCTAAGCTTGTATGGTGAGTAAAGGCACAGAGATGTGGCTACTCACACAGTCAGCTGATCGGCGGCCGCCCTCAAGGCCAGACGCACTAATATTTCTCCTCCAACAATACTGTGTGGTGTTATTACGCTATATACACACATTATATATAAATATCTACCTGTTTTATTCATCATACTTGTACAAATAAACTGGTATGGTGCCCAAAGACCATCGTGGTAACCAGTAAACAACACCGTCGTCTGCACGGTGGCGTCGTGCAGACGACGCCACCGCTCTCACCAAAATGGCGGCTCCAAACCTTCTCTTGCTGTTTATACCCTCTATACACACGTTATATATAAGTATCTACATTTGTGTTCACCATAGCGAACCACTAAGCTGGTATGCTGAGTGCAGTCAATAAAAGGTGGCCACACACAGTCAAAAGACATCGCCACCACCCTCCCTCCTACTGCATTACACCTCCTTCCATGGCGCACAGCGCTAAATATCACCACAATCCTGCTATTATCAGAACCCTGGTCAGTTTTATCACAGTCAGGGGTCTTCTGTAATAATATCATCGCTACATAATAGCATGAACAAGTATAATTTGGCATTTTTAGGTGATGCTGTGGTCACAACCTGAACAGCAGTGCTGTTAGCTCATGCTGCGTGCATCAGGCTTGGTTGCTCACTCAATACTGAGGCCAATAACACCCGGGAGTTTGGCCCACGATTTTTTTTAAAAATGGCATCTGTTTACAAGAGCCCTGATGAAGGTGTGGTGAACCCCGTGTATCCGCGGGCTGTTTAAATCTTGCGTAGTACTCCAACACATCGTGTGACGTGATGCGCAGTTTACTGGTACAACGTCCAGCACGTCATATGACGTGATGCGCACTTTAAGGGTTAAAGAAGTCTTGTTCTGGAACACATTCAGGCCACAATTTTCTCCAGCCAGAGATCATGGTTCTTAGTCATTTCTTGCCATGCTTTGTCTATGAGGTTTAAAGCACTCAAAATGTGAAAATGGTTTTTCCAGAACATTTTGAGGGTGAGGTTTGTGGCATCAGTCACTTGGACACATTTCTGGAAAAGTGCCCTGCCATAAAGTTTCTTAAAATTGGCAATGATTTTCTGGTCCATAGGCTGAATTAGAGGAGTGGTCTTGGGAGGAAGGAACTTTATTATAACAAAACTAAATTCCTCCAACAATGCATCTTCCAAGCCTGGAGGATGAGCAGGAGCATTGTCGAGGAGAAGCAGGGCCTTGAGTGGTAAACTTTTCTCCTGCAGATATTTTTTGATGGCAGGGCAAACCACTTCATTCACCCACTCAGTAAAATATTGCCTTGTCACCCATGCCTTACTATTAGCCCTCCACATCACACAGTTTGTTTTTCTGCACATTATATTTTTTGAAAACCCTTGGATTTTCAGTGAAGCTTGACAAGCACCTGGAGGCCTCTGCATTGGCTGATTCAGCTTCTGGTGCAGAAGGTTTTCAGGCAACTGATGCTTTGAGAGTTAGATTTGCAAGGGTTAGGCATTCATTGAATTCTGATCAGTTGGATGTCCTGGAGTATCCAGTTGGATCCCTTATGGTGATTAGGGATCTGAAATTGTAAGTGTTGGCAATTTGCACCTGACCTTAATGGGCATCTCTCGTCTGGTCTTCTCCTCCTAGTGTGTTTCACCCTGCTTCTGGCATCCCCCTTCCCCAGTCTCCGAAGAGTCCAAGGGTTTCAGTCGGGCAGGGTTTAGCTTGGGATAAAACTTGGCCTTCTCTGAGGGTAGAACTTATCTACATAGACATAGGAGGCAGTTGAGTCTTCTGGTCCTGCCGGGATTTTGGGGCAATTGTCTTCACAACTGCCCCCCCCCCCTCCCCAACCCTTCTCCGAGCTGCCTCCTTAAAAGACACCTTTCTCTCTCGGGTGTTAGGGGAGGATTATAGCTGGCTACTGGGACTGAGGGGAAGCTCGAGTAGTGTCCATGGGTGCATCAACTCTTATTAAACCTTGGTTCCCCTCTCTGGAGGGTCTTTTGTTTCAGTGGGGGATAAATTTCTATCTACCCCTCCTTTGTATTTTGCTTTCCCTCTGGTTTGGTTCTGGGTCCCATTTGATGCTATGGAATCATCATATTTCTGGAAATTTCTGTCTAATATGTTTCCCCTTTGGTGTCTCGGGCAGATTTGTTTCAGTATGTCCTGTGGAATTCAGACATTTTCTTGGGGGAGCCCCGTCGGCTCCCCGGAGCTATCCCAGGCTGATATGCTAATGTCAGATTTTGGCATCAGTCATGTGTATGGAGTTCTTAGGCCTACCGGGGACCACGGCCAGAACCGGGCCCCCTCAGAGAGGCAAGGGGAGCAATGGCCTATAAAAGCCCCCGTGTGGTTGGAAGCATTCTATGTCTGCCATCGACCGGAACAGGCACCCAGAAAGGTAAGCGCCTCAAAACAAACCCCTATTCTGGTTAAAATTGCTACCAAAAACCGAACTAGTGGATAGAACTCCCCAACCGAAAACAAGCAAACTAGTGTGACGTCACACCCCGGGAGTGGGAAGGGGGAGCCCCAGACCCCCCCGCGCCGGCTACCCACATCTCAGTTCTTGAGGCTGGATGTCAAAAACGCGAAAAACCGCTGACCGGAGGGAGGGAGGGGTGCCGGGGAGCCTCCGGGACTCACCCAGAAAATGGCGTTTCATTACATTCAACGCTGGTTTTCAGGGGGGAGCCCCGTCGGTTCCCCGCAGCTAACTACCCACAGACAGAAAAAAGAGGGACTTACCCGGGAGGCGGTCGTCGCTCACTCCTCAACTCGAAGCCGAGACAACTGGCTGCAACCGCCGACCCAAAGCAACACAGGCCCGACGAGGCCCAGGGACATTCACAAGGTAACGAGCAGCCAGGACCCTGTTCGACCGCCAAAATCCCTGCGCCCGAATATCAGACCAAGACATATTCCCAAAGACGGCAGCAAGAGCCGCGAACTTACGAACGTCATGGGTACGGGGATAGACCGCAGGCTGGCTGGACTTAATAACCCTGCGGACGACCTGAGAGACCCGAACCCGCGAACAGGGAAGAAGGGAAACCGGATTAACCCACAGCGCGTCCCCCGACACAGAAGCTGTGGCGCGCAAATAACGGCGAAGCGCCGCAACTGGACACAAAACATGATGCACCCCCGGCCTGACCAACCAAGCATCAACCACCCATGGACCCCTCCGGAACGCAGCAGTCTCATTCTTCGCCAGAAAAGAAGGAGACGGCTGCAAACGAACAAAACAATCACCACGACCAAAAGAGCAGAAACCCTTGCGCCGGAGGAGAGCATGAAGCTCCCCTACCCGACCCCCAGAGGCCAAAGCCAACAAGAAAAGTGCCTTGGAAAAACAATCCTGGACCGAAGGGGCCACAACGAAACGAGGAGATGAAAGGAAAGCGAGCACTCTGTCCAAAGACCAGGACGGCTCAGGCGACGCATGAGCAGGCCAGAGGTGAAACAATGCACGAGACAGCTTGCAAAACGGCGCAGACGTAACATCGATACCGAAAGCAAGCTGAAGCGGCTCCGCCAGCGCCGCACGATACGAAGCGACAGTGTTAGGCATAAGATGACGGTCCTGAAACAACCACGAGAGGAAGGACAAGACCACCTGAACAGACAGGGAACTAACACGACGAAGACGCAAAAAGAAACGGAAGGACCGCCAGGAAACTTCATACTGCCGCCGAGAAGAAGCCCTCAGGTGGGACACCAACAAGGAGGCCACCTGATCACCATAGAGATGATGATAGACTCGAGTCAAAAAAACCATACGCGAAGACTCGAGGAGAAGATCGAACCAGCCACATGATGTACCGGCCCGATCTGCTGAAAGAGGCGGAGCCGCGGGAAAACCCTCGGGTTCGGACACCGAGCAACCAGCGCCTGAAACCAAGGCTGGGCCGGCCACCAAGGGGCCAGAAGGACAACTCTCCCCTGGTAAGTCTCTAAGCGAGTCAGGACCTGGAGCAACAGCCGAACCGGGGGAAAGAGGTACAGGAACCCCCACCTCGACCAGTCTAGCCGAAAGGCATCGACCCCGACGGCCTCGCGATCGGGGAAGGGCGCCGCATAAACGGGAAGACGCCGCGACCACGCCGACGTGAAGAGGTCCACTTCGGGGCGCCCGAACGTCCGGCAAAGCCAACGGAAGGACTCGTCATCGACCGTCCACTCCGTGGAGAGGGGAACGAAGCGAGACAGGGCATAGGCCAAGACGTTGGACACGCCCCGTACGTGAACTGCCAGGAGAGTCAAACCCCGAGAACTCAGCAGACGAGTCACCCGAAGTGACCAACCCCAAAGAGACAAGGACCGCATCGAACCCCCGCGGTTCAGGCAATGAACCACCGGAGAGCAGTCCGAATGGAGCCGAATCGTCGATCCGCGGGCCACCCGAATCCTCCCCAGAGCAAACCACACTCCCGCGAACTCCCGCACCATGCTGTGAGCTCGACGGAAGGACGGATCCCAACGCCCCTGGCCGGCCTGGTGAGCATTGGTCACAAAACCCCAGCCGAGAGACGACGCATCCGTGTACACATTGAGCGAGGGCTCGGGTAGGCTCCAAGGCACTGAATCCCGAAAAACCCGAAGAGGAAGCCGGTGACGCAGCAACCGACGCAAGGCCCCCGGGGGTCGAACTCTGCGATCGCGAGAGAGGCGGAAGGGGGAACCCCGAAGGAACCAGAACAGCCGTCGAAGCCAAACCCGACCCGGCGGGTAGACCACCATTGCGAAGTTCAGGCTCCCGCACAGCCCCTCGAGCAACCGCCGGGTGACCCGAGGGCCCTCCAGAAACAGACGAAGGCGGGACCGCAGCCGCAGGAGAGACTCCGGAGGGAGAGACAAGGAGGCGGTTCGAGAGTCACAAACGAGACCCAGCCAAGTCCGAACCTGAGAGGGAACCAGATGGGACTTCCTCCAGTTCACCAAGAACCCGAACTCGGCGAGCTGGGAAAGAACCAAATCCCTGGCTAGCAAGCAAGCTGACTGGCTGGGAGCTCCAACTAGGCAGTCGTCGAGGTAGGCCAACACCCGAACACCTAGGAGACGCAAACGAGCCACCACAACCCGTGTAAGGCGCGTGAACACGCGAGGTGCCAGGTTCAACCCGAACGGGAGACAACGGAAGGGGTAACTCAGACGCTCAAAACCGAGCCAGTCCCTGAACCGCGGATGAATCGGGACATGCCAATAAGCGTCCCGGAGGTCCAGGGACACCATCCAAGCTCCCAGCTCCAAGAGGAGCCGAACCTGAGACAGCGTAGTCATCCGAAAGGAGGGGCAATGAACCCAGGGGTTCAGATGGGACAAGTCCAGAATGAACCGCAGGTCCGCGCAGTCCCGTTTCGGAACCGGAAACAGACGGGTAACCCATCTGAGGGACGACGCCGTTTCGACGACGCCCAAGCGTACCCACTCCATGACGACTCGACAGAGCGCAGGGGAAGAAACCTGCCCTGCCAGCCCCGACCCCCCAAAGGGGGGAGGGGCCACCCAACGCCACCGCAGGCCGCGAGACACGACCCGAAAGGTCCACGAATCGTGGGACCAGGCACGGGCGAACAGTGCAAGCCGCCCCCCCATCGCCCCGTCAAGGGGGCAAACCGCGAAAGGGCCGGCGACCCTTACGAGACCCAGAACCCCGCACAGCGCGAACACCGCGCCGACCAGACGAGGGAGGGTCCGCAGGAGGAGCCAACCCCGAACCTGACACCAGAGGCCTACCACAACGAAAGGAACCCCGAGCCCTTGCACGATCTTTCTGGGAAGACCCACCCCGGGACCCCCGGAAAACCAACAAGTCCGACATCAGACGACAAGCTGTCGACGCAGCCTGAATAAACTGCGCCACGGCCGACTCCTCAAACAGAAGAGGACAAAAAGGTGAAGAACGCCTAAGAGCCAGAGCCCAAGCAGATTCCACGGAGGAACCCAGCACTGCCTGCCGACACGCGAGACGGGAAGCATAAAACAGGGAAACCGCATCCCGCAAAATCGGCGTGAACAGCTTTAACAAGGCAGCCGACGAACGCGCAGCCGAGGACAAGGTGCCGGACCCCGGGACGGACCCAAGCGTCCCCACATCCTCCACGAGCCAATCCGAAGACAACTCCAGGAGGGAAAAGAACCACAAGGCCGAAGCCAAAAGGCCCCGGGCGCGCAAGTCCTCCGCAATGAGCGCCGCCGAAAGGGAGGGAACCTGCACATGGAGCTGAATAACGCCCACATTGTGGGGAAGGGCAGGGGCAAACAAGCACTTATTCAGGTACTCAAGTTCGCCCCCCAGGAAAACTTGAAGCACCGTGGAAGCTTCCCGCCACTCCAGCGTGCGGGAACGACAGAAGGAATGCCACGAATCCAGACCAAACAGAGGGCAGTCTGCTAGCCAGGACGACTCCGGAACCTCGTAACGGAGCCAGAAAGGGAACGAAGTCCCAAACCTGAACGTGGACGGATCCATTTCCGAGGCATAATCCGGGTCACGCAGGAGGTAAGCAGCAAAGGCCGCTCGCACCACACCAGGTTGGATGCGATAAGCCGAAAACCTCCGGAAGGACGGAACCGACGTACCCGGGGGAACACGAAACCGAACCCGGGGGAACACGGAACCGAACCCGGGGAGGGGCCGACACCAAATCCAACTCGTACGCAGAGGGGGGAAAAGAAAACCCCACTCCTTGTAACAATAAGCCCCGCTCAGTGGGAAGAAAAACCCCAGGCGGGGTCCAGCGGGGCCCAAGGCCACCAAGTCAGCCCCTCCCCAGCCTCAAGGTCCTTCACCACAGCACCCGAGGCCGAGTCCTCTCCCCAAGCCCCGACCCCACAAGACAAGGACGGAGCAGCCGGAAAAGCTGGAGGAAGGGGGGCCCACTGGTCAGACCCTGAAGCTTCGGCCGGGAGACAAGACTCGAATGCCTCTGCAGCCCCCCCCCTGGAAGGGGCACCCCCCGAAGCTGCCCCGAGTCTCGAGATCTAGTAACCCCTGCTCCGACCCCGAAACCCTCAGACGCTTCGGGGCCGGAAGCAGGGGCGGGGGACCAGAACGGGAAGGACGAGGAGGTGCGGACTGAACCAGGATCGAAGCGACCCCCACCCCCAAGTCTGGGTCTCAAAAAGCAAAGCGGGGCAGCCCCGGGGCATCCGGGGAAGCAACCAACCGAGCGCGTAGCAACAGACGAAACCGAGACTGCAACGCACGCGCCGCCTGTACCCGAATAGAATCATCAGAGGATTGGGTAAATTGAGTCACAAGCAAGCAGCAACACTCACAGGACTCAGGGTCGAAAGTATCACCGACCCAACAGGCAGCGTGGCAGAGGCAAAAACAATGAGGGTCACCCTGAGACAAGGGGACCGAGCAACCCTCAAACTCGCACACAGCGAGTGGAGACTCCGGGGTCACATCCATCGGACCCACGCGCCCCCTAGGGGATTCCCAGGGTCCTGAGCGTTTACTTTAAGAGGACTCGCACTCAGGTAGTCCCAGGCAGGGTGCTGCAAACCGGCACCCAAAATTACCAAGCAAACTTCTAAAGCTGAACCCCAGGGACGTGTACACTCACGGGGACCTAGCAGGGGGCGCCACCGAGGAGAACAGTGGAAGGGCAAAAACAAACTGAATAAAACGACAGAACCCCCCACCAGGCAAAAACAAAAAGAAAAACAAAACCCCGCAAGAGGACAGCGAACCCCAAGGAACAGAGCCGGCCGCGATGTCGGGAAATACAAGCTGAGCAGCACCCTGCGCCCCTACCAGTGCAAACTGCCTCTTACCTGCCGGTAACAAGGGAGAACAGAACACCCAAGAGCCCAACAGGCGGCTGAAAAACCGAAAGGTAAAACGGACCAGCAGAGGCAGACCCCGAGGAGCCTGTGGAAGGTGGCCCCAAGCCCCAAGGGCAGTACTTACATGGCACCTAGGGAAGGCAGCCCTAGGCGCATGCAGCCCGAGTACTGAAGATAACTCCTGGCTCTCGCACCCACAAAACCAACACCACACGCAAAGCACAGTGCAGTAGCGACACCGGAGCCAGAGCACACGACCATCGCCTATAGCATCAGCCTCAAGAACTGAGGTGTGGGTAGCCGGCGCGGGGGGTCTGGGGCTCCCCCTTCCCCCTCCCGGGGAGGGGGGAGCTGCGCAGACAGCGGCGCGGCGGTGTGTGACGTCACACTAGTTTGCTTGTTTTCGGTTGGGGAGTTCTATCCACTAGTTCGGTTTTTGGTAGCAATTTTAACCAGAATAGGGGTTTGTTTTGAGGCGCTTACCTTTCTGGGTGCCTGTTCCGGTCGATGGCAGACATAGAATGCTTCCAACCACACGGGGGCTTCTATAGGCCATTGCTCCCCTTGCCTCTCTGAGGGGGCCCGGTTCTGGCCGTGGTTCCCGGTAGGCCTAAGAACTCCATACACATGACTGATGCCAAAGTCTGACATTAGCATATCAGCCTGGGATAGCTCCGGGGAGCCTCCGGGACTCACCCAGAAAATGGCGTTTCATTACATTCAACGCTGGTTTTTTGTTGATAAATCCAGCCTCTTTGGAGTACGACTTTGTTTTGGCTTATTGGCTGCAATACGAAGTTTTGGATTTATTCTGGCTGTCTGATATTCCTCTTTTTCTTGAGAACTTAGCAAGGTTTCTGGTAGACCTGCACACTTGATTGGCGGGAGGTGTTTTTCGTCTTTCATATGATCTTGTTCATTGCTTCTTATTAGTGCTCAGGAACTGCCCGTTTGCTCACGAATTGCCATTAGATTCAGCTTGGTCCCTTTCCCTTTTGACTGCTACTTTTCTTGTTTCTTCTTTTTCAGAGGTTGCGGTGTTCCAAGTTCTATCTGCGGTAGTTTTCTCCTGTCGGCCTATTGATAATTTGTTTTTTTGCTCGGTTCTGACCCTGTTCCAAGGTGGTCTGTTAGTTAGGGTTGGTGCCTCGCCTGCTATTAGTTGAGGTAGGCCCTTGGGAGAGTGAACTGGTGGAAGTCCCAGTTGGTTCCATCCCAGTTTTGAACTTGGTTGAGCCTTTTACAGGACTCTTGTTCATTATTCCTTTCCCTTCATCCAGCACCTTTGCTCCAGCTACAGCTCCTACACTTGGTGCTGAGGCAGCCCTGGGCGAATTGCCATTTACTCGAGCAATTGTGTTGGACACTTGTGGAAGCCTGAACTTTGCTTGTGTAGTTCCCTGATGGGCAGGGTGTGGCTTAAGGGGGTCCTGATTTCTCTAGTTTTGCCCTTATTGCCACCTTTGCAGCAATTAAGTTTGGGCCTCAATCACATTTTCTTGGGTGCTGCTATGCCAGCTTCCTCTTTGGGCTTTTCAAGGCTCGGTTCCTTGGTGCCTTCCACTGTTATCGCTCGAATTGTTTGTGGATGCATCGGCGCTGGGCTAGTGTTTCATGAGCAGTGCTTGCCAGGACACCCAGGGCTGTTTGTCAAGTCTGTTATTTTGAGCACACAGTACAGTGCACCAGTTTGTGGCTATCTGGCATGCCCTGAGGAGGACTCTGATTCCTCTGGGCTCTGTGCTCCGGCTTCATTCAGACCGGTTCGTTGCGTAAATTGGAGGTTCCTTTTGGTCCATCGTCCTCTGGAGTTGGATGCTGCGGGTAGCTCGCCTACTGAATTCTCAAGATTTGGTTCGTATCTGGGGAGTGTCCAACATTCTCGCAGACGCGCACACTTGCATTCTTCCCATCTGTACAGAGTGGACTGTTGACACCACGACCTTCCAGTGGCTTTCCAAGATACTAAAGCGTCTGACGTGCATATCTTTACATCATTGAATCCCTCTTTTCAGAAGGATTCGATGCATCTCTGCATTGAATCCCTTGTAGTGGATACTTTTTGGCTGGAATGGTTTTTTTTTTTTTGCCCCTTTCCTCCAGTCTATCTCCAATGTTCAAATATAAGTGATTCAATGCTGTTCACGATGTTCACAGCACTAGCCACAGCACCACAGCATTATTTCGTCCATCTAGGAATCTTCAAACGACTTATGTTCCTTTTCAAAATAAACTTGTAGTCAATTATTCATTGACAGGAATTAGTGACCAGGATTGTGGTTATAATTAGCGTTGTGCGTAGTATTGTGGAAGGAGGAATTTTGGTGAGGGAGGGAGGGAGAGAATTGAGGTAGCCTTACTGTGTGTGGCAGCCACTCTTGTTTTGCTCACCATACTAGCTTCATGGTTTGCTATGGGGAACACATATGTACATGGGTATATACAGTGTGTGTGTGTGTGTGTGTGTGTATAGTGTAATAACAGCAACAGGAGTATGTTGAGAGGAGCTATTTTAGTGAGGGAGGTGACGTCATAATCGTAGCGTCGTCTGCTGTCTGCTGTGTGATTTCTTATGCAGTGTATGTTGGCCACTGTACTATTTGGACACAATACCGGCTTACTTGTATAGTTATGGTAAATAAAACATGTAGATAGGTATATATAACGTGTGTAAATAGTGTAATAAAAACAATAACGGTATGGTGGGAGGAGCAATGTTAGCGAGTAAGATGTTGGAATGAGGGAGGGCTGGCTGGATGTGGCTGCTCACACTCGCGGTGTTCTGAATGTGTTGATGGTGAATGTATATAGTGTGTGACAGGGTATAGTGTGTAAATAGATTGTATATATACATAAATTAGCATGATACATGGTAAATATGTGCAACATATGTGTACACAAGTATCATGCATGTAACACAGTGTCTTCGGACAGTACGGATGTTTTACTGCCATAATATAGTGTACGTGTTCATTATACATAGGATTAGCACGTAAAAACAAATAAAATGTATTTGGAACTGTGCGCAAAAAATGAACATAAATATATTCGCGGCAACTTGTGTGCCCCGCCCGGGCGCCCTACTGGCCCCCGGGAGCGTATGTCATGAGCAAACGGGGAATGATGATGTCACTCGCCAACTTACGGACCCCATTGCAGCCAAAGTAAGCACAATTTCGATTTTTTTTTTTTGACATTCCCATACTGAGGGAAGGGTTTTTGACACTTAAAAAAAAAATCCAGATACAGTAATTTATTTTCTGTGCACTGGGGGGAGGGGGGGAAGGGGGTGTCATATTTGGAGGCGGCGCAGTTAAGGGGTTAAGAGATATCAGACATCTTTGAACATTCACCAACAACAATGTAACACTGGCCAGACTCTGGCCGCATCCAGCTTCCACACACTCGTCCCGCACTCAGTTCCTCGATTCACCCCACATTCAGAGCCCCACGCTTTATACACTCACCCAGCATCCCAGCTACTAACTGTTCTTAGCCACACTCAGCTCTGCCCTGCTCCAGGCTTCATCTCAACTACTACAACACTTCACTACATTGCCAACAAGTAAGTAAGTAATTATCAAAAGAAGGCACCAAACCGGGAAGGCTATGTAGCACCATCAAATACGCAAAATAATCAGAGGGCGCTAAATATCACCATGGATGCCAATACGAGAACAAAAACGCATAAGGCGAACGATATCAAAAGTATCCGAGTCACCAAGAATTCTATCGAGGGACAGGTGACCGCGAGGGGCGGTCGGAAAGCAAGACACACGCTCGTCCTGGAAGTCAGGACATTCAAGAAGGACATGCACGACCGTAAGAGGGACAATGCAACTAGGACAATAAGGAGCAGGGCGGCGCTCCATCAAGTGACCATGGGTTAAGCGAGTATGGCCAATACGCAACCTCGCCAGAGCTGTTTCCCACCGCCGGTTACGGTGGAAGGAGGACGGCCACGAGGAAACACAACATTTAAGAGTACTAGCTTATTACCAGTAACAGACAACCAAGAAGCCTGCCAACGGGTAAGAACTGAGGAATGGATAACTGGGTAAAAGTCGGAATACGGAATGCCTTTACGAGAGATGGGACAAGAGCGGACAGCTTCCTTAGCGGCAGCATCCGCACGCTCATTTAAAGACACACCAATATGGCTGGGAACCCAACAAAACTCAACCGACTTAAATTTACTGTGAACGAGAAACAGCCAATGCTGGATCTCGACAACTACTGGATGAACCGGATTAAAGGACCCGAGAGCCATGAGGGCACTACGAGAGTCAACAACAACCACAAAGGAAGACTGACAACGAGAAAGCAGGAGACGAAGAGCATAGAGAATAGCATAAAGTTCTGCTGTAAAGATGCTAGTCTCCGGAGGCAAGCGACACATATAAGTGCGATCAGGAAAAACAACAGAGTAGCCAACACCGTCCGCTGACTTAGACCCATCGGTGAAGACAGAAACGGAGCGGGAGTGAGAAGAAAAGTGCTCGAGGAAAAGGCGTTTTAGAACCGTAGGAGGGGTAAAAGCTTTAGTGATACGGGTCAAGGAAGTACAAAACCGCGGAAGAGGGACCCTCCACGGGGGCAAAGAAGGAACAACACGAGGAGAAACATCAGAAATACGAACGGAGAGAGAATCCTGTAGGCGAGATAACCGGACAGAAAGAGGGAGGTGGTGAAGAGGAACAGGAACCGCAGGAGGGGTAAAAGTTAAAGCACGACAGAGGCGAGAGGAAGGATGTTGCAAGGACCGCGCAAGATAGCGAAGACAGTAGCGATCACGGCGGTCCTGGAGAGACAGGAAGCCAGTGTCAACATACAAGCTAAGGATGGGAGTCGAACGAAAGGCACCAGAACTGAGGCGCAACCCAGTATGGTGCAAAGCATCAAGACGGCGAAGAGTAGAAGGAGAAGCAGACGAGTAAGCAGGGCAACCATAATCGAGCTTAGACAGGACGAGAGAGGAATGTAAAGCAAGGAGAGTGCGCCTATCTGCCCCCCAAGAAGTATGGGACAAGACCCGAAGGAGGGTAAGGGCCTTAGAGCACTCAACACGGAGGTAAGAGATATGGGGAGACCAAGACAAACGAGTGTCAAGGAATAACCCCAAAAGCTTCGCGGAATCTTTGTATTCAAGGGGATGACCATAAAGTGACAAAGAGGGACGAAGAACAACCCGTTTCCGCGTAAAAGTCATGGCACAAGTCTTAGAAGTAGAGAACTTGAAGCCATGACCTGTGGCCCAAGACGACACGGCATCAATTGCAAGTTGAAGCCGGCGTTGAAGGAGAGGCGAATCATCACCCTGACAACAAAGGGTAAGATCATCGACATAGAGAGCGGAGAAGACACCAGAAGGAAGAGAGGAAAGAAGACCATTGAGGGCAACAAGAAAAAGAGTAGTGCTCAGAACACTACCCTGGGGCACACCTTCGTATTGCTGAAAAGAGGGAGAGAGAGCGGTACCAAGGCGCACCCGAAAGGAACGACGAGAGAGGAAGCTGCGGAGAAAGAGAGGGAGATGACCACGAAGGCCAAAAGAATGAAGTTGAGATAGGATATGATAACGCCAAGTGGTGTCGTAAGCCTTTTCTAGGTCAAAAAGGACGGCAACAACGGAGGTCTTCGCAGCAAAAGCAGTACGAATATAGACCTCCAAGTTCACCAGGACATCTGTCGTGCTGCGGCACTTGCGGAAACCAAATTGAGAAGGGGAGAGGAGGTGATGGTGTTCCAGGAACCACATCAGACGAACGTTAACCATACGTTCAAAGAGTTTGCAGACACAACTTGTGAGAGCAATAGGGCGAAAGTCCTTAGGGGAAGTACCCAGAGACCCCGGTTTGCGAACAGGGAGGACAACGGCATCGAGCCAGTCCTCAGGGACTGACGACGACTCCCAGATCCGATTATACAGACTCAGTAAATACTGAGACGTGCTCGGAGGGAGATGGCGAAGCATCTCATAATGAATACCATTGGAGCCCGCCGCCGTAGAACCGCAGAGGGCCAGGGCAGAACGAAGTTCAGAGAGAGAGAAGGGATCATTATAGGGAAGCTGAAGATGAGTGCAGAAATCTAAAGGACGAGACTCAAGGACAGGTTTACGAAGAAGGAAAGATTGGGGAAGATGAAGACCAGAGCTAACAGAAGAAAAATGGGAACCCAGTTCGGAAGCGACCTGCAACGGGTCCGCCACAAGAGTATCATGGAGGTGAAGGACCGGTGAAACATCGGGAACGAACTTACCCGCTATCTTGCGGATACGCTTCCAGATCTGGGCCAGAGGGGTCTCGGACGTAATTGTTGAGACATAAGATGCCCAACATTCACGTTTAGCCGTAAGGATGGCCCTACGGGCCACCGCACTCGCTTTCCGAAAGAAAAGAAAAGAATCGGTCGTCTGCCTACGGCGGTGCCTCTTCCAGGCTGCACGCGTACAGCGGACAGCTCGAGCACAGTCCGCATTCCACCAGGGAACGCACTTCCGTGGACCCCGAGAGGAAGAGCGAGGAATAGAGCGGAGGGCAGCGTTGAAGACAGTGTCATGAAAAAGGAGGAGAGCGCGAGAGAGAGGCAGAAGGGAGAGGTCAGGGAGAGCAGCACTGAGGGTAAATAGGGTCCAGTCTGCCTTAGCAAACTGCCACCTAGGGAAAGAGAGGGAAGGGCGAAAAGAGAAAAAGGAAACAAGGATGGGGAAATGATCACTTCCATGGAGGTCATCAAGAACCTGCCACGTGAAATCTAAGTAAAGAGAAGAAGAGCAGAGAGAAAGATCAAGACAAGAAAGGGTGCGAGTCCGAGAGTCCAAATGAGTGGGCTCACCAGAATTCAGAAGAGACAGGGAAGAAGAGAGGAGAAACGGCTCAAGGAGGCGACCCCGGGTATTCGTCAGAACGTCACCCCAAAGAGAATGACGACAATTGAAGTCACCCAGCAGGAGCACAGGCTCCGGCAAGGAGTCCAGGAGGTGTTTCAAATCAGGAAGAGAGAGCGGGACACTCGGGGGGAGATAAATGGAACAAACTGTGTACCATTTCCCCACAAAGATACGAGCAGCAGAACAATGGAGAGGCGAAGGAAAAAGTAAAGGAACAAAGGGAACATCAGCCCGAATCAAAAGAGCAGAAGAATTAGAAGCCCCAGCAATGGCTGGGGGGGGGAGAGAAAGGAATAGCCACGAAAACGACCAGGACGAGCACCAAGCATTGGCTCCTGGAGACAGACACAAAGGGGCGAAAACCGCGAAATCAGAAGTTGGAGTTCGAGGAAATTGGCGTAATAACCTCGAACGTTCCATTGAAGAATGGCCAACGACGAGAAGAGAAACGACAAAAACAGAGAACAAGGAAGAAACAAAGGCGAAAGACCAACAGAGCACGTTAAAGAATATCAGGGTCGGGATCAGGGTCAGCAAAGTCAGGGTTAGGGGGCATGGGTAAACTGAGCAAAGACGGAGGGAAGGAAACGGGAGAACAGAGCAGAGGTGGGCGGGCAGGGTCTGGAGGAGGAGGAGGAAGAGGAGGAGACAACGGAGAGGAGCCGTCAAGGACAGCAGCAGGAGGAGGGGGAGTAGAAAGAGGGGAGCGCACCCCAGCAAGAGCAGCAACCGAAAGGGAAGCAGGGGCCAAAGAAACCTCCATAGCAGGAACAGGGGGCGCAAGCACTGAAACGGGAGGGGAAGGAGCAACAGAGCCAGAAGGAGGAGCTGAGGAAGAAAGCGAAGCCTTCTTACCCGCCAGGGAAGAGGAAGGAGAGGAGCCAGGCTTACGCTTCTGACTTAAAGAGACCGGTGTCCCAGCAACTACGTACCGGGCAACGGATTCCAGTGTCTCAACAGGAGAAGCCGAACGAGAGCACACACGACGGCCGTTAGGAGAGCGATGGACATCCGCCCGCACCGACAGGCGGTGGGGAGAGCCAATAGATGGAGGAAGAGGATGGGAAGGAGGATCGGAGGGGGACGAGGAAGAAGACACAGAAGACACGACAGACCGGGTAGAAGGAAGGGGAACCCCAGACAGAGGACCAGGAGGAGGATCCTTCGGGAGAGAACCCTAAGGAACAGAGGAGGGGGCAGTGGGCGCATCAGGGTCCAAGGCCCGGAAACGGTTGTGAGTCTGAGGAAGGCGGGAAGGACGAGGAGAGGAAGAGCGCAACACGCGAGCATAAGAGATATTAGCATAAGGCGGGAGCCGGCGAACCTGGCGCCTCGCCTCAGGAAAAGATAAACACTCCCGGTGCTTCAGGTTGAGGACGGCTGCCTCAAGCTTGTAATGGACACACGCACGGGAGAAGGTAGGATGGGCCTCACCGCAGTTGAGGCAACGAGCCTGGGGAGAAGTGCACTCCGACTTAGAGTGACCTTCGCCACCACACAAAGGACAGAGAGAGACAGTCCCGGAGCAGCGGAGGGCACCATGCCCAAACCTCCAGCACTTGTTGCAGAGCCGAGGAGAAGGAATGTACTCCTGGACAGAGCACCTGGCACCAGCAAGAATGACAGAGGGTGGAAGGGTCCTACCATCAAAGGTAATCTTCACAACCCGGAGGGGTTGACGGCGACTACCACGAGGGGGACGAGTAAACGTGTCCACCTGGAGAATAGAATGGCCCTGGGCAGCGAGGATATGGCGAATATCGTCGTGGCAGTCGCGCAGGTCCCGAACACCGGTTGCAACATGGGGCGGGAGCAAAATAGTGCCAACACTGGCATTCAATTGAGCGTTCTTCGAGACCCGAACGGGGGTCTCGCCAAGGCAGGATAAGGCAGCCAAGCGGGAAGCAGCATCCTGAGAAGGAGCAGCAACGACACGTGTACCGAGACGAGTGGGGTTGAAAGTAATGGAGGCATCCACGGAATCAATGAGATGTCGATGAAGGGAGAAATCGTCAGGAGGCGCAGAATCAAGAGGGAGGAGATCAAAATATTTGGCCCACGAAGCGGGACCAAACAAGGCTTGATAGGTAGCAGAACTGGAAGGAATCGAGCGAGGGCGGCCGTGACGAGGACGGCGGTGAGAACCCCCAGAGAGAGAGGGGTTAAAAGGCGCAGTAGTTACAACTAGAGAAGGAGCCGCGCCAGGGGACGAGGTAGTCACCACTGGGGGCTTGGGGCTCGACCCAACCACAGAGGAGGGAGGGGAGCCAGGGGAAGGAGTCAGAGAGGCCAAAGGAGGAGCAAGGTCGGGGCCCAATGCAGCGGAGGCTACAGAGCCCGGTCTTCCAATACGGACCGACTCGGGGGCTTGGTCGCCCACCCCACGAGCCTGAAAAGGTAAGCCAGAAGCAGCCGAAACAGGGGTTATCATCTTGACGAAATTAAGAATTCACTCACGAATGTGCCCCCACACCCACCATGGAGCCACAATTAGAGGCAGGACACCCAACAAGAAGCTATCGCCGATCTTGTCGGGGCCTCCTAGGGGTGCGTCGTGAGTATACGCCCCACAAACGCCACCTTAAGAAACCGACAGTCCGTCGAGATCGGGTTCAGTGACGAAGTGGGGATTGACAATAAAAGGTTCCCCTCGCTCTCGACGTCGGGTACTGCAGTTCTACGGGTGCATGAGTATGCCTCCTCAAGCACCCGGGCGTCAAAATAGAAGAAGTCCATGGAAGAACCAGAACGAGCAAAAGGTCGGCAGGAAACGGCAAGCAGATAGGAGAAGAGGGGGGAGAAAAACGAAACAGAAGGAAAAGGAAAAGGTGCCCAGCAGAATTGGAGAGGACGGCAGCAGGAGCACAAGGCTAGAAAAGGACAGAGGACTGTCCTAAGGAGCATCACACTCCAGCAGCCGCCCACGAAGCCCCCACACGGCGACAACGAGCTGAGCGGGGAGGGGGACATTGCCAACAAACCGACTGCTATAACCACGACTAGACTAAATAAATATAAAAAACTAAACTCTTTGTTTCTAATTAACCAGATATGTACACATAATCATAAATTACAGCCTTAACTTTACTTGTGCCTTTCCTTGGGTATAGTGGTATGAAAATGAATTGGGATCACCTTATAATTACCTAAGTGTACTTACAGGGTGAGAGCTATGCTCCTGGTGTCCCGTTCTCCCGTTACTCTTTGTCGTATAACGGTTTGAAACTACTAACGGTTTTGGCCTCCACCACCACCTCACTTAACTTGTTTCAACCGTCTACCACTGTTTGCAAAAGAAAGCTTTCTATTATTTTTTCAGCACCTTTGTTTCCTTAGCTTGAATCTGTGTCCTCTTGTTCATGAAGTAGCTGGTTTCAGGAATTCCTCTCTCAATTTGGTCGATTCATGTGAGTAATTTGTAAGTGGTGATCATATCTCTTTTTCTTCTTTCTTCTAATTTGGTTTCACACGTCATGAACAGTTTCTTTAGGATTTCACCATCCATATATTATTAAAAGTAAGTCTGACAAGTCTGGTGCACTGTTTACACAGTCATTGCTGTCTCCTGTGGGTAGGTTATCTTGAGATGATTTCGGGGCTTTAGTGTCCCCGCGGCCCGGTCCTCGACCAGGCCTCCACCCCCAGGAAGCAGCCCGTGACAGCTGACTAACACCCAGGTACCTATTTTACTGCTAGGTAACAGGAGCATAGAGTGAAAGAAACTCTGCCCAATGTTTCTTGCCGGCGCCTGGGATCGAACCCTGGACCACAGGATCACAAGTCCAGCGTGCTGTCCGCTCGGCCGACCGGCTCCCCTAAGGGTAGATGGGAGTGGTGAGCTGGCAGTCAACTAGCTGTTGGCAACAGTAACAGAGCAATACGTGGCAGTGTCTTTCAATGACCTTTCTGTGTTTGTTTAGAAGTAGAATGGGAATTCGTCTTCCTCTTCCCATTTTTGGTCCTGCATTTCTTATATACTTCTTAAATTATCCCAACTGTATTGGTGGTGATGAAAGTTGCTCTGAATCTGTCTAGAGTTAATCGAGTTTTGGGAGAGCAGGATTCTTGCCTGAAAAGGCAAATGAGTGTTTGGCCAGAAAATGGATTTCCATGAACATTCAAATTCTTACTTTTGGACGGTGGCTGTGGGTTGAGGATAGTAGGTAGGGTGCAGTATAATGGAGCAGAAGGAAAAGGAAATTTGAGGCCAAACTTGAAGGAAAGATTGAGTGTTCATAGGGTAAATAGGTGTTAATATGGAACATTGTAGGCAATTGATAGGCTAGGAATGCTTGGATATTGGTAGATGGTACAACTAAATAGATAGTGGCTGTAACTATTAATATATGTATTTCTTTGTATTTAAAATATCCTATAATGATATTTAATGTTAACTTTATCTGCAGGCAGATGAAGCGTTTCATATAGGCAGTGCAGCATCCCAGGAATCATATCTCCGTGGAGACAAAATCCTTGATGTGGTGAGACGAAGTGGTGCTCAGGCAGTGCACCCAGGCTATGGGTTTCTTTCTGAGAATGTGGAGTTTGCAGAGCAATGTGCACAGGAAGGTATAATATTTGTTGGTCCACCTGCTACTGCAATCAGAGACATGGGTATTAAAAGGTAAGGTTTTGAAATAGTAAATGCATGCTTTCTTGTCCAGTAATTTATGAACATACTTATATATGGTATATTCCTCAATGTCCTCATTACCCTGCTTGATGGGGTTCTGGGAGTTCTTCTACTACCCATGCCTGGCCCGAGGCCAGGCTTGACTTGTGAGAAAAGAAACAACCCTATTTCAAAGTTGTATGTATATCTCGGTATTTGGCATTAAATGCTATTTAATATTTATATTTTACAGTACATCAAAGATGATTATGTCGGAAGCATCTGTACCAGTGATCGGTGGGTACCATGGAGCTAACCAAAGTGATGGGCATTTACGCCAGGAAGCTGAAAAGATTGGATTTCCAGTTATGATCAAGGCTGTGCGTGGGGGTGGTGGCAAGGTAAGTGACAATTAATAGAGGGGGAGTCTGGTTCATGTTTCATCCTCCCTGTTTGGCTTCAGACTTATAAAGATCACTAATGATACTATAATATTAATTCTTGGCTTGATATGCTCATTTCTTGACAAAAATGAACACCAGATGGTTACTAGTCTGCTTGCTACCTAGTCAAATGTTCCTGGCCCTATTTGGTCATGTGTCGCATTGGGTTGGCGGTTGCAGCCAGTTGTCTCGACTTCAAGTTGAGGAGCGAGTGGCGACCGCCTCCAGGGTAAATTCCCCACGTGTTTTCTCTTTTGTTAAGTAGCTCCAGGGAGCCGAAGGGGCTTCCCCCAGAAAACCAACTTTGAATGTAATGAAACGCCATTTTCTGGGCAAGACCCGGAGGCTCCCCGGAATCCTCCCTCCCTCTGGTCGGCGGTTTTCGCGTGTTTTTGACATCCAGACTCAGAACTAGGGGAATCTCCGGAATAGCTCCGGGGAGCCTCTGAGTCTCACCCAGAAAATGGCGTTTCATTACATTTAACACTGGTTTTTTATCCAGAACTACCCCAGATCTTTCTTTATTGAATTCTTTAATCAGAATTTGTCAAACAGGTGCACAGTGCAGGATTTAAACTGATTTTTTGCATAATTTGTAGGTTATGTGTGGCCTATTTTCTCCTCTTCCACATTCCATAAGGAGACATTTATTCACATTAAGTTCCATTTGCCAAGTTCTGTATTATTTCTGGTAGAGCGTTTATGTAGACAACGAATATTACAGGTACAAGAACTGACCCCTGTGGTACTCTACTCATAACATTTGATAATAGGCCACACACAACTTAATTTGAAGGTTGCATATGGCCTATTATCTCTTATTCCATAACATGGTATTTATTGTATTTATTCACATAAAATTCCATTTGTGTGTAATTATCTAAGTGTAGTTACAGGATGAGAGCTATACTCGTGGTGTCTCGTCATCCCAGTATATTGTTGTATAATGCTTTGAAACTACTGACGGTTTTGGGCAACCCCACCTTCTCACTCAGCTTGTTCCAACCGTCTACCACTCTGCAAAAGAAAACATTCAAATATTTTTTCGGCATCTTTGTTTCCTTAGCTTGAATCTGTGTCCTCTTGTTCGTGAAGTTGCTGGTTTCAGGAATTCCTGTGCAGTGATGCTAAATATTTCTATATTCTTCAATAATATTATTCATAACCTGCTTCTTGAGTCATGGTATTGAGTCAGTGTATGTCTTACAGGGAATGCGCATTGCCATGAAACCAGAAGAATTTGAAGCACAACTTGAATCGGCAAGAAGAGAAGCAATTAAATCTTTTGGTGATGATGTCATGCTAATTGAAAAGTTTGTACAACGACCACGACATGTAGAGGTTCAGGTAGGAACTTGTGGTGTAAGTTTAAAAGTTAAAATTACAATATAGAAGATTTTTCTCCTAACTGGTATTTAACCTCTGTGCTGGGCTGCATTTATTGTGACATTCTAGTAGTGCACTGAAAATAAAGTGTTCCCAAAATTTTATCTTTGTAAAATGTTAATATCTCTTCCCAGAACATGTATATGTAAAAATACAAGAAAAAAAAAACTACTTTGGCTGTGGGGACATGGAGAAAGTGCGATGTGACGCACAGGCGCACAGCCCCTGATAATGTGATGCTCCCACAGGCGGTCGCGTGGGGCCACTCAAGACTTGCGAGTTGCCACAAATATATTTACATTTATTTTTTCAATGCATTTTCAATGCTTTATAATTTGTTTTTTTGTATCATATATGATGCACACTTGTGTCCTTTACAATATGTATACAGTAGAATGTTCATAATGTTCCAAAGAACTTCGATACATATCACTAATGTGTGCTCAACACATGTTCACATGTAATATGGTGCAATATTACCTGTTCAATATTCAATATATATTTACAATATGTACACTTTCACACACTGTATTACACACTCAGTACTTCAGGAGTGAGTGAGTAATCAAAGAAGCAGTCCATGGTACACCGCGCAAATTCGCTCTCGATGCACCAGTTACACACAGATTTTCACTACCTATTTCTTTTTTTTTGTGTGCTTGCAAATAACACACACATGTACACACTTGGCTTTAGTACCTGTAGGTGGTATATAGCTAAGCTTGTGAAGTGTAAAGTAGTCTTGAAAAGATTGCTTTGTAAGATATTCTGGAAGAGATTCAGGTATTCTGGAAGAGATATGGCAATTCTTGAAAACATCTAGGAAAAGCTCAATGTCAAAAAAAAGTCTTCCTATCAATTTTGTCGATTCCTGTTTCAATATTGTTTGTAGTGATTATTATCTCTGTCATTTATCCACTAGTTTTGACATGTCTAGCACCTCCAATCCTCCGTTTAATTCT
Source organism: Procambarus clarkii (assembly GCF_040958095.1). Taxonomy (NCBI): domain Eukaryota; kingdom Metazoa; phylum Arthropoda; class Malacostraca; order Decapoda; family Cambaridae; genus Procambarus; species Procambarus clarkii. Next base: position 9,461,699 of record NC_091155.1, read on the forward strand.
TGTGTGTTAGGTCCAGTAGCCATTGAATAGCATGGTTTGGCTTTTTTCTTTTATTGATAATACGAATGTGTGTGCAAGTGTGTATAAGTGTCAGGTGTGTGTAATTATTATGTTTTTGTTAATCCTTAATTTTTTTAAATAGGCTTCAGGACTTTACTATCGAACTCATTTGATTGAGGAAATTTCATTTTGTTTATGAAGCGTTAAATCTTACTGTCGATGTGAATAAAAGTGCAGATATAATTAGTGGTTGACAGTTTATTAATACAGAATATTTCATCTCTCATTTTGATGTACTGTATATGTATCTTTTTCTTTATAGGTTTTCGGTGATCATCATGGTAACTATGTTTACCTGTTTGAAAGGGATTGTTCAGTTCAGCGCCGCCACCAGAAAATTATAGAAGAAGCCCCAGCTGTAAGTTTCAACTTAGTTCTATAAAATTCTTATTACTAGTATTGCACAAAGGACTCGATGGTTTCAAAATAACGTTTATGACAGATGCTGGATAACTGAAGCAGTGTGTGTATCAACATTCACTACCACCTACTTCCATACAGTTGCCTGGGATGGTCCCTCGGTAGATCCCAAAGCCAAGTGCAGGTGCAGCTATGCCATGGGAAGATGCAGCAGCTTCTGAGACCCACCCTCGTGCTAGGGCAAATATCTGGCATGCACTGTGAAGTGAGGGAAGCTTGGGGATCTGAGATCAATCCGAAACCAGGTGACAGGCAGGCAAGACAGCCTTGGTGACAGGTGGGTATGACAGCCCCATTGACAGGTAGGCAAGAGACCCCTGTAGACAGGCAGGCAAAACAGCCCAGGAGACACATGGGCATGATAGCCCTGGTGATAGGCTGGCAAGTCAGGCCCAAAGATAGGTAGGCAAGACAGTTGGGCTAACCTGGAAAGTTGGTAAAACCTGGAAATGCATCCGTGTGGTTGTGGCAAAATTGCCCCAGACACTGGTGAGAAGACAACCCCATTGACAGGTGGACAAGACATCTCCCAGTGACAGGCGGGCAAGACAGACTGAGATAGGCAAGAAAAACAGCCTTTGAGACAGGCAGGGAAGACAGGTGGGCCAAAGAGTAAGACCTGGAAATACATGTGTGTGGGATTCTAGTGGATCTGTACATAGACTGTACCAGCTCTCACTGCGACCACTGGTACAGTCTATGCTCTCTGATCTCAATTGTATGGGGACCACAACCCTTCAAGTTATCCAAACATTTGACTTAGTCAAATTTCTTATAAGGAATGTGAAAAAAAAAAGATAGTCACAATTTTTTTTTTTTTTTTTGGGGGGGGAGGGGTACAACAACCAACATACTGTATGTATTACTGTACTGTATTCACACCACATACAGTACATTTATATTTACTGTATGTATTTCCACATACAATAAATATAAATTTGCTTGGTTAGGGGAGAATGTTCATAGAATGTAATATTTTAATAACAATTAAACAATTTCAACTTGCCTTGGTGGAGTGTGTCTACTTGATTGATGAAGGACTTCAGTGCTGTTCATTTGCCTTCCTTGGATGGGGTTCTGGGAGTTGTTCTATTCCCCAATCCTGGCTCAAGGCCAGGCTTGACTTGTTTAAGCTTGGTCCAGCAGGCTGTTTCTTGGAGTGGCCCGCAGGCCCACATAGCCAATACAGTCCAGTTGATCCAGCACTTTTTGCAGAAAACTGTCTAGTTTTTTCTTGAAGATTTCCACTTTTGTCCTGGCAATATTTCTTGTACATGCTGGGAGTATATTGAACAACTTTGTGTCTTTGATATCCTTAGTTTTCTCTGATTGTGCCTGTGGCACCTTTGCTCTTCTCTTCAATGGCTCTCTTCTGCATTTCCTTCCATATCATTCACTCAAGTATGTTGTTATTTTACTGTGCTAGTTCGGGGCCTGGCCCTCCAGTATTTTCTTTGCATATATTATTTGATATCTCTCCTGTCTCCTTTTTAGAGAGTGTTTCGAGAGATTTAAGACGATTCCAATAATTTAGGTGCCATATATATATTCTCTATTCTCTCTATTTCAGCAATCTCTTTTTGCTTTGAAGGCAAAAAGTGAGTATTGAGCAGCACTCAAGATGGGATGGCACAAGTTACTTGAATAGTATGAGCATTGTGATGGGATCCCTGGATTTGAAGGTTCTTATAATCGATCCTATCATTTCTGTGGGGAGCCCCGCTGGCTTCTTTAAGCTATTCCAATGATACAATGCTATCCTATTTGGGGTCATCAGTCCCAGAGTTCTTGTTGCCTACCAGAGTCAGAACCTGGGGCCAGATTCACGAAGCAGTTACGCAAGCACTTACAAACCTGTCCATCTTTTCTCAATTTTTGTGGTTTTGTTTACAATTATTAAACAGTTCATGAGCTCCAAAACACCAGGAGGCTGTAAGTTCAGCCTCCTGGTTAAGTTCGTAAGTTCAGTAGAACTTCGGTTTCAACTCTTTTTTTTTTTTTTTTAACCCTGTCGTAGCTCAGTCGATTAAGGCAGTGTCTGGGATGCTCCCGGACGCAGGTTCGAATCCTCGTCACGGCCCTTGTGGATTTGTTCACCAGGAGGCTGTTTATAACAATAACATCAGTTGACTGGGCAGTTTTCATGCTTGTAAACTATTTAATAAATTTAACCATAGACGTCAAAAATTGAGTAAAGCTGTACACGTTCGTAAGTACTTGCGAATTTGCTTCGTGAATCTGGCCCCTGGCCTCCTAAGAGAGGTGCAGGGAGGAATGGTTTATGAACACTTTACATTTAAGTTATATCATACTTGCCATCGATCAGGGAAGGTACCCAGAAAGGAAGGCGAAAAAAACAGACCACTGTCTAGTTGAAAATTGCAACTTACTTTCTTAAAAGAGCGAAAGAACTGCTCCAGAAAGGAAACAAACAAGCAACACTTCATCCAACTAGTCCCCCGCTCATTAGTGCCACCCCCCTCCCTCGTGAAGGGAGGGAGGAGCCAGCCCAGGTCAGCCAAGCTACCCACCCTTCAGTTCTCAACTGATGTACTGGTGGTCGGATGTCGCCTCGTGCTATGATTTTCTGTTATGGGATTTTGCCTTGTATGTGACTGTTCCTGCACTTGAGGTGTGCGCTGGCCAGGAGTTCCTGTGTACCGGAGCTACATGCATCTAGGGACTCCTTTCTTAGGTGCTCCATGAGTACTGCCCTTGCGTTGTCAGGGTTATCTTCCCTGGGGCATTCGGAAATCACTCCCGTTAGAGGACTTCCTTGCTTGTGGTTGTCATTGCCCTTGGGGTGAGTCGGGGATCTTGGGCATTCCGAATTACCCCGGGTAGGGGAGTATTTGTTTGCTGGTGGGGTGCACTGCAGCTGGCTCAGTCTGCTTAACCACTGCACTGCGCAAAGCGCCTTTAGGCGCTCAGAGAGTTGTGCTTTTTGTTTTTTAATTTGGCTATATTTTAATGTTTTTTAATGTTTTCATTACTATTTGTGTTTTGAAATGGAAATAGTTGACTTTGGAAACATTTTGACATTAAATTTACCTGAACATTTGTAAAAATAATAAAAATATGTCCTTGTCAATTGCACCAAGACGTTTTTGCCGAAAATAGGTGAGCAGTGCAAGGGTTAATTAAGCTATCACGCAGTGGCCGACATTACTCTTCAACTGCTTGTTGGCAGTTGTGGAGTTTTGGGGGTTTTCTTGTGTTTTCTGTTTTGGTATGGCAGTTTTTACACGAGGGATGTTATAGCCTCACCTATTGAACAATAAGATTTTATATGGAAATTTTCTAGTGGCTGGTGGTATTAGAGCAACACACACATTTATAGAAGCGTACCCTAGGAGAGAACTCTATCAACATCAGAGGCCCGAGACTGTTCAACATGCTTCCGCTACACATAAGGGGCATAACTGGCCGACCCCTCACAGTGTTCAAGAGAGAACTTGACAAACACCTTCAAAGGATACCTGATCAACCAGGCTGTGACTCATACGTCAGGCTGAGAGCAGCAGCATCCAACAGCCTGGATGACCAGTCCAGCATCCAGGAGGCCTGGTCGACGACTGGGCCATGGGGTTGCTAAGCCCCGGAATCACCTCGAGGTAACCTCAAGGTAAGGTAGACTGATGGTCCTGATGGTGCTGTAAGTGCAGCACTGCACTTGCAGCACTGATGCCCATCTGGCAACATAGTGCATACCTACTGAACTGCATTGCTGGGGTGCAGAGATATTAACCCAGCTGGCGACCTTGTTAGATAGTATAAAACACAGGTGTGGATGAGAGACTTGCTATCCTTTTGTTATGGCAGGCAAGACTCAGAGGAAGTGCTTTTGAAGATAAGCCTGAGTCTTTCTTCACTCCTCCATGGGGCAAGGCTGGAATTGCTGCTAACAGTTTCCCCCATGGTTGACTGAAGGGCTACCCAGGGGTGAATCGGTGGCACCCAGGTGGTGGAAGCATAGACCTGCGGTAGTGGGCATTATGTGGTCCTTGCCTTTGGGATCAAATGACTCTGGTGAGTTATGAGTGTCAGAGAGACTGACTATTCTTTCTCCTGAACCCCCTAGCAGCCCCCTAGCTAGCAGAGCCCCAGCCCACCTCTTGTAACAAAACTGGCTCCAGTTTATTTTTTTCCTTCTGGTTTCGCAGAGGAGTTCAGCCAGGCTCCTTATCAGGCTACGCCTAGGGTGTGGTGGTGGCACTTTTCTGTTGCTCAGAGGCTTTACAACAGCTGCTTGTGGTCGGTTTGCCTGCATCGACAAGGTTTACCAGCTTAAATGGTCACAATGCCTGGGCTTCCTGTAGGACTTCTTGACCCTATGGGCCCTGGAAAACCCTGTGGGCTCGGTTGTACTATGGATACTTCTTCAGAGTCCACTCATGTCTTATGCAAAGTTGAGGGTTGCTAGTCACCCCTTCCTTAGAAAGACAATCAGCTGTATTGCTTCTGCTATGATGCCTGTTGGGTTGGGGACACCTATGACCCAGAGTCATTGAGGATTTGCTCCCTGCTTGTGCTTCAATTCACTCATCCCCTTCTGATAATTTGCGGGGTCAGGCAGCTGCCGTGTTGCCTGGGCGTTTTTCCTTGATACAACGGGCTAGGTTGGTTCGTTTGGAAGCCCTGGAGCTGCCCAGACCCCTCTTCTTTCCCAGGTGGGCGTGGTTTGCCTTTCTTCTCCCCTCCCCTTCCCTGCTGTTGGCTCCCAAACGTTTGAGGGTTTCAGAGTATTGGCAGGGTTTAGCTCAGGATGAGGCTCGAGTGGCTTTTGGGGGCTTTCCCTTCTGATATGGGCAAGGAGGTGGTTGAGCCTCATGATGCATACCCCGAGAGCTCGACCTCCATGCAGAGCAAACACTGCACCGACCAGATGAAGAAGACACTGGGGTCACCACCAACTCGGGGGCCTACCTCGACGAAACAAAGCCTGGCACAACCCTTATGGGAGGGCCAAGAGCTATCCTCCCCAAATAACCAACAAATCCAAAATAGGCACAGATAGCTTCAGCAGTCTCCATTATCCTGTCTCCACCTTGAGGTCCTCCTCCTGCTCCAGGTCTGATTTTCCTGGATATGCTGTGCTTCCACTATTAAGTTCTTATAATATTTTGTTAGTATTTATGAATTATTTTGTTAGTTTTATGAACAAATTAACAAAATGTTATGAGAGCTTAATAATCTTATGGTGTCTATCATGTCAGTAATACTTAGGCTTGCAACAGTTATATAAATCAGATTGGAGGTGCACAACACAAAAGCAAAAAAATCTATATGAAACAAGGTGTGTGGTGCCAACATGAAGCAAATGCTGCACCAAGATGTCGTCATAACAACAAACATGGACGGTTTGTATCCTCCCTCTGTCCAAAACATACCTGCATCTCACTGCTGTACTTATTCAAGTATTATTAACTAGATAAAGTTTTGGTTATTGATTCTTTAAAAATATGATGAGATTAATTTGTTCCACTTTCTAGCCTGGTTTGACGTGGGATATTCGACGCTCAATTGGGGAGGCTGCTGTCCGTGCAGCTCGTGCTGTTGGGTATGTTGGTGCTGGCACTGTGGAATTTATCCTGGACTCATCGCATAACTTCTACTTCATGGAGATGAACACCCGTCTGCAAGTGGAACACCCAATCTCCGAGATGATCACCAACACTGACCTGGTGGAGTGGCAGCTCAGAGTAAGTCAAACCTCTTGTAAAAAAGGTAGAGATTATTCATGACTTGTTCATGTTTTGTTTAATTTAGTTTTCACTTCATTTTATCTTAACCTTTTGACAGCGGCTATGGAGAAATGGTCATACCCACTTATGTGCAAAAAGATATAAAAATTCCCAAAAATAATGTTTCTCTATAGAATTATAAATTTGTATGGAAAATGTTCAAAAATATGAAAATAAGTGAATATTTAACTTTTCACTGGGTGAAGGTGGTCTTGAAGGGGGCGTGTGTGATGGCTGTGTGTGGCACCCAGCAATTTTTATGTAATTAAAAAGTAAACGGGCTGAATTGTACTCGTACGAATCTGGAAACATAATACCAGACGCACGTGTATACTTACTGTCCATTTATGCGAGACAAACGGCATGAGATAAAGTTGCCAACTTACCGCTTTGGATACGAATATTCAGAGATAATGTTCATGGCTTTAGCAGTAGTTCATTAAACAGGTATTCTTTATTTATATAATAGTATATTTTAGTATTAAATACTAGGCAGGTAAAACAACAAAACTGCCACACATAACTTTACATAATTTAGTGCTTTTTGGGGTGGTTCTAGCATTGTAAAATAGTGAGTTAGCAACTCTGCTTCTGTCTTTCAGTGGCGCTAATAAAGTTGTAAGGTCACGAGCTGTAATGCCTTACCCTATCTTGAGGTTATCTTGAGATGATTTCAGGGCTTTTTTTTTTTTAGTGTCCCCACAGCCTGGTCCTCAACCAGGCCTCCACCCCCAGGAAGCAGCCGGTGACAGCTGACTAACACCCAGGAACCTATTTTACTGCTAGGTAACAGGGGCATAGGGTGAAAGAAACTCTGCCCATTGTTTCTCGCCGGCACCTGGGATCGAACCCAGGACCACAGGATCACAAGTCCAGCGTGTTGTCTGCTCGGCCGACTGGCTCCCCTAGAGTACGAACTCACGAAACCTGTCCTTTCTTTCTTATTTACAGTATAGGTACGTTACTTTAAACTAGGGATGTAGAACCAGTGAGCATTTATACACACTTCAAACACAAGAATGACCACATGGGACCGGTACCATATTTTTGCACTGGAGGGACTCCAGAAACGACCAAAGTGTGTGCATTACATTTATTTAACCACAGGAAAAGGTATAATATACACTAGGAAAATCTCACATTCCAAATTAATGAATACAGTTCTCTTCACTTAGATATAAATGGAGGTGAGTAACCTGACACCGTGAGGAGTACAGTACTTCACAAGCACACACCACACAAGCTGTGTGTGTGGAGTCTCGTCCGTCTCTCCCTCACGGAGTGCAGGAACGCTTCTCTCACGAAAATGTGCGGGATAACTTTATCACACAGAATCATACTTGTTTACTCTTACATACTCTCAAACACAAATAAAACATAAAAATTCACACACACAACAAACTGGTATTTTTGCTAAGAGAGACATTACATTAATTAACAACCACAAAAGCTAAACTTTATATGCCAGTCATTACATACCTCCCTATCTTCCTTTAAATGAAAATCTTGCTTAAATAAAGGTTAAGCGAGTTTTTCATGCTCTCACAGTGGCAAAAAAAAAAAAATACTTATGCAATTTGGGGGCCGGTCGGCCGAGCGGACAGCACGCTGGACTTGTGATCCTGTGGTCCCGGGTTCGTTCCCGGGCGCCGGTGAGAAACTGTGGGCAGAGTTTTTTTCACCCTATGCCCCTGTTACCTAGCAGTAAAATAGGTACCTGGGTGTTGGCTGTCACGGGCTGCTTCCTGGGGGTGGAGGCCTGGTCGAAGACCGGGCCGCGGGGACACTAAAGCCCCGAAATCATCTCAAGATAACCTCAAGATAACCCATCTTCTACACACACGAGAAATAATACAAACTTGGCACACTAATTACAGTGGTGCCTCAGTTAACGAAATTAATCCGTTCCGGCACCGAGCTCATGTGAAACGCTCTTCTTTCTAAATGAATTGCCCCATTTAAGGGGTTATATGACCGGAAGTATGAGAGTTGTTGTAGGGTATTCATAATTTATTATCCTGATACATGTGAAAGGTGCTGCACCTAGGCCAAGTTTCAGCATCTCGGCCTAAGTAGAGAAGGAGAAAAAAAAAAAAAAATTATACAATTTTTCAACAATGTTCAATTGCTTTCACAGCCCACAATTGTGAACCAAAATCATTTCTACGACACTCAGCTATGACCTTACTATATAATAAAGATTTGGTTGATCGATCTTTATCCCAGATGTATTTAGTGCAATAATACAGATTTTTAAAAGTTTCCCAAAAACGTATGCAACAAAATGAAGTGTATCATTATTTATAAAATCAATAAATCTACGTAGATAAGAAAAATATCAACCGTTTTAGAAGCGTAAACTCTACATATAATGTGCAAGTTTCATGTAAATTGAATAATAAATAAAGGCTGTGAAGGCAGATCTGGTTGTAAAAGTTGGAGTTGCGTAGCGCGCCTCGACAAGTTACTCTACTCGCGGTCACTCGTGACAATGCGTGATTTACGCATTGCGGCCAGCTCGTACCTTCTATGGAGAGCTCGCATGCATCTAGCTTTCAATGCTTTTCTCTTGTTCGTTTGGTAAGTCATATTGCAGTACAAATAGCAAAAATAGCATGAGTTCTGGGAGATATTGTGAGAGCGCGTCAGCGACACATCCACTCCCTAAGAGACACACAGTGACTGAGCCACGTACCACCCTCTCACACGAGACTGTTGCCAATGAGTGAGTTTATATTCATTTTATGCATAACATGTTATTTTCAACGCTATTACGAAAAATAAGACTTCTACAACGTAAGATACAATACCCCGCGGCGCACACACGCCGCGAGGACCAGATTCACGAAAGTTGCAGCGGGAAATTTGACTCTAATTACGTTATTTTTCAAGGTAGCATAAAACGGTTTGCACCACAGTGTTGCCAGAACGTTGTAGTATTTTTCGTAATTTTTCGTAAATATTCCATTTTTCTTCGGATTTTCCGGTCATATAACCCCTTAATATAATGGAAATAAAATTAATCTGTTCCACCACCGAAAAACATCAATATGATATTTGATTTGTTTTATTTTCTGGGGGGGAGCCCCTTTGGCTCCCTGGAGCTTACTAGGCTGATATTCTAATGGCATCAATCGTGTATGGAGTTCTGTGGGCCTACCGGGGACCACAAGCCAGAACCTGGCCCCCTCAGAGAGGCATGGGGAGCAATGGCCTATAGAAACCCCTGTGTGGTTGGAAGCATTCCATGTCTGCCGTCGACCAGGTTAGGCACCCAGAAATGTGAGCATCCCAAAACAAACCCCTATTCTGGTGAAAATTTTGCTACCAAAAGCCGAACAAGTGGATAGAACTCCCCTAAAAGAAACGAGCATGACGTCACACGTCGCTGCGCCGCTGTCTGCGCAGCTCCCCCCTCCCCGGGAGGGGGAAGGGGGAGCCCCAGACCCCCGCGCTGGCTATCCACCCTTAGTTCTAAGGCTGATGTGAGAGGCAGAAGTCATGTGCTCTGGCTCCTGTGATTCCAGCACTGTGCTTTGAGTGTGGTGCTGTCTTCCAGGGGGTGCGAGAGCCAGGAGTTATTCTACAGTACTGTACTCAGACTGCATACGCCTAGGGTTATCGTCCCTAGGTTCCCTGTTAGTACTGCTCTTGGGACTTGGGGCAACCTTCCACAAGTTCCTCGGGGCCTTCCTCTGCTGGGCCGGATTATTGCTCGGTTTTTTGGCTGCCCTTTGGGTGCTTGGGGGTTTTGTCTTCCTTGTTTACCTTAGGGTAAAAGGGAGTTGCACTGGTACGGGGCGCAGGGTGCTGCGCAGCTTGTTTTAACTATTCATAGCGGCCAGCTCTGTTCCTTTGGGTATGTTGTCCTCTTGCGGGGTTTTGTTTTTCTTTGTTTTTGCATTGTGGTGGGGGGGAACCTGCCTTGCTTTCCCCATTTGTGCTTGTGAACCTGAATACGGTTCTCTTCTGGTGGTGCCCCCTGCTAGGTTCCCGTGACTGTACATGTCCCTGAGATTCAGCTTTAGAAAGTTGCTTGGTAGTTTTGGGTGCCGGTTAGTAGTACCCTGCCTGGGATTTCCTGAGCGTGCGTTCCGTCTCAGGACCCTGGGAAAACCCCTAGGGGGCGCGTGGGTCTGATGGATGCGTCCCCAGAGTCCCCCCCTCGCTTCGTGCGAGTTCAAGGGTTGCTTGGTTCGCTTGTCTCAGGGTGACCCTCACTGTTTTTGCTTCCGTCATGATACCTATTGGATCAGTGACACTTTCGACCCGGAGTCTTGCAAGTTTTGTTGCTTGCTTGTGACTCAATTTACCCAAACTAATGATGATGTTCTATGGGTACGGGTGGCGCAGGCCTGCATGTGCGCTTTAGGTTGTTGCAACGTGCTAGGTTGGTTGCTCACCTGGATGCCCCGAGGCTGCCCCGTTTTGTTTATAGGGACCCGGACTCGGGGGGTGGGGGTCGCTTCGACCTTAGTTCAGTACGCACCCCATCGTCCTTTCCCTGTTGTGGTTTGTTCTGGTCTTCCACCCCCCCTTCCTACTTCCAGCCCCAAAGCGTCTGAGGGTTTTGGAGTCGGGGCAGGGTTTAGATGGTTTTGAGACTCGGGCAGTCTCGGGGGATGCGGTTTGCCTCATTGACGATGTGCTGGCCTTTTTGTGGTTTGCCCCATTGAAGGGGCACCGGCTCTTTCGCAGTTCGCCCCATTGACAGAGCAATGGGGGGAGGCTTGCGATGTTCGCTCATGCTTGGTCCCATGATTTGTGGGCGTTTTGGGTTGTTTCCTTCGGCCTGTGGTGGTGTTGGGTGGCCCCTCCACCTTTGGGATGTTTGGGGCTAGAAGGGCAGGCCTCTTTCCCCCTGCCCTCCGTCAAGTTGTCTTGAGTACTTTTGCTTGAGTGTCGTCGAAACGACGATGTCCCTCAGGTGGGTTTCCCGTCTGTTCCCAGTCCCAAAATGGGACTGTATGGATCTGCGGTTCATTCTGGACTTTTCCCGTCTGAACCCCCTGGGTTCATTGCCCCTCCTTTCGGATGGCTACGCTGTCCCAGGTTCGGCTCCTGTTGGCGCCGGGTTCTTGGATGGTGTCAGTGGACCTCCGGGATGCTTATTGGCATGTCCTGATTCATCCGGGGTTCGGGAACTGGCTCGTTTTGTTGTGGGGCGTCAGGGTTACCGCTATCGTTGTCTCCCGTTCGGGTTGAATCTGGCACCTCGCGTGTTCACACGCCTTACACGGGTCGTTGTGACCCATCTGCGTCTCTTAGGTGTTCGGGTGTTGGCCTACCTTGACGACTGGCTGGTTTGGGCTCCAAGCCGGTCCTGTTGTCTGCTAGCCAGGGATTTGGGTTCTTTCTCAGCTCGCTGGGTTTGCATTCTTGGTGAACTGGAGGAAGTCCCATCTGGTTCCCTCCCAGGTTCGGACATGGCTGGTTCTTGTGTGGGGCTCTCGGAGCTCTTACTTGTCTCTTCCTCTGGAGTCTCTCCTACTGCTGCGGTCCCGCTTGCGCCTGTTTCTGGGGGGCTCCCGGGTCACCCGACGGTTGCTCGAGGGTTAGTGCGGGAGCCTGAGCTTTGTGATGATGATCTACCCGCTGGGTAGGGTTTGGCTTCGTCGGCTGTTCTGGTTTCTTCGGGCACGTCCTTTCCGCCTCTCTTGCGATCGCTGGGTTCGACCCCTGGGGGCCTTGCGTCTGCTGCTGTGTCACCGGCTTCCTCTTCAGGTTTTTCAGGGTTCAGTGCCTTGGCGCCTACCCGAGCCCTCGCTCGATGTGTTCACGGAGGCGCCGTCTCTCGGCTAGGACTTTGTGACCAGTGCTGACTAGGCCGGTCAGGGACGGTGGGGTCCATCTTTCCATCGAGCCCACAACATGATGCGGGAGTTCGCAGAGGTGGGGTTTGCTCTTCGGAGGGTTCAGGTCGCCCGCGGATCAACGATCCGGCTCCATTCGGACTGCTCCCTGGTGGTTCATTGCCTGAACCGAGGGGGTTCGATGCGGTCCTTGCCTCTTTAGCACTGGTCGCTTCGAGTGACTTGTCTGCTGAGTTCTCGGGATTTGGCTCTCCTGGCGGTTCACGTTCCGGGTGTGTCCAACGTCTTGGCGGATGGCCTCTCTTGTTTAGTTCCCCTGTCCACAGAATGGACAGTCGATGCCGACTCTTTCCTTTGGCTCTGCCAGACGTTCGGGCTCCTGGTCCAGGTGGACCTCTATGCGTCGGCGCAGCGCCTTTCGATATATGTGGCACCCTACCCCAACTGTAAGGCCGTCAGGGTTGATTCCTTTTGGCAGGAATGGTCGAGGTGGGGGGTTTGTGTACCTCTTTTTACCGGTTCAGCTGTTGTTCCAGGTCCTGACTCGCTTGGAGACATACCAGGGAAGAGTAGTCCTCTTGGCCCGGTGGTGGCCGACCCAGCCGTGGTTTCAGGCGCTGCTTGCTCGGTGTCTGAACCCGGAGGTTTTCCTGCGACTCAGCCTCTTCCAGCAGATCGGACCGGTGTGTCACGTGGCTGGTTTGATCTTCTACTCGAGTCTTCGCGTATGGAATTTTTTACTTGATCATCATCTGTACGGTGATCAGATGGCTTCCTTGTTAGTGTCCCACCTGCGGGCTTTGTCTTGGCGGCAGTATGAAGTTTCCTGGCGGTCCTTCCGGTTATTTTTGACTCTTCGTCGTTGTGCTTTGTTTTTGGTTCGGGTGCTGTTGTCCTCTCTCTCTTGGTTGTTCCAGGACCGTCATCTTATGCCGAATACTGTCGCCTCGTATTGTGCAGCGCTGACTGAGCAGCTTTAGCTTGCTTTCGGTATTGATGTTACTTCTGCACCGTTTCGCAAGTTGTCTCGTGTGTTGTTTTACGTCCCGCCTGCTTATGCGCCACCTGAGTCGTCCTGGTCATTGGACAGGGTGCTCTCCTTTCTCTCTTTCCCTTGGTTTGTTGTGGCCTCTTCGGTTCAGGATTGTTTCTCATAGGCTCTTTTCCTGTTGGCATTGGCCTCTGGGGGTCGGGTTGGGGAGCTTCATGCTCTCCTCCGGTGCAGGGGTGTCTGCTCTTTCGGTCGTGGTGATTGGTTTGTTCGTCTGCAGCCATCTCCTTCTTTTCTGGCGAAGAATGGGATGGCTACTTTCTGGAGGGGTCCTTGAGTTGTTGATACTCGGTTGATCAGGCTGGGGGTGCATCATCCTTTGTGTTCGGTTGCAGCCTTTGGCCGTTATTTGCGCGCCACAGCTTCTGTGTCCTGGGATGTGCTTTGGGTTGATCCGGTTTCCCTCCTTCCCTGTTCGCGGGTGCGGGTCTCACAGGTCGTCCGCAAGATTATTAAGGCTAGCCAGACTGCGGTCCATCCCCGTGCCCATGACGTTCGTAAGTTTGCTGCTCTTGCTGTCGTCTTTGGCAACATGTCCTGGGCTGACATACGGGCACAGGGTTTTTGGCGGTCGAACAGGGTCTTGGCTGCGCGCTACCTCACGTTCCTTGGCCTAGTCGGGCCTGTGTCGCTTTGGGTTGGCGGATGCAGCCAGATGTCTCAACTTTGGGTTGAGGAGTGAGCAGCGATCACCTCCTGGGTAAGTCCCTCTAATTTTTCTCTGTGGGTAGTTAGCTCCGGGGAGCCGAAGGGGCTCCCCCCAGAAAACCAGTGTTGAATGTAATGAAATGCCATTTTCCGAGTGAGACCCGGAGGCTCCCTGGCATCCCTCCCTCCCCCCGGGTCGGCGGTTTTTCGTGTGTTTTGATATCCAGCCTCAGAACTGAATGGTGGATTGCTAGCGTGAGGGTCTGGGGCTCCCCTTTCCCCCTCCTGGGGAGGGGGGGAGCTGCACAGACAGTGGCGCGGCGACATGTGATGTCATGCTCGTTTGCTTGTTTCTTTTTGGTGGATTTCTATCCACATGTTCGGTGTTTTGTAGCAATTTTCATCAGAATAGGGATTTGTTTTCGGATGCTTACCTTTCTGGGTGCCTGACCCGGTCGATGGCAGACATAGAATGTATCCAACCACACGGGGGTTTCTATAGGCCATTGCTCCCCCTTGCCTCTCTGAGGGGGCCAGGTTCTGGCTTGTGGTCCCCGGTAGGCCCACAGAACTCTATACAATGACTGATGCCAAAGTCTGACATTAGCATATCAGCCTGGATAGCGCAGGGGAGCCTCCGGGTCTCACCTAGAAAATGGCGTTTCATTACATTCAACACTGGTATTTTGTGTATTTTCTGATTTGTAGTTGATAGATTTGGGAAATTTTGTTCTGTCAGAGTGGGTGTCTGTTTTGGCTGTGCATGAGTATTTCAGACGTTGGTGTTGGTGTATGTATTGCTGGTCTGCGTGTTTATCCTGGCCTGAGCTGTCTGCACCTTTTCTTTCCGTGCAGGTTGTAATTACCTAACATAAGTCATGAACAATTTCTTTAGTATATCGCCATCCATGTATTTAAAAGCAATTCTGAAGTTAGAAAGTGTGGCATAGGCTCCTCACACAATATTCTTTATGTGGTTCTCAGGTGATAGTTTTCTATCTAGAACCACCCCTAGATCTCTTTCTTTATCAGAATTCTTTAAAGATTTCTCACATAATATATAGGTTGTGTGGGGTCTATGTTCTCCTATTCCACATAACATAACATGGCATTTATTAACATTAAATTCCATTTGCCAAGTGTTGCTCCATATACTTATTTTGTCCAGGTCATCATGAAGGGCATGACAATCATCAAAGTTTCTTATCCTTCCTATTATCTTAGTATCATCAGCAAACATGTTCATATAGTTCTGTATACCAACTGGTAGATCATTCATGTAGACAATAAACATCACTGGTGCAAGAACTGAACCCTGTGGTACTCCACTTGTGACATTTCTCCAGTCTGATACATTGCCTCTGATTACTGCCCACATTTTTCTATCAGTCAGAAAAATTTTCATCCATGTTAGAAGCGTACCTGTCACTTCTCCAATATTTTCCAGTTTCCAGAACAACCTCTTATGTGGAACTCTGTCGAAAGTCTTTTTTAGGTCCAGATAGATGCAGTCAACCCAACCATCTCTTTCCTGTAATATCTCTGTGGCTCGATCATAGAAACTGAGTAAATTCGATACACAGGATCTTCCAGATCGAAAACCATAGTCTCTCTGATATTATATCATTTCTCTCCAGGTGTTCTACCCATTTAGTTTTGATTAGTTTTTCCAATACTTTCACTATTACACTTGTCAATGATACAGGTCTATAATTGAGGGGGTCTTCCCTGCTGCCACTTTTTTAGATTGGAACGATGTTAGCCTGTTTCCACACGTCTGCTACGATTCCTGTACACAGGGATGCCTGAAATATCTGGTGAAGTGGAATGCTGAGCTCAGATGCACATACTCTCAGAACCCATGGTGAAACTCCATCTGGGCCAGCTGCTTTGTTCTTACTGAGCTCCTTTAGCATATTTTCCACTTCATCTCTAGACACCTCTATACGCTCTATGTTGTTCTCTGGAATTCTTATTGTGTCTGGTTCTCTGAAGAGTTCATTTTGTACAAACACACTTTGGAACTTTTCATTTAATGTTTCACACATTTCCTTTTCATTTTCTGTGAATCTGTTTCCCATTTTCAACCTCTGGATATTATCCTTTACCTGCAATTTGTTATTTATGAATTTGTAGAATAGGCCCAGTTCTGTTTTACATTTATCCGCTATCCCTTTTTCAAAATTCCTTTCTGCCTCTCTCCTTACTGCTGTATAGTTGTTTCTCGCATCTTTGTATCACTGGTATGTTTGGGGGGTTTGGCCTCTTCCTATACTGATTCCATTTTTGTGTCTTTGGGTCTCTGGCCCTCTCACAATTTCTGTTGAACCAATCCTGTTTTCTGGCCCTGCATCTCTGTTCTCTAGGCATGTTCTGTGCTCTAGGCATGATGTTTGTCTTCACAATTTGGACATTTGGCTGTTTTGGTCTGGTTGGTCTTGTGCTTGGCTATATATTCTTTGGTTGGATGCCTCAAACTGCACACTCCACATCGCTCTTGTCCGGTGCAGCGTGATTGTTGGTGGGCATATTTCTGACATCTTAAGCAGTGCAGGAGTTCCAGGGCGAATAGTCTTTGATGGAATAATGAGATGAGCTGACAGCAGGAGGCATATATGACCCAGATTCTGGTTCCGCTACCAGTAGCAAGTGAAGCCCTGGTCCTACCAGAACACCTCAGAAAGCAAAGATAAGAACCCTGAGAACATAAAAAATGAGAAATAGGCTGGCTCAAAGCTGCTCCTGAAGACAAAACCTTTGCAACATCATCCTCTGGGAAGAAAGAGGTGAAAAAGAGGGGAAGCTGACAAAAGGGGCAATGACCAAGTAAAATAAAACAACTGGGCCAATGCAGCCTGGTGACTCACGAGACGGGAGAGTAGACTTCGGCTATTGTTTCTGGGGCAAGGGTGCATGCAGCATGGGCAAAGCCGCCAAAGCTGCCACTGTGAGCAACAAGGCATCCGCACCTGACCCCGAGTAGAGATAATCAGCTTCCACATGGAGCCAGTCAGGATGAAGCTCCACGAAGGCTGGAAAACAGACAACCATAATCAAGTACAAGCGAGCCCAGAAAGTCACCTGTCATGAGGGAATTGGGCCTTTGCCTTTGCTATGACCATCATGACAGATGACTTGCAGGTGCTGCATCAACTTAACATCCCACAAAAGAGCTGGGGAAAACAGGTAGTCATTGAGTGGTTCAAAAGTAAAGCCACCCAAAATTACCTTAAATACAGAACATTCAAAACCTCATGGGACTCGAGCACGCGAGAATGACAGACGCTGCACCAATCGCCAAGAGAAAAAGAGAGAATTGCCTGCTAGTTAGGATGACTCCAGAACCTTATAGAGCAATCAGTACAGTGAAAAAGATCCAAACTTTATGATGGACCCCTGTTACTTTAGAGGCAAACTTCGGGTCTCACAAGAGGTATTTTAATAGATCTGCCCAAGCACTGAAGAATAGTGCTTGGACTCAAGTAGGAAGTAACCTCTGGAAGGATACATCTGATGGACCATAAGGCATGTGGAAACAAACTGGGGGGTAAGGTAAGGTGTCAGGCACAATAATATCAAAATCAGATAAATCATATAAGGAAGGGGAGATAAGAAAACCTCTCCCCAAGAAGCTAATGGCCCTCATCAGAAGGAATGGAAGACCAGTTGGGGTCCTAGGGAACCCAAGGCCCCCGCCCTGTCCAACTCCCTCCAAGCCCTAGAAACCAAAGACTCAGAATCTGGAGCAGGGCCAGCGTCCATGCCCACCACACGGGATAGGAGAGCCGAGACCAAAGGAAAGGCTTCAGAGGAAGGGGATGGCTGAAAGGGACAAAATCAACATTTTCCAGATCCAAGGAGCTGTTTTGAAGGTTACAGGACCTGGGTCAAATATTTTATGTACAGTACTGTTAATGAAAATCATAACATATGATTTGTTCTGCTGAATGTGAGTTAAAGATATATTTGATTAATCTTTCTTTTCACAGGTTTAATCTTTCTTTTCACAGGTTGCAGCTGGGGAACCCTTGCCTCTATTACAGGATGAGATTAAGCTTTCAGGACATAGCTTTGAAGCCAGGATATATGCTGAGGATCCTAAAGGTGATTTTCTGCCTGGGGCTGGCCCACTGAAGCACCTGTCCACACCACTTCCCAGTCAGCATGTGAGGATAGATACCGGTAAGAAAATGTGGAGATTTATCTGTTAGTCAAAAAGTTCTAATTCAAATTTTGAGTGTCTGAATTTCTGGGTTGTCCACACAAAATAAAAATCTGATTTCTGGGTGGAACCCCTACGGCTTCTCGGAGTTATCCAGGCTGATAATGATATCTCTAACTTTGACATAAGTCAATGTGGGTGGAGTTCCAGGCCTTCCGGGGACCATGAGCCAGAACCTGGCCCCCTCAGAGGAATGAGGAGCAATGGTCTAAAGAATGCACATGTGATTTGGAGCATTCTGTATCTGCCATCGACCAGGACAGGCACCAAGAAAGGTAAGCGCCCCAAAACAAACCCCTATTCTGGTTAAAACAACAAAAATAGACAAATGAGTGGACAGAACTCCCCAATTGAAAACGAGTAAACGAGCATGATGCCACACAAGCCGTACAGCATGTCTGCACAGCTTCCCCTTCCCCAGGAGGGGGAAGGGGAAGCCCCAGACCCCTGCGCCGGCAATCCACACCGCAGCTCTTTGGCTGATGGGATACGGCATTGTTGTGAGGCTCCAGCTCCAGACTCTTGTGCTATGGTGCCCTTTGGTTCAGTACTGCTCTTACGGTGGTGTGTGAGCTGGGTGTAAATATTCCAAGATACTCGGGCTGCATGTGCTTAGGATTACCTTCCCTGAGTGCCCTTTACGTACTGCCCTTGGGGCTTGGGGTTCTCTTCCACAAGTCACCTTGGGTCTACCTCTGTTGGTCTTTTGCTACTTGGCAATTGACCGCCCCGAGTGTTTTTGGGAGGTTTCCACCCTTGCTGGCCTCGGGGTAAGTGGTACTTTCTGTGGGGAGCCCCTACGGCTCCCTGATGCTTATCGGGCTAATGTATGTTATATTAGACCGGGACATTAGCTAAGGAGTTCAGATCTACCAGGGACCAGCGTCAGAACCTGGCCCCTTCAGAGATGTTTCAGGGAGCAATGGCCCTGGAAAACCCCCTTGTGGTTGGGGTTTTCCTTATCTACCATCGACCGGGGTTAGGCACCCAGAAAGGTAAGCATAACAAAACAAACCACACATGGTAAAAAAACTAAAACAAAAAACCAAATAGAGAGGTAGAAACTCCCTACAATCCCAAGCAAACATCACACTTTACTGCCGCGCCGATCGTCCGCGCAGCCCTCCCCGCCCCAAGAGGGGGAGGGGGGGGGGGAGACTCGGACCTCACCATGCCGGCTGCCTAGCATTAGTTCATAAGCTAATGTCAACCGGGATAAATGCTTCTCTGGCCTCAGTTTCCTAGGCGGTGTTTTCCTTGTGTGGCGTTCACTGCCGTGTGTTGTGTTGTGCGGTGGCCAGGTGTTCCTCATCAGTACCAGGGCTGCATGCACTTAGGAGCTTCCTTCCCTAAGCGCCCTGTGAGTACTGCCCCTGCGTGACAGGGTTATCTTCCCTGGGGTGTTTGGGAACCATTCCCGTAGAGGTTCTTGCTGCTCGCCAATTGCTTCGCCCTTGAAGCCAGCTGGGGCCCTTGTTTGGTCCTGGGTAGGGACTGGTATTGTGCTGGTTAGGGCGTCAATGTGTTGCACAGCCTGCCACCTAAGCGACGACCAGTTCCTGTTGCCTCTGGTGACAGTGTACTTTTGCGGGGTTTTTCTTTTGTTTTTATTTTCATGCCTAGTGGGGGTCTGCCCAGTGTGGCTATAGTTCCACTGGTAGTGTTTGGTGGCCCTCTGCTAGGCCCCCGTGATTGTACACGTCACAGGGGTTTTCAGTGTTGTCCTCTATCCCTTGTTATTTTTGGGTTTCTTAACTGGTTAGCAACACCTTGCCCGGGCTTCCTGTAGTTGCTACCACTACAGGCCCTGGAAACCCGTGTCGGGGCTCGGTGGACCATTGAATGTGTCTTCCGGGTTCCAACCCGTCTTGTACGGGATCGTTGGTTGCTGTGCCCTTGTCTCAAGGTGACAGTCGCCACGTTTACCTCCGTCATGTTGCCTGTTGGGTCACTGACACCTTGACCCGGAGTCTTGCGAGAGAGATTCTCTGCTTGTTCTCCAGTACTCTCCTGATGTTATTACTGTTCAGAGTACAGGCGGCATCCGTGTTACAAGCTAGGTTGCTGCAACATGCTAGGTTGGTTTCCCACTCGGATGCCCCGGGGCCACCCTGTTTTAGTTAGGTGCTGTTTGCCCCTTTCCCTCCCTGTTCCCGGCTCCAGACCGTCTGCGGGTTTCGGGGTCGGGGCAGGGTTTAGTTGGGCCCGAGACTCGGGCGGTTTCGGGGGCTGCCCTGTTCGGGTTGGGGGACGGAGGTTTTCGAGCCTGTTCCTCCTGCCAAGGCTTCTGGGTCTTACCAGCGGCCCTTTCTTGCTGCCTTTCCCATGGACTCTTCCTTTTCTTTAAGGGCGGTGGGCTTGGAGGATAGCTCTGCCCCGAGGCCTCTGTTGCGGGTTTCAGGGGCTGTGGGGGATGCCTGCTAGCATTTCTGGGGCTGATTGCCCCTGCCTGGGTTTTATGCTTCTGGGCGGAGTTTTTCGCCCATCCAGTCTGCTTGCTTCCCACTTTTGCTGGCGTGTTTTCGTATCTTTTGTGTCGGTCACGGCTCTCTGTTCTGGTGGCCATTTTCTTCTGCCGGTTTCTCGGCGCGGCCACCTGGGCGGCATTGCGGTTTGTTTACATGTGCCTGGGTGTGCGAGCGAGCGAGCGTCTTGGGCGAGTTTTTTCACCTTTTTCAGGGTTTTTATTCGCCTGTTGTTTCTTTGCTTTTCTGGTGTTTTCTGCCCGTTTCCTGTTCCTCTGGGAACGTTTGAGTGTTGATTTTACACCGGGTTTTCAGTTTTGTCTGTTTTGGGTCTGGGCTCAGTGTCCCTATCTGTTATGCTTGCTCCCACACCTTGTCCCTCAGTTTTCAGTCTGTTTTGACCGTTTCCCTGGGGGGCTGTGCTTTGCCTTTCTGTGGTGTATCTCCGCTAGCAAATGTGGTGGTTTGGACTCCCCCTGATTTGATTCCGGGTTCCTTTGGGTCCTTTGGTTTCATTCCGGAGGTTTCTTATTCTTGGGCCCACTTTGTGGGTTCAGGGGGCTTTGTATCCTCGTGTGTGACCCGGTTCTGCCTTCTGGGGTTCCGAGGTCTTCCTGGCCTGCAGACTGATTTTTTGGGGTCTTGGCACGTGTTGTGGTCGTGCTGGTTCTTTGGGGTTTTGTTGTCGAGGTGGGCCTTTTGATGCAGTTTTGTGCCTTCTTCGCCTGGCCAGCAGAGTGCCCACGCCGGCCAGGCGCTATGGTCGGCGGCTTGTAATTTTCTTTTCACGTGTATGTGTGTGTACACATGTACATGCACATGTACACATGTGCATGTACATGTGTACACTGTGCATGTACATGTGTACACTGTGCATGTACATGTGTGCACTGTGCATGTACATGTGTGCACTGTGCATGTACATGTGTGCACTGTGCATGTACATGGGTGCACTGTGCATGTGTGCACATGTGTGCACTGTGCATGTGTGCACATGTGTGCACTGTACATGTGTGCACATGTGTGCACTGTACATGTGTGCACATGTGTGCACTGTGCATGTGTGCACATGTGTGCACTGTGCATGTGTGCACATGTGTGCACATGTGTGCACTGTGCATGTATGCACATGTGTGCACATGTATGCACATGTATGCACATGTGTGCACATGTGTGCACTGTGCATAGGCACGTGTGTGTAATACACCTTGTGTGTGCATGTATTTATATATGTATGTGTATATGTATATATGTATGTGTATATGTACATAATATATATATATGTATATATACTTTTTCTTTCGGAAGGGGCTCTGTTCCCGTCGCTGTTAACGGGGCGCTGGAGGAGCAGCTTGCTCTGTTGATTCTCGCATGGTCCTGCAGTTAGTGGGAGCTTTTGGTTGTCTTCCGGCCTCTGATGGAGGCGGCGGACGGCTTCTCTCCCTTTGGGGGGTTCAGGGCTGGCGGGGTGGGCTTCTTCCCCTGCACTTCGTCATGTCATCTTAGTGGGTGCTTTGGGCGTGGTCGATCTGCCCCATCCTTCTGGGGGTTCCCTTCTGCTCTATGCAAACACGGGCCTGGCGAATTTGCGGTTCTTCTGGACTTCTTCAGTTTGCGCCCTGGATTCCATGCCCTTTTCGGAGGACTGTTGTCTCCTGTCCAGCTTCTGTTGAGGCCGGGTGCTTGGATGGTGGCCCTGGACCTCCAGGTCAATTCTTGGCACGTTCCTCTCCAGTTTTCCGGGACTGGCACAGCTGGTGGTGGGGCTTCAGGCTTGCCGCTTTTGTTGCTTTTCCTAGTTTGTAATTGGCCCTTGGTGTATTTACGCATCTTTACCGGATCTTGGTGCCCTGTCTGAGTCTGCATGGGATTTGGTGTCTGGCCTACCTCGACGACTGGCTGGTGTGGGCTCCCAGTTGGTCCGCTTGTCTGCTCGCCAGGGGTGTGGTTCTTTCCAGATCGCCGGGTTTGGTTTCCTGGTGATCTAGAGGCCGTTCCACTTGTTTCCGTTCCGGGTTCGGACCTGGCTGGGTCTTGTTTAGGGCTCTTGGGCCGCTCCTTGTCTTTCCCTCCAGGAGTGTTGCTGCGGCTGTGGTCCCGCCTTCGGCTGTTCGTGAGGGGGTCCCAGGTTGCTCGGCAGTTGCTCGAGCAGTTGTGCGGGAGTCTGAACTTTCACATGCTGGTCTGCCCGCAGGGTCAGGTTTGGCTTCGGCGTCTGTTTGGTTCCTTCGGAGATTCCCCTTCCGCCTCTCTTGCAATCGTTGGGTTCATTCCCCTGGGGATCTTGTGCTGGTGCTGCATCACCAGCTTCCTCTTTGGGGTTTTCAGGGTTCCGTGCCTTGGCACTTCCCTGAGCCTTCACTCGATGTGTTCATGGACAGGTCATCTCTCGGCTGGGGCTTTGTGACCAGTGCTCACCAGGTCGGCCGGGGATTATGGGGTCTGTCCATCCTTTGGGTTCACAGCACGATTTGGGGGGTTCGTGGCGGTCTGGTTTGCACTTCGGAGGGTTCGGGTCACTCTGGGCTCTACCATTCGGCTCCATTCGGACTGTTCACTGGCGGTTCTTTGTCGGAACCACAGGGTTTTTCTTAGGTGTTTGACCTTTGGGGTTGGTTCCTTACCCACCTGCGAGGTGTTCACGGTGGATGCCTTTCGGCAGGACTGGTCGAGGTGGGGGTACCTGTTCCTCTTCTCCTGGTCCAGCTGTTGCTTCGGGTTCTGGCTCGGTTGGAGCCCATTCCCACAAGAGTAGTCCTTATGGTCCCTTGGTGACTGGCCCAGCTTTATTTTCAGACACTGCTTGATAGGTGTCCGAACCCGGGGCGTTTTCCCAAGGCTCCGCTTCTTTCAGCAGGTCGGACCGGTCCTGTACGTGACTGGTTCGGCCTTCTCCTCGGCTCTTTGCGTCTGGTATCTTGACGCGGGTATCACCATCTCTGTGGTGACCAGGTGGCTTTGTTGATGGTGTCCCACCTGCGAGCTTCATCTCGGCGACAGTATGACGCTCCTGGTGTTTCTATGCACCTTTTTCTTGATCTTCATAGGTTGTCTTCTCTTTTGCATCGGGTTGTCTTGTCCTTTCTTGGGTTTTCAGGACTACAGTTATTTGATGTTTCTTACTGTCGCCTCGTTTTGTGCGGGCGCTGGCGGAGCCGCTCCGGCTTGCGTTCGGGGTGGACGTCACATCTGCCCCATTTCGTACGCTTTCTCGTGTTTTGTTTCACCTCCAGCCTGCTCATGCGTCGCCTGAGCCATCCTGGTCCTTGATCAGGGTGCCCTCTTATCTATTCCTCAGTTTGTGGTTTCTGCTCTTTGGTACTGGTGGTAGGTTTGTATGTTTGCGGCCTTTTTCCGTCCTTCTGGCGACGGTCGAGACTGCTGCTTTCCGGAAGTGTCTTTGGGTTATTGATACTTGATTGGTTTGGCCGGGGGTGCGTCCTGTGTTGTCCGGTTGCGCTTTTTTGCTGTTTCCTAAGTACCGTGTCTGGGGATGTGCTTTGGGTTGATCAGGTTCCCCTTGTTCCCTGTTTCAGTTGATCAGGTTCCCCCTTGTTCCCAGTTTCAGGGCTCGGGTCTCTAAGGTCGTCATCAGAGTTTTTAAGTCTTCCAGCCTGCGGTTTGTCCTTGCACCCATGCTGTTTGGACGTTTGCAACTTTCGCTGCTGTGTTGGTGACGTCATTTCATTCATCTCATTTCGAGCGCAACGATTTGAGGGTCTTACAGGTTCTTGGCCGCCCATTCTTTATGCGCGCGTCTGCTCCTATGCGTTCTTGTTGCCTTGGGTCACAGGTTGCAGCCTGTTGTCTCGGCTTCGCTTTGCAGAGTTTGTGGCGGCCGCCTCCCGGGTCAGCCCTTTCTTTTCCTTCTCTTTGGGTACGAAGCTCCAGGGAGCCATAGGGGCTCCCCACAGAAAACCAGCGTTGAATGTAATGAAATGCCATTTTCTGGGTGAGCCCCGGAGGCTCCCTGGCAACCCTCCCTCCCACCGGTCGGCGGTTTTTCACGTTGGTTGAAGCTTAGCTTCCGAACTGATGCTAGGCAGCCGGCGCAGTGAGGTCCGGGGCTCCCCCCTCCCCCTCTCGAGGCAGGGAGGACTGCGCTGACGATCGGCGCGGCAGTAAAGTGTGATGTTTGCTTGTTTCCTTGGGATTGTAGGGAGTTTCTACCTCTCTCTTCCTTTTTTTTGTTTTAGTTTTTTACCATGTGGGGTTTGTTTTGTTATGCCTACTTTTCTGGGTGCCTAACCCCGGTCGATGGCAGATAAGGAAAACCCCAACCACAAGGGGGTTTTCCAGGGCCATTGCTCCCTGAAATCTCTCTGAAGGGGCCAGGTTCTGGCGCTAGTCCCTGGTAGGTCTGAACGTCTTAGCTAATATCCCGGTCTAATATAACATACATTAGCCCGATAAGCTCCAGGGAGCCTCTGGGGCTCACCCAGAATATGGCGTTTCATTACATTCAACGCTGGTTTTTTATTGTTGATAACTTCAACTTCAATTATCTCTGAAGCTAGAGTTTCAACTTTGAGTGGCTTCTAAAATTCAAGTTTTTGATCGATTCTCACTATTTTGACATATTGTGTGCTCAGCTGTCTGTTCTACAATCCTTTCAGAATGGATTTTTCATAAACTTTATACATTTGGAGTTATAGTTTTTTGGGTCTAAATTTGCCGCATATTTCAAATGCCCTACTGACAATTTTTGTTAGTTAACTGTACTGAAAACCTATATTCTAATTTGATGAAAATGAAGATTATATGCTGTTCTGAGAAAATAATAACATTAAATGAACAATTGGTGATAGTTCACATGTTTTATTCTGTATTGAAAATCTGAAGTTTTCAATATTCAGTTTTAAAATTAATTTTGATTCTCTTGTTTTTCAAATTATGCTCTGATCATTTAGACAAAGTTGAAGCATTTGCCTAGTTTATTATGCAAAAAAAAAAAATTGGAAGGTGTTGGAGCACATTTTAAAAACTTAAATTATTTTTTATCAAATCATATATGTATGTATTGCGCGGTCTAAGGGTTAAAGTTCGCAAGTTATAATTCTCTAGTCAGAGTTTTAAACTCTTGGTTACTTACCTTAAAATTGTCTGTATTATTGGTAGATATAGACCAACCACTTGGACTAGTTGGTACAGTGATGGCTTTGATTCTTGTAGGGTTTGTGTTTAATGCTTGATGGTCTAAGTGGTTGGGAACTTGTTTCTTCACTTGGTCTTCATATCCCAACTCCTTATCCTTCATGTCCTACTAAGTGATATAGTCATACAGACTTAGTGTTTCCTCTAAATAGTTACTTTACCTTTTCTGTGGGGAGCCCCGGAGGCTCCCTGGAGCTTATCGGGCTAATGTATGTTATGTTAGACCGGGACATTAGCTATGGAGTTCAGACCTACCAGGGACCAGCGCCAGAACCTGGCCCCTTCAGAGAGGTTTCAGGGAGCAATGGCCTTGGAAAACCCCATATGGTTGGGGGTTTTCCTTATCTGCCATCGACTGGGATTAGGCACCCAGAAAGGTAGGGGTAACAAAACAAACCTCACATGGTAAGAAACTACAACAAAAACTGAACAGAGAGGTAGAAAACCCCCTACAATCCCAAGGAAAACAATCAAACAATCAATTTACTGCCGCGCCGGTCGTCCGCGCAGCCCTCCCCTTCCCGGGAGGGGGAGGGGGGGGCCCCCGGACCTCACCACGCCGGCTGCCTTCAGTTCGCAAGCTAGTGTCAACCAGGATAGACCCTTCTCTGGCCTCAAATTCCTTGGCGGTGTTTGCCTCGTGTGGCGTTCTCTGCTGTTTTTGTGTGGTGTGCGGTGGCCAGGAGTACTTCATCAATGCCGGGGCTGCATGCGCCTAGGGGCTTCCTTCCCTAGGCGCCCTGTGAGTACTGCCCTTGCGTGTCAGGGTTATCTTCTCTGGGGTGTTTGGGAACCGCTCCCGTAGAGGTTCTTGCTGCTCGACATTTGCCTCGCCCTTGGGGCCAGCTGGGGCTTAGGGCCCTTGTTTGGCCTTGGGTAGGGAGTGGTATTGTGCTGGTTAGGGCATCAAGGTGTTGCGCGGCCTGCCACCTAAGCGGCGACCGGTTCCTGTTGCCTCTGGGGACGGTATACTTTTGCGTGGTTTTTGTTTTGTTTTGTTTTTGTTTGCCTGGTGGAGGTTCTGCCTCGTGGGTCCATAGTTCCCCTGGTATTGTTTTGGTGGACCTCTGCTAGGCCCCCGTGCTTGTACACGTCCCAGGGGTTTTCAGTATTATCATTTACCCTTTTTTGTTTGGGTTTCTTAACCGGTTAGCAACACTTTGCCCGGGCTTCCCATAGTTGCTAACCTTTGGGTCCTGGAAACCCCTGTCGGGGCTCGGGGACCCATGGATGCGTCTCCCGAGTTCCAGCCTGCCTTGTGCGGGTTTGAAGGTTGCAGTGTGCCCTTGTCTCAGGGTGACAGTCACCTGTTTTGCCTCCGTCATGCTGCCTGTTGGGTCAATGACACCTTTGACCCGGAGTCTTGCGAGTCATGTTCTCTGCTTGTGCTCCAGTTTTACTCTGAGGATGTTCCTATTAGGGTACAGGCAGCATCAGCGTTGCATGTTAGGTTTAGGTTATTGCAACGCGCTAGGTTGGTTTCCCACCCGGATGCCCCGAGGCTGCCCCGTTTTGGCTTTAGGGACCCTGACCTGGGGGTGTTGGTCGCTATGGCTTTGGCTCCAGCCGCGCCTCCTGGTCCTTCCCTTGTGGTTCTTCCTGCACCTCCCCCCCTGTGTCCGGCTTCGAAATGTATGCGGGTTTCGGCCTTGGCACAGGGTTTAGTTGATGGTGAGACTCGGGCTGCTTCGGGGGCTGCCCCATCTGGGTCGGGGACAGAGGCATTTGAGCCGGTTCCTCCTACCGAGGCTTCTGGGTCCCACCAGCAGACTCCCTTCTTGTCTGCCTTTCCCTTGGACTCTACCTTTTCTTCAGGGGTAGAGGGTTTGGAGGACGGCTCTGCCCCGGGTCCTGACGTAGGGGATCCTGGGGCTGGAGAGGAGTCGGCCTGGGGGCCTTGGGCCCCCTGTGACCCCGCTTGGGTGCTTTTGCCTTCCCCGTGGGGATTATTGTTGCAGGGGGAGGGGTTTTGCTAGGCAGCAAATGCTAGTTGCTAATGCTAGGCAGACGGCGCGGTGAGGTCCGGGGGCCCCCCTCCTCCTCCCAGGGAGGGAGGGCTGCGCGGACGACCGGCGTGGCAGTAAATTGATTGTTTGATTGTTTTCCTTGGGATTGTAGGGGGTTTTCTACCTCTCTGTTCAGTTTTTGTTGTAGTTTCTTACCATGTGAGGTTTGTTTTGTTACCCCTACCTTTCTGGGTGCCTAATCCCGGTCGATGGCAGATAAGGAAAACCCCCAACCATATGGGGTTTTCCAAGGCCATTGCTCCCTGAAACCTCTCTGAAGGGGCCAGGTTCTGGCGCTGGTCCCTGGTAGATCTGAACTCCATAGCGAATGTCCCAGTCTAACATAACATACATTAGCCCGATAAGCTCCAGGAGCCTCTGGGGCTCACCCAGAAAATGGCGTTTCATTACATTCAACGCTGGTTTTTTAAATTGTCAACAATCATTATATGTATTAATTTTCATTTTACAAATTGAAATTCTGAGTACACTGTTTGTTACATGAATTGATCTCTCAGTTTATGGTTGAATGTTGAATTGCAGGTGTGAGAGAGGGGGACGAGGTGTCGGTGCATTATGACCCGATGATAGCTAAGCTGGTGGTATGGGGCCATGACAGGGCTCATGCACTCAACTCTCTTACTGCGTGTCTTGCTCACTACAATGTAAGTAAAAACTTGACTTGTGTATGGCTTGAGTTAGGCTACGAGTGGTCTGGAGGTGTCGTAGCATGAGGCAGCGTTCTTGGGAAGATTGGCGTTCGGTAAATAGTTTCCTGAATTGCAATGTAAGCTCCAAACATCATCATGAACATCATCATAAACATCTTGAGGTTATCTTGAGATGATTTCGAGGCTTTAGTGTCCCTGCGGCCCGGTCCTCGACCAGGCCTCCACCCCCAGAAAGCAGCCCGTGACAGCTGACTAACACCCAGGTACCTATTTTACTGCTAGGTAACAGGGGCATAGGGTGAAAGAAACTCTGCCCATATTTCTCGCCGGCGCCTGGAATCGAACCCAGGACCACAGGATCACAAGTCCAGTGTGCTGTCCGCTCAGCCGACCGGCTCCCCGGTTGCATCATGAATGCACCCCCTAGATTTTGGTGACTTTAGCGAGTACAGTATTAGTATGAGCAGTTTGCAACAATAAGTTGGCAAAATTAGGGATTATTGTAAACTATCATTTGAAAATAATCAGAAATTTGAAAGTAATGACCATTTGAGCAGCAAAGTACGGTATCAGATTTTGAAGGGCAAATGAAGGAATTATGTGAGGACAAGAAACACTGGGAAGATTAAAGCATATCTCTGGAGGAAGAAAATAATGTACAGAAAATAGCTTTTGAAGAAGTTAAAGCAAATCTGAACAGTAGTGAATACAATAGGTTAGGATAGGAAATCCATCATGAAAAACAGTTCTATCACTGCAGATCAAAGACGTTCCACAGAGAAGTAGAACAGTGCAATAAGGATATGCAACTTACCTATGCAGAAGTTGCCAGGGAGAAAGAAATAATAGAAGCAGCAGTAAAGGAAGCCAGAAACTGCATCAATCAGAAAAGCACAGACATTAGACTGGAAGTCAGAAAGTAACTGGCATCAAACCCAAAACTGGTGCAACACACAATGGATCAAAGTAATTCCCTTTTAAGTTTTGGTTGCAAAGAAAAGGGGATAATATCTAGCTCAGAAAAGGCCTAAGAAGCAGCAAAAGTAGTAGATAAGGTTGTTGGGTTGGTGGAAGGTCATACTGTAGAACTAAAGATAATGTCCAACTACAGAAGAACTGGCTGGTACAAAAAAGGGTAAAGATTGACCCTTTGAGGATCACCCTAAATGGTTCTAAACAGATTGAAGAAGTACAGTGGAACCTGTACAGTGGAAGACGAGATAAAGCACCTAAATTATTGGGATCGTCTCAAAGCTCTCCAAATGTACTCTCTAGAAAGGAGACGAGAGAGATACCAAATAATATACACATGGAAAATACTGGAGGGCCAGGTCCCAAATCTACACAGTAAAATAACAACGTACTGGAGTGAACGATATGGAAGAAAATGCAGAATAGAACCAGTGAAGAGCAGGGGCGCCATAGGCACAATCAGAGAACACTGTATAAACATCAGAGGTCCGCGGTTGTTCAACATCCTCCCAGCGAGCATAAGAAATATTGCCAGAACAACCGTGGACATCTTCAAGAGGAAACTAGACTGTTTTCTCCAAGGAGTACTGAACCAACCGGGCTGTGGTGGGTATGTAGGCCTGCGGGCCGCTCCAAGCAACAGCCTGGTGGACCAAACTCTCACAAGTCAAGCCTGGCCTCGGGCCGGGCTTGGGGAGTAGAAGAACTCTCAGAACCCCATCAACCAGGTACACTATTTACTCTCCTGGCATAAAGAAACTTGGGTATCACATCAAGTTCAAATCACGAGCACCACTTGGAGACCAGAACCAAAATTTGGCTTCCTCATTAGAAGCCAGGGGAATTTGGGGGGAGTTAGGGTACTAGACTTCCACAGTAACCAATGAAAAATACACCAGAAAGGTACAGCACATCAAAACAAACAACTCCTTGGACAACATTTGCAACCCTGATTTGAACTCTTGTTAGCCTGGTGCAGTTGCTAAGACTTGGCTATTACAGTGAGGTATTCCACAGCATTTTCCATCAATATATTAGTTCATCTAGTTTTGTAATGGTCATACATTGCCTTCACAAAATTGTTATGGCAAGATTTCCTTCATTTCATTACAAGCTAATGTCAACTGGGACAGACACTTCTTTGGCCTCAGTTTCCTAAGCGGTGTTTGCCTTTCGTGGCATTCACTGCCATGTGTTGTGTTGTGTGGTGGCCAGGTGTTCCTCATCAGTACCAGGGCTGCATGCGCTTAGGGGCTTCCTTCCCTAAGCGCCCTGTGAGTACTGCCCCTGCGTGACAGGGTTATCTTCCCTGGGGCGTTCGGGAACCATTCCCGTAGAGGTTTCTGGGGGGAGCCCCGTCGGCTCCCCGGAGCTTTACCGGCTGATATGCTAATGTCAGACTTTGGCATCAGTCATGTGTATGGAGTTCTAGGGCCTACCGGGGACCACGAGCCAGAACCTGGCCCCCTCAGAGAGGCAAGGGGAGCAATGGCCTATAGAAACCCCCGTGTGGTTGGAAGCATTCTATGTCTGCCATCGACCGGGTCAAGCATCCAGAAAGGTAAGCATTCCAAAACAAACCCCTATTCTGGTGAAAATTGCTACCTAAAGCCGAACTAGTGGATAGAACTCAACAGAAAACAAGGAAACTAGCATGACGTCATACGTCACCGCGCCGCTGTCTGCGCAGCTCCCCCCTCCCCGGGAGGGGGAAGGGGGAGCCCCAGACCTCCCACGCCAGCTATCCACCCATCAGTTCTTCGGCTGATGCTATAGGCTACGGTTATGTGCTCCGGCTCCAGTGGTTGTTTCAGCACTATACCTAGAGTGTGGTGTCTGTTTTCTAGGTGGTGCGTGAGCCGGGAGTGATTCTCCAGTACTCGGGCTGCATGCGCCTAGGGTTCCCTTCCCTAGGTGCCCTGTAAGTACTGCCCTTGGGGCTTGGGGCCACCTTCCACAAGTTCCTTGGGTCCTGACCCTGCTTGGCCGTTTACTGCTTGGTTTTCGGCCGCTCTTTGTGTGCTCGGGTGTTCTGTCTCCCTTGTTCGCCTTAGAGTAAGGGGCAGTTTTTGCACTGGTGGGGCGCAGGGTACTGTGCAGCTTGTCTTTACCAATCATAGCGGCCGGCTCTGTTCCGCTTGGGTACGCTGTCCTCTTGCGGGGTTTTCTTTTTCTTTTTGTTTATCTACCTGGTGGGAGGGGGGGTCTGCCTTCGTTCTTGCCCCTTGTGTTCTGTGTATTTTCTGGTGGTACCCCCTCCTAGGTCCCCGTGAGTGTACACGTCCCGGGGGTTCAGCTCTTAGAAAGTTGTTTGGTAGCTTTGGGTGCTGGTTAGCAGTACCCTGCCTGGGATTACCTGAGCGCGAGTCCTCTTATAGTAAACGCTCGGGACCCTGGGAAACCCCTGGGGGCGCGTGGGTCCGATGGATGTGACCCCAGAGTTCCCCCCTCGCTTCCAGCGAGTTTGAGGGTTGCTCTCACCCTTTGTCTCTGGGTGACTCTCTGTTTTGCCTCCGTCTGCTGCCTGTGGGGTCGGTGACACCTTCGACCCGGAGTCCTGCGAGTTTGGTTGCTCGTTGGGGCTCGGTTACCCGGTTGTGCTGACAAAGCGCGTGCGGGCAGCAGGGGCGTTGCACTTGAGCCTTGGTGGTGGCAACGTTCTCGTGGTTTCCTCCCCGGGAGCCCCGGGGCTGCCCCGTTGTAGTTCGTTTTGGGACTTGGGGGTGTTGGTTGCTTCGGTTCCATCCACGCCCCCTTGTCTTTCCCCTGGTTCACCCTTCCTGCCTGCATCCGGTTCCTTACCGTCTGTAGGTTCGGGGCGGGGTTTTTGATGGTGTTGAGACTCGGGCAGTCTCGGGGAATTCCCCTTCCGGGGTTGTGACGGGGGCATTTGAGCCTGTTCCTCCAGCCGTGTTGTACGAGTCTGCCAGTGGGCTCCCTTCCTTAGTGTTTTCACGGCTGCCCCAGTTTTCTGGTACGGCCGGGGCTTTGGGGGAACGGCTCGGCCCCGGGGCCTGTCGTGTAGGTTCCCGGGGCTGGGGAGGGGCTGACTTGGGGGGCCTTGGCCCCGTTGGGCCCCGTGGGGGTTTTTATCCCCCTCTAGGCGGGGCTTGTGGTTACGCGGAGTGGGGTCTTTCCTCCCCACTCGCCGTACGTGCTGTTGGGCGTCGGCCCCTCCCCGGGCTCGGTTCCTTGGCCTTTGAGTCGGTTGGTTCCGTCCTGTGGGTGGATGTTTCCTCCCACCCCTTTTTGGGACGGTGTTTTCGTCATGTTTCCCCGTTCGATGGGGTTCTGCGTGACTTCTGATCTCGGGTGCGCCTGCGCCTTCGTGTGCCTTCGGGACTAGTGTTGGCTTCTGTGTTCTCGAGGGTACGGGAAGGTTTTTCGCTACTTCCCGCATTATTGGAACGTCTGTCGGCTCCTCGTCCTTGTTGCCCTGTTGCGCTACTTGTCGCCCTGTTGGGCTGCTTGTCGCCCTGTTGGGCTGCTTGTCGCCCGGTTGGGCTACTTGTCGCCTGGTTGGGCTACTTGTCGCCCTGTTGGGCTACTTGTCGCCCTGTTGGGCTACTTGTGGCCCGGTTGGGCTACTTGTGGCCCGGTTGGGTTCCTTTTTGGGCTCTTTGCTTCTTTGGCCGGTTTTATTGTTCCTGCTTCCTCTTTTGGCTCCTTTTCTCGTGCAGTAGTCCTGGCTGGCGCCTTCCCACAGAGAGGGTGTGCGGTTCGGCCAGCGTGTTATGCGCATGCGCCATGGAGTTTGTTTTGGTCTGGGCGGTGTTTCAGTGCTGGTGTTCTGCGCCCTTTTTGCTACAGTGCTTCGTCTCTCGTTCTTCTCCCTGGCTGCGGTATGTGCCCCTTCGCGCCGGGGGTGTCCTGGTTCCCAGTTGTGGTTAGGACACCACGGTTTTCCCTGTGTCATGGGTGTAGACCGCCTCCTTCGCCTCTCCCTGCTCTCCTGCGGGTCCGGCAGGGTGCGGCTCTGGCGTCTTCACCTGGCGGTGCTCCCAGGTTCTTCTGGGCACGGTTGCGTCGTGTCAAGTTCGTGCCACCATTCGCCAGGTGAGTTTCTGCGGTCTGGCGTCTTTTGGCCGGGCGCTGGTTGCGGTGTTGTTTATATACCTGTCTTTATTTAGGTATATTTTTGTACGACTGAGATTGTTCGCACACCAGTGAATGTCCCTTTTTCAACCCTTCCTGTCCCCCTCATGTGCATGTCCAACCCATGCTGGAGTCATTCAGGGGACCCTCCTTTTTTACTGTTGTGAGGTGTGGGGGTTGTAGGGTTGGTTCTGTACTCACCTGGTAGGCTCCTGGCTGTGCTTGCAGGTTTTGAGCTCTGGCTCTTGGGTCCCGCCTATCTGGTAGAACTTGCGGGATAGTACCAGTGGAGTGCAGT
This sequence comes from Procambarus clarkii, assembly GCF_040958095.1. NCBI lineage: Eukaryota > Metazoa > Arthropoda > Malacostraca > Decapoda > Cambaridae > Procambarus > Procambarus clarkii. The sequence continues at coordinate 9,495,318 of NC_091155.1, forward strand.
GGTGCTATTGGCACATTTGGGGAACACTGTATTACCATCTGAGGTCTGTGCTTGTTACACGACCTACTTGCGAGCATAAGCTTTCTTGCTGGTTCGTCTGTGGACTTCCAGGGTGCACTAGCCTGTTTTCGTATGGCGGTTCCGGCCCGTCCTGGTTGTGGGGGTATGTGGACTGGTGGACTGCTGCTAGCAGCTGCCTGGTGGGCCACCCTCTGGCCGGTCTAGCCTGGCCTTGGGCCGGGCTTCAGGTGTGAAAGAGCTTCCAGTACCTCATCCAGCAGGTATCGAGCGGGGTTTCTCCGCCGTCGGTCGCCTGGTGCAGGTTTCTGGGCCTGCATGGTTTTGTCGTGTCTCCGTTGGCCCTGTCTGGGGTCTGCCTGCTCCGTTCTCTGCTTTTGCAGAAGGGTGTTGCTATTTACATGTTGCATGTTGCAGTGGTGCCTGTTGCTGCACCTGCACGTGTGCATTGGTTCCGTGTTTCACGGTGGCGTGGCCTTGTTCCTGTGTCCGGTTGTGGGGTGGCGCTTTGCTGCCGTTTTGTGCCTGGGGATTGCGTGGGGTTTTTTTCTGTCCCTGCCTGATTGTCCACCCCTGGTTGTTCTCCTGGGGTTTTTGTGCTTCTGCTCTTTCTTCCTGCCTCCTCTGCAGCAGGGATGTTCTGCGTGTGTTCTTAGGCGTTGGTCAGCCTGTGTCCTGTGATGTGCTTCTTTGTCTCGGTCTATTGCAGTTGTTCGTACCCCTTGGTTCGGGTACTGTTCTGGCGGCGACCCTTCCGCCTTCTTTGGTTTCCTAGCTTGCCCTGCCGGTTGGTTTTTTTTTTGGGGGGGGGGGGGGGTGGGTCTTGCGATGTCTCGCATCGGACCCGTTGTTTCTGAACTCCTGGCGGGCTTGCATGCTTTGGGGATTTTTTCTGTTCGGCTGACGTTCCATCCCCTTGTGCCACCTGGGTTTCGGTGGTCGCACCCGAGATCTTCCCGCGGCTCCGCCTTTTTCCTGGGCTCGGAGGGGCCTTGTTGGGGCTGCTTCTGTTCTGCCTCGCGGTCTCGCCTCCGGTTGGTGGTCGGGTGGCTTCGTGGTAGGTGTCCCACCTGCGTGCTTCTCTTGGCGGCAGTATGGGGTATTTTGGCGGTCCTCCTTTTCCTGCCCTTCTTAGGTGGTTACTCTTGTTAGCTTGGTTTTCTGGTGGGGGTTGGGGGCCGTCGTCTTGCCACATACTGTCGCCTCTTTTCGTGCGGTGCGGGCGGAGCCGCTTCAGCTTGCTTTCGTTCTTGGTGTTGCTTCTGCACCATTAGTCAGCTGTCTTGTGCGTCGTTTCACCTCCGGCCTGTTCGTGCACCGCTTGCACCATCCTGGTCTCTGGTCAGCATGCTCTGTCTTCTCCTTGGTTGGTAGTAGTGCCCCTTCGGTTCCGGTGTGTTTTTTCGTCGGCTCTTTCCTTTGGACCTTTGCCTCTGGGGGTCGGGTCGCTGAGTTTTCTTGCTCCTTTGGTTTTAGCGTTTTGGTTGTTTGGTGGCAGCAGTCTCCATCTTTTTTGGTGCTGGGTGGGGCTGCTGCATTTTGGAGGGGTCCAGGGTTTGTTGGTACTTCGTTGGTCAGGCCGTGGGTGTGTCGTTTTTGTGTTCAGTGGCAGCCCTCCGCTGTTGTTTGCGTGCCACGGCGTTTGGGTCCGGAGCGCGTTTTGCGTTGATCCGGTTCTGTTCTTCCCGGTTCGCGGGTGATAGTGTCCCGGGTGGTCAGCCGTGTTCTTGCGGCTAAGCTGCCTGTGTTCTTCCCTCATGCCTGTGGCGTTCGTGGCTTCGCTGCTCTCGCTGCCGTCTGGGCGACGTGGCCTTGCGGTCTTTCGGGCGTGGATTTTTGGTGTTTGTGCAGGGGCCTTGCTGCTCGTGGTTCTCTTGTTGTTCTCGGGATTTTCGGGGCTGTGGCGCCTTGGGTTGGCGTTTGCTGCCGGTTGTCTCGCCTCCTTGGGGGGTGCGTGGTGTCCGCCTCCCGGTTCTGTCCCTTTGACCTTCCTCTGTGGGTAATTAGCTCCGGGGAGCCGACGGGGCTCCCCCCAGAAAACCAGCGTTGAATGTAATGAAACGCCATTTTCTGGGTGAGACCCGGAGGCTCCCCGGCAACCCTCCCTCCCTCCGGTCGGCGTTTTTCGCGTGTTTTGACATCCAGCCTCAGAACTGATGGGTGGATAGCCGGCGTGGGAGGTCTGGGGCTCCCCCTTCCCCCTCCCGGGGAGGGGGGAGCTGCTCAGACAGCGGCGCGGTGACGTATGACGTCATACTAGTTTCCTTGTTTTCTGTTGAAGAGTTCTATCCACTAGTTCGGCTTTAGGTAGCAATTTTCACCAGAATAGGGGTTTGTTTTGGAATGCTTACCTTTCTGGATGCTTGACCCGGTCGATGGCAGACATAGAATGCTTCCAACCACACGGGGGTTTCTATAGGCCATTGCTCCCCTTGCCTCTCTGAGGGGGCCAGGTTCTGGCTCGTGGTCCCCGGTAGGCCCTAGAACTCCATACACATGACTGATGCCAAAGTCTGACATTAGCATATCAGCCGGTAAAGCTCCGGGGAGCCTCCGGGTCTCACCCAGAAAATGGCGTTTCATTACATTCAACGCTGGTTTTTTGCTGCTCGGCATTTGCCAAGGGCTTCCACCTTGGGCAACACCTTGCCCAGGCGTCCCATAGGTGTTACCCTACCAGCCCTGAAAAACCCTGTCAGGGCACTATGGACCATTGAATGTGTCTTCCGGGTTCCAACCCGTCTTGTGCGGGTTCGTTGGTTGCTGTGCCCTTGTCTCCGGGTGACAGTCGCCACTTTTACCTCCGTCATGCTGCCTGTTGGGTCATTGACACCTTGACCCTGAGTCTTGCGAGTTGTTCTCTGCTGGTTCTCCAGAACTCTCCTGATTTTATTACTGTTCAGAGTACAGGTGGCATCTGCATTGCAAGCTTGGTTTAGGTTGTTGCAACGTGCTAGGTTGGTTTCCACCTCGGATGCCCCGGGGCAGCCCCGTTTTGGTTAGGTGCTGTTCGCCCTTTTCCTTCCCTCTTCCCAGCGTCTGACCGTCTGCGGGTTTCGGGGTCAGGGCGGGGTTTTGTTGGGGCCGAGACTCGGGCAGTTTCGGGGGCTGCCCCGTTCGGGTTGAGATGGAGGTTTTCGAGCCTGTTCCTCTTGCCAAGGCTTCTGGGTTTTACCAGTGGCCCTTTCTTGCTGCCTTTCCCCTGGAGTATTCCTTTTCTTGAAGGGCAGAGGGAGTGGAGGACGGCTCTTCCCCGAGGCCTCTGTTGCGGGTTCCCGGGGCTGTGGAGGATGCCTGCTAGCAGTTCTGGGGCTGTTTGCCCCCTGCCTGGATTTTCTGCTTCTGGGGGGAGTTTTTCGTCTATGTAGTCTGCTTCCCATATTTGCTGGCGTGTTTTCGTATCTATTGCGTCGGTCACGGCTGCCTATTTCTGGTGGCCATTTTCTTCTGCCGGTTTCCCGGCTTGGCCACCAGGGCAGCATTGCGGTTTGTTTACATGCGCCTGGGTGTGTGAGCTAGCGTCTTGGGTGAGTTTTCACCTCTTTCAGGGATTTCTTTTTGCTTTTCTGCCCATCTTCTGTTCCTCTGGGAACACTTGGGTGTTGGTTTTTACACTGGATTTTCCATTTTCTGTCTGTTTTGGGTCTGGGCCCTAGGGTTTGGGCTCAGTGTCCCTGTCTGTTTATGCTTGCTCCCACACCTTGTCCCTCGGCTTTCAGTCTGTTTTGGCCGTTTCCCTGGGGGTTCTGTCTGGGGGCTGTGCTTTGCCTTTCTGTGGTGTATCTCTTATAACAAATGTGGTAGTTTGCCCCCCCCCCCCCCCCCCCTCCCGGGGTTCGATTCTGGGTTCTTTTGGGTTTTTTGGTTTCGTTCTGGTGGTTTCTTCCTCTTGGGCCCCCTTTGTGGGTTCTGTGGGCTTTGTTTCCTTGTATGTGACCCAGTTTTGCCTTCTGGGTTCTGGGGTCTAACTGGCTTGCTGGCTGATCTTTTTGGGTCTTGGCACGTGTTGTGGTAGTGCCGGGGCCTTGGGTTTTGTTGTCGAGGTGGGCCTTTTGATGCAGTTTTGTGCTTTCTTGGTGCCTTCTTCGCCTGGCCAGCGTGGTGCTCTCTGCCCACTGGTCAGAGGCTTGTATTTTTCTTTTCTTTATTTAATTTTAGTTTCTTTTCATGTGTATGTGTGCGTGTGTACACATATATACGTGTACATGTGTACACTTATGTGTAATTACCTAAGTGTAGTTACAGGATGAGAGCTACGCTCGTGGTGTCCCGTCTTCCCAACACTCTGTCATATAACGCTTTGAAACTACTGACGGTCTTGGCCTCCACCACCTTCTCACCTAACTTGTTCCAACCATCTACCACTGTTTGCGAAAGTGAATTTTCTTATATTTCTTCGGCATCTGTGCTTAGCTAGTTTAAATCTATGACCTCTTGTTCCTGAAGTTCCAGGTTTCAGGAAATCTTCCTATCGATTTTATCAATTCCTGTTACTATTTTGTACGTAGTGTTCATATCGCCTCTTTTTCTTCTGTCTTCTAGTTTTGTCATATTTAATGCCTCTTAACCTCTCCTCATAGCTCTTGCCCTTCAGTTCTGGGAACCACTTAGTAGCATGTCTTTGCACCTTTTCCAGTTTGTTGATGTGCTTCTTAAGATATAGGCACCACACAACCGCTGCATATTCTAGCTTTGGCCTAACAAAAGTCGTGAACAATTTCTTTAATATTTCGCCATCCATGTATTTAAAAGCAATTCTGAGGTTAGAAAGTGTAGCATAGGCTCCTCGCACAATGTTCTTAATGTGGTCCTCAGGTGACATTTTTCTATCTAGAACCACCCCTAGATCCCTTTCTTTGTCAGAATTCTTTAAAGATTTCTCACATAATTTATAGGTTGTGTGGGGTCTATGTTCTCCAATTCCACATTCCATAACATGGCATTTATTCACATTAAATTCCATTTGCCAAGTATTGCTCTATATACTTATTTTGTCCAGGTCTTCTTGAAGGGCATGTGTGTGTGTTTAGTTGTGTTTTTTTGCGGGGGTTGAGCTTTGCTCTTTCGGCCCGCCTCTCAACTGTCAATCAACTGTTTACTAACTACTTTTTTTTTTTTTTTCTCCACACCACACACACACCCCCCAGGAAGCAGCCCGTGACAGCTGACTAACTCCCAGGTACCTATTTGCTGCTAGGTAACAGGGGCACTTAGGGTGAAAGAAACTTTGCCCATTTGTTTCTGCCTCGTGCGGGAATCGAACCCGCGCCACAGAATTACGAGTCCTGCGCGCTATCCACCAGGCTACGAGGCCTGTGTGTGCACGTGTGTATGCGCATGTGTTTAATACACCTTGTGTGTGTGTGTGTGTGTGTGTGTATATTTATATATATATATATATATATATATATAATTTTTCTTTCGGAAGGGGCTCCGTTCCCTTCGCTCTTGACGGGGCGCTGGGGGAGCAGCTTCCTCTGTTGGCTCTCGCATGGTCCCGCAGTTAGTGGGCATTTTTGGTTGTCTCCCGGCCTCTGGTGGAGGTGGACGGCTTCTATCCCTTTGGGGAGTTCGGGGCTGGCGGGGGTGGGCTTCTTCCCCTGCACTTCATCATGTCATCTTGATGGGTGCGCTTAGACGTGGTCGATCTGCCCCATCCTTCCGGGGTTCCCGTCTGCTCTATGCAGACACGGGCCTTGCAGATCTGCGGTTCTTCTGGACTTGTTCAATATGCGTCCTGGATTCTTTGCCCTCTTCGGAGGACTGTTGTCTCGGTCCGGCTTCTGTTGGGGCCAGGTGCCTGGATGGTGGCCCTGGACATCTGGGCCACATCTTGACACGTTCCTCTCCAGGGTTCTGGGATTGGCACAGTTGGTGGTGGGGCTTCAGGTTTGCCGCTTATGTTGTGTTCCCTGGTTTGTAATTGGCACTTGGTGTATTTACACATCCTTACCGGATCTTGGTGCCCTGTCTGCGTCTGCTCGAGATTCGGTGTCTGGTCTACCTCGACAACTGGCTGGTGTGGGCTCCCAATTGGTCTGCTTGTCTGCTCACCAAGGGTGTGGTTCTTTCCAGATCGCCAGGTTCATTTTCCTGATGATCTGGAGGCCATTCCATCTATTTCCATCCCGGCTTCGGACCTGGCTGGGTCTTGTTTAGGGCTCTTGAGCCGCTCCTTGTCTTTCCCTCCAGAAGCGTTGCTGCGGCTGAGGTCCCGCCTTCGACTGTTTATGTGGGAGGGGGTCCTGGGTCGCTCAGCGGTTGCTCGAGCGGTTCTGTGGGAGTCTGAACTTCGACGTGCTGGTCTGCCCGCAGGGTCGGGTTTGGCTTCGGCGTCTGGTTCCTTCGGGGACTTCCCTTCCGCCTCTTGCAATCGTTGGGTTCGTCCTCTGGGGATCTGTGTTGGTGCTGCGTCACCAGATTCCTCTTTGGGGTTTTTGGAGTTCCGTGCCTTGGCACCTCCCCGAGCCTTCGCTCGATGTGTTCAGGACGGGTCATCTCTCGGCTGGGGCTTTGTGACCATTGCTCACCAGGTCAGCCGTGGGTGGTGGGGTCTGTCCGTCCATCAGGCTCACAGCATGGGTCGGAAGTTCGTGGCTGTCTGGTTTGCGCTTCGGAGGGTTCGGGTCACTCAGTGCTCTACCATCCAGCTCTATTTGGACTGTTCTCCATGGTTCATTGCCGGAACCACGGGGTTTCTCCTAGGTCTTTGACCTTTGGGGTTGGTCCCTTCGAGTGGCTCGTTTGATGGATTCTCGGGGTTTGGCTAGCAGTGCGGTTCATGTCTGGGGTGTGTCCTGCATCCAGGCAGACAGCCTGTCTTGGTTCATTCCTCTGTTCGGGTGTTGGCTGGTTGTCAACAACTTGTTCGTTGGCTCTGCCGGACGTATGGACTCCTGGCCATGGACATCTTCACGTCGGTGTGGTCTTGGCATCTCCCATTCTATTTGGCGCCCTTACCCGCCTGCGAGGTGTTCACGGTGGAAGCCTTTTGGCAGGACTGGTCGAGGTGGAGAGTACCTGTTCCTCATCTCCCGGTCCAGCTATTGCTTCGGGTTCTGGCTCAGTTGGAATCCATTCCCTAGGAGAATAGATCTCGTGGTCCCTTGGTGGTCGGCCTAGCTTTATTTTCAGACGCTGGTTGAAAGGTGTCCGAACCCGGGGCGTTTTCCCATGGCTCCGCCTCTTTCGGCAGGTCGGACCGGTCCTGTACGTGACTTGTTCAGCCTTCTCCTCGGCTCTTCACGTCTGGTATTTTGACGCGAGTATATCACCATCTCTATGGTGATTAGGTGGCTTTGTTGATAGTGTCCCAGTTGCAAGCTTCGTCTCGGCGACAGTATGACGTTCCTTGTGTTTCTATTCACCATTTTCTTGCTCGTCGTAGGTTGTCTTCTCTTTCGCATCGGGTTGTCTTGTCCTTTCTTGGGTTTTCAGGACTGTTATTTCATGCTTCTTACTGTCACCTCGTTTCGTGTGGCGTTGGCGGAGCCACTCCGGCTTGCGTTTGGGATGGGCGTCACATCTGCCCCGTTCTGTACGCTTTCTAGTGTTTTGTTACACCTCCGGCCTGCTCATTCGTCGCCTGAGCCGTCCTGGTCCTTGATCATTGTGCCCTGTTATCATCATCTCCTCAGTTTGTGGTACTCCCTTTGGTTCAAGTTTGGTTTTCATAGGCCATATTTTGTTGGTATGGACCACTGCGGGTCGTGTTGGGGAGCTTCCGGCTGTCTTCTGGTTTAGTGGTTTCTGCTCTTTTGGTACTGGTGGTAGGTTTGTACATTCGCCGCCTTTCTCTGTCCTTCTGGCGACGGTCGAGAAGGTTTTTTTCTGGAGAGGTCCTTGGGTTATTGATGCTTGATTGGTTCAACAAAAAATGCCGGGGGTGCATCATTTGTTGTCCGGTTGTGGCTTTTTGCCGATACTTGTGTACTGTGACTGGGGATGCGCTTTGGGTTGATCCGGTTCCCCTCGTTTCCTGTTTCAGAGCTCGGGTCTCCGAGGTCGTCCGCTGAGTTTTTAAATCTGCCAGCCTGCGGTCTATCCTTGCGCCCGTGCCGTTCGGACGTTTGCAGCTTTCGCTGCCATGTTGGTAATGTCTTGGGCTCATTTCGGGCACGAGGATTTGGGGGTCGCAAAGGTTCCTGGCCACCCGTTCCTTATGCGCGCGTCTGCTCCTGTGCGTTCTTGTTGCCTTGGGTCGCAGGTTGCAGCCTGTTATCTCGGCTTCGCGTTGCGGAGTTTGTGGCGGCCACCTCCCGGGTCAGGCCTTTCTTTTCCTTCTCATTGGGTATGAAGCTCCAGGGAGCTGTAGAGGCTTCCCACAGAAAACCAGCATTGAATGTAATGAAACGCCATTTTCTGGGTGAGCCCCGGAGGCTCCCTAGCAATCCTCCCTCCCACCGGTCGGCATTTTTTTCGCGTTGGTTGAAGCTTAGCTTCCGAACTGATGCTAAGCAGCTGGCGTGGTGAGGTCCTGGGCTCCCCCCCTCCCCCTCTCAGGGCGGGGAGGGCTGAGCGGACGATCGGCGCATCAGTAAAGTGTGATGTTTGCTTGTTTCCTTGGGATTGTAGGGAGTTTCTACCTCTCTGTTCAGTTTTGTGTTTTAGCTTTTTACCATGTGGGGTTTGTTTTGTTATGCCTACCTTTCTGGGTGCCTAACCCCGGTCGATGGCAGATAAGGAAAACCCCATCCACTAGGTTTTCCAGGGCCATTGCTCCCTGAAACCTCTCTGAAGGGGGTCAGGTTCTGGCGCTTGTCTCTGGTAGGTCTGAACTTTTTAGCTAATGTCCCGGTCTAATGTGACATACAATATAATATATATCCCTGCCCGATAAGCTCCAGGGAGCCTCCGGGGCTCACCCAGAAAATGACGTTTCATTACATTTAAACGCTGGTGTTTTGACACTGGTAATAATATTATATCTGACCTGAAAATTTGTGTAATGACACAAAGTAAAAAAAATAAGATGGTGTTGAGATTTGTTTCTTTAATGTTTACAGCTGTTTTCTTTGTTCTTTATTACATTAAATTAGAATATTTTTCATTGATTAGCGTTTGCCTCGTCACTAACAACAAATGCTCTTTAACAGATTGTTGGTCTGAACACCAATGTCAATTTCCTTATGAGCCTGGCATCACATCCAAGTTTTGTAGCAGGTGATGTCAGCACTGACTTCATTCCTGATCACTATAACGAGTTGTTCCCAGACAAGAAGCCATCACAGCAGCTGTTTTGTCAGGTGAGTTTTATATATTAATTGTTGTGAAATCTGTGTTGTGTGTGTTTCATTTTCAAAGTTTCATTACATTCAACGTTGTTGTTTTTTTTCAAACAGTTGAGCAACTGCTCTGGGTCCTGGCCAGATTGGAGTCCTACCAGTGGAAATTGGTCCTTCTAGCTCCTTGGTGGCCAGCTCAGACTTGATTTCAGGCACTGCTTGCTCTGTGTCTGATCCCAAGCATTTCTTAACAGCTCTGCCTCTTTCAGAAGATCGGCCCAGTGACATACGTCGATGGCTTGACCTCCTGACAGCTGGGTGGACAGCATTTCGGATTCGTAGTCCTGAGGTTCCGGGTTCGATCCCCGGTGGAGGCAGAGACAAATGGGCAAAATGTTTCTTTCACCCTGATGCCCCTGTTACCTAGCAGTAAATAGGTACCTAGGAGTTAGACAGCTGCTACGGGCTGCTTCCTGGGGGTGTAACAAAAAAGAGGCCTGGTCGGGGACGGGCCGCGGGGATGCTAAGCCCTGAAATCATCTCAAGATAACCTCCTCAGTTCTTTTGCGTCTCGTATTTCTGTCGCATCTTTATCTCCATATCTGTTGTGAAGAAGTGTCTGAACTGATAGGGTCCCACTTGCACTTCTGTTCTCGGCAGCAGTGTGAGGTTTCTTGGCGCTCTTTTCAACACTTTTCCTTCATTGTTACTTTTTGGTCCCTGTTCATGTGGTACTTTCATTTCTTTCTTAAGTATTTCTTGACAGGCCTCTCTTGCTGAATCCTGTCGCCTCTTATCATGTGGCGCTGGTGGAGCTGCTGTTGCTTGTGTTAAGAGTCGATACTTCCTTGGCATCATTTCAGAAACTGTCTTGTGCATTGTTCCACCACTGTCATATTTCTGCGCTGCCTGAACCTGTTTGGTCCTTAGATTCCATTCTTTCTTTTCTTCTTGTTTTACAGTGTTTTCTTCATTCTAGGATTATTTCCCAAGGTTCTTATTATTTTTCCCATTATTTTTTTTTATCTGTTGACACTTGCTTGTGAAAGTTTTGGAAGCTGTGAAATCTACATGCTCTTCTCTGGAGATGGGGGTTTTGTTCTGTTCGCTTTGGTGGACGTTATGTTCATCTGCAACTGAATCTTGCTTTTCTGGCAAAGAATGAGTAGTTGGGTTTCCAATTGATGCTTGGTGGGGTGCATATGTGCTCTGTGTGGTGACATCTCTCTTCTCCTACCTTCATGCCACTGATTCTGCCTCAGTGGATGCTTTCTGGGTAAATCTGGTTTCCTTAGTCCCTTGTTCCAAGGCTTGTCTCTCATGTTGTCAGTAGTAATTACCTAAGTGTAATTACCTAAGTGTAGTTACAGGATGAGAGCTACGCTCGTGGTGTCCCGTCTTCCCAGCACTCTTTGTCATATAATGCTTTGAAACAACTGACGGTCTTGGCCTCCACCACCTTCTCACTTAACTTGTTCCAACCGTCTACCACTCTATTTGCGAAGGTGAATTTTCTTATATTTCTTCGGCATCTGTGTTTAGCTAGTTTAAATCTATGACCTCTTGTTCTTGAAATTCCAGGTCTCAGGAAGTCTTCCCTGTCGATTTTATCAATTCCTGTAACTATTTTGTATGTAGTGATCATATCACCTCTTTTTCTTCTGTCTTCTAGTTTTGGCATATTTAATGCTTCTAACCTCTCCTCGTAGCTCTTGCCCTTCAGTTCTGGGAGCCACTTAGTAGCATGTCTTTGCACCTTTTCCAGTTTGTTGATGTGCTTCTTAAGATATGGGCACCACACAACAGCTGCATATTCTAGCTTTGGCCTAACAAAAGTCATGAACAATTTCTTTAGTATATCGCCATCCATGTATTTAAATGCAATTCTGAAGTTAGAAAGCATAGCATAGGCTCCTTGCACAATATTCTTTATGTGGTCCTCAGGTGATAGTTTTCTATCTAGAACCACTCCTAGATCTCTTTCTTTATCAGAATTCTTTAAAGATTTCTCACATAATATATAGGTTGTGTGGGGTCTATGTTCTCCTATTCCACATTCCATAACATGACATTTATTAACATTAAATTCCATTTGCCAAGTGGTGCTCCATATACTTATTTTGTCCAGGTCATCTTGAAGGGCATGACAGTCATCTAAATTTCTTATCCTTCCTATTATCTTAGCATCATCAGCAAACATGTTCATATAATTCTGTATACCAACTGGTAGATCATTTATGTACACAATAAACATCACTGGTGCAAGAACTGAACCCTGTGGTACTCCACTTGTGACATTTCTCCATTCTGATACATTGCCTCTGATTACTGCCCTCATTTTTCTATCAGTCAGAAAATTTTTCATCCATGATAGAAGCTTACCTGTCACCCCTCCAATATTTTCCAGTTTCCAGAACAACCTCTTATGTGGAACTCTGTCGAAAGCCTTTTTTAGGTCCAGATAGATGCAGTCAACCCAACCATCTCTTTCCTGTAATATCTCTGTGGCTCGATCATAGAAACTGAGTAAATTCGATACACAGGATCTTCCAGATCGAAAACCATACTGTCTGTCTGATATTATATCATTTCTCTCTAGGTGTTCTACCCATTTAGTTTTGATTAGTTTTTCCAATACTTTCACTATTACACTTGTCAATGATACAGGTCTATAATTGAGGGGGTCTTCCCTGCTGCCACTTTTGTAGATTGGAACTATGTTAGCCTGTTTCCACCCGTCTGCTACGATTCCTGTATGCAGGGATGCCTGAAAGATCAGGTGAAGTGGAATGCTGAGCTCAGATGCACATTCTCTCAGAACCCATGGTGAAACGCCATCTGGGCCAGCTGCTTTGTTCTTACCGAGCTCCTTGAGCATTTTTTCCACTTCGTCTCTAGACACTTCTATGTGTTCTATGTTGTTCTCTGGAATTCTTATTGTATCTGGTTCCCTAAAGATTTCATTTTGTACAAACACACTTTGGAACTTTTCGTTTAGTGTTTCACACATTTCCTTTTCATCTTCCGTGAATCTATTTCCCATTTTCAACCTCTGAATATTATCCTTTACCTGCAATTTGTTGTTTATGAATTTATAGAATAGACCTGGTTCTGTTTTACATTTGTCCGCAATCCCTTTTTCAAAATTTCTTTCTGCCTCTCTCCTCACTGCCGTGTAGTTGTTTCTCGCATCTTTGTATCGCTGGTATGTTTGGGGGTTCGGCCTCTTCCTGTATTGATTCCATTTTTGTGTCTTTCGGTCTCTAGCCCTCTCGCAATTTCTATTGAACCAATCCTGTTTCCTAGTTCTGCATCTCTGTTTTGGTATAAATTTTTTTGTGCCTTTATCATATATTTCACAAAACTTGCCATACATCTCATTCACTTCCTTGCCTAGCATCAAGTCTGTCCAATTATACTCACTAAAAAAATTTCTAAGGTCACCATAATGTCCTCTCCTGAAGTCTGGTTTTTCAACTGCTTCAACCTCCTTATTTTCTTCCAGCTTATAACGCATTGCATACTTTATTCCCAAAAAGACATGGTCACTTTTACCCAAGGGAGGAAGGTACTGAATGTCAAATATCTCTTCCTCCTTCCTGGTAAATATCAAATCTAGCATGGAGGGAACGTCCCCTTCCCTCATCCTCGTAGCTTGTTTAACATGTTGATACAAGAATGTTTCCAGGATGAGGTCTACAAATTTACAGGTCCAAAAATCTTCTGTTTTAGCTTCATATGCTTCCCAGTCTATGGATTTCAAGTTGAAGTCACCGACTATCAACAGTCGTGATCTATCGTTATCCGCTCTCGCTATAATCTCTCTCATTATTGTTATAAGACCTTCACGTTTACTATCTAGCTCCTCCTTTGACCATGTGCTGCTTGGCGGTGGACTATATGCATTTATCATCATTAGTTTATCATCCTCATAGCAGATCTCTAGTAGTGCCATAGTATTTTTGTTTTCGCCAAAAATGCACCAATGCACGCTCGAAGACCCCTTTTTTCTTTGACAGGGACATGCCTCCTGTCATTCTGGATGCCAGATTTCTAGGTCTTTACATGTGTTCTTTACAGACTTCTAGGTCTTACTTTCCTTGCCACAGGCAGCCCAGCTTTGTTTGAATGAAAGCCTCTGGCTGGTGATGGAGAGCCCCCAGGTTACTCAAAGTTCAGGCTATGCAGAGCCTGAACTTTGCTTTGTGGTTTATTGATTAGGAAGGGTTTGGCTTTGGACTGTGTTGGTTTTTCCAGTTTCATCCTTTTTATCACTACAAGGACAGTTGGGCCCAGTCAATTGGCCCTTCGGTGGCTTCTGGTTCACCAGTTTCCTCCTTTGGCTTTTTGGAGTTCAGTCCGGTGGAGTCTTCCTTCTTGGGCACTCAACCTCTTTATGGATAGCTTGGCCCAGAGTTGGGGCTTTATGACCAATGCTCATTAGACTTCTCTGGATCATTGGTCTTACAACTCTGTTTATAAGTTGGAGATAGTCTGGTGTGTATTCCCTTGTTACTGTTCCAGGACCTCATCAGGTTTTTGTGGCTTTGGGTAGGGTTACATGGCACTGCTTTTCCTTTCTTCGGAAGTTTCTGGCTCCTACTCTCTTCTGCCCCTGGTGTTTCCCTTTTATTCATTGTGGTGAAGTAGCAACAGGGAGCCACTGAGGGAGTCTTCCCATAAAGTTTTTCACTCTACTTCCTAATTATTGAGAGAGAAGTGGACCAAATTTATTTTTTGGTCTCTGGAATCAACCCCAACTTTATTCACGTAAACACAGGAAGTTCACTACGTGAACTTCCTGTGTTTGTTTTTCAGGGATGTGTTGCACTCACAGATTGATGGCTCACTGCATGGAGTAACTATACAATGTAATTTCCTATTAAATTTGAGAAATTTTTTAAATTATGTTTGAAATTTCCAGACTGCACTGGCTCTAATACTGGAGGAGGAGCAGGAAGGAGTGCGTGCTATAGCTGCCTCACAAGACCCTACCTCACCTTTCAACCCTCGAACAATACCGAGGATCAATCACGTTTTTTCTCGTACCATAAATCTCAAATGTGAAAATGCAGGTAATTATTAAATGATTTAAGGCAAATAAATTTACCCTCATACATACAATAATGCATTTACTTCAAGTCTATCTGCATCATACATACAGTATTTTCAACACCTTGCTCCCCCATCTCCCTTTCAGTCTTCCCAAAAACTGTCTTGGTTAGCTTTTAAGCTCTTCTGCCTCCTATTTTATAGGGAGTAAAAATGAAACTTTGAATATAATAAAACACTTTTCTGGTAGACCCATGGTAGCTCGTGCAACTAAACCACTGGTATTACACAAATACTGTAACCCCGCGATTATCCGGGGTTCAAACATCCGGAAAACGCTCTTATACGGCCAAAATCGTGATCGGATAAAGTTATCACAATATCCGGCCAAAATGGCCACAGGAACCAGATAAAAGCTGGTTTGGCCGGATGAAAATTCGGCCATACCGTATTAATCCCATCTGTGGCTCTACACATATGGTGGAGGAGGGGGTGTGGTGAGTGGGTGGTGTCGGGAGGGTGGGAGAAGTGTGTTGGGAGAGACCACCTGGGTACAGGAATTACCATTAATTTTAGAACAATTAATCATAGCCAAAAACAAATGAAATAAGTACTAGTAATTATGTAACAACAAACAAATAAGTTTCCTAAAAGCAATGTGCACAGGCTGAAGTTTCCTTAAAAAATATTGAGAGTTTTTTTCCTCCTGGCGGCCTACATAACGTGCTATAGCTGCCCCACCCCAAGTGGACCCGTCCAACACTGGTCAACCCATGTGCGTCCATCCCTCGTGTTATACACAGTGCTGCGCCATTAGTGTAATATTTTTTTAAATAACTTTTTTATTTTCATAGTAACTTTGAACATTTTTGGCCAAGACTATGTCTGGTAGCAGCATCAATCGTTCTGGAGGTGTTAAGAGGAAGAAAGTTGTCCTAGCAATTAAAGACAAGTTACGTGTTGTTCAACCAGTGAGGTGTCACAGGCAACCAAGCGCCTTCAACAAGTGAGGCGCCACAGGCAAGCCAAGCGCCTTCAACAAGTGAGGCGCCACAGGCAAGCCAAGCGCCTTCAACAAGTGAGGCGCCACAGGCAAGCCAAGCGCCTTCAACAAGTGAGGCATAAGCAAGCGCCTTCAACAAGTGAGGCGCCACAGGCAAGCCAAGCGCCTTCAGCAAGTGAGGCGCCACAGGCAACCCAAGTGCCTTCAACAAATGAGGCGCCACAGGCAAGCCAAGCGTCTTCAACAAGTGAAGCGCAAGCAAACGCCTTCAACAAGCGAGACATCACAGGCAAGCCAAGCGCCTTCAACAAGTGAGGGCATGCAAGCGCTTCAACAAGTGAGGCGCAAGCAAGTTCCTTCAACAAGCGAGGCCTCACAGGCAACCCAAATGCCTTCAACCACTGAGGCTTCAGCAGCTGGCAGTCAAAACTAACTTTGCTTAATGAACTGTACAGTAATTTTAAGTGTTAATTTTAGTGTTGTGTTAGTATAGGTTATGTAAATTGTTAAGAATTCTTAACTTCAAGATGTGTGGCATCAATCAAGAAGACGAACACCAACAAGGTAAGTTGAGGTTTCTAGTTGAATATTTAATAATTATATGTGGTAAGGCAATTCAAATTATGTTGTTTGTAGTATAAAAATCGTTGGAAATGGTCACTTTTGGACTCGTAGGTGAAAAAGTACCATTATCTGAAAAATGTGATAATCCGGCTGGGGGTCCTTCCCATATAGTCCGGTTGATCGAGTGGAGACAGTACTACACAGATGACATAAAAATCAGCATGAAAATTACCTCGGCTGAAAACATTGAAAAACTTCAAACAGATATTAATAAAATTTTCGATTGTGCAACAGAAAATAACATGATATTTAACAGTGATAAATTCCAGGTACTCAGGTATGGGAAAAATGAGGACCTTTAACATAATACAGAGTACAAAACACAATCAAATGTGCCCATAGTAGGAAAACAGCATGTAAAGGATTTGGGAATAATGATGTCTGACGACCTAACGTTTAGGGAGCATAACCAAGCAAATATTGCGTCAGCCAGAAAAATGATCGGATGGATTACGAGAACTTTCAAATCCAGGGATCCCATCACAGTGGTTGTACTCTTCAAGTCACTTATGTTGTCCTGTCTTGAGTACTGCTCAGTACTCACTTCCCTCTTCAGAGCAGGAGAGATTGCTGAAATAGATGGAATACAGAGAACATATACGGCACGCATAGATGAGATAAAGCACCTAAATTATTGGGATCGTCTCAAAGCTCTCCAAATGTACTCACTAGAAAGAAGATGAGAGAGAGAGAGATCAAATAATATATACGTGGAAAATACTAGAGGGCTAAGTCCCAAATCTACACAGTAAAATAACAACATACTGAAGTGAACGATATGGAAGAAAATGCAGAATAGAACCAGAGAAGAGCAGAGGTGCCATAGGCACAATCAGAGAACACTATAAGCATCAGAGGTCTGCAGTTGTTCAACACCCTCCCAGCAACTTTAATTAAGAAATATTGCCCGAACAACAGTGGACATCTTCAAGAGGAAACTAGATTCTTTCCTCCAAGGAGTGCCGGACCAACCGGGCTGTGGTGGATATGTGGGCCTGTGGGCCGCTCCAAGCAACAGCCTGGTGGACCAAACTCACAAGTCAAGTCTGGCCTCAGGCCGGGCTTGGGGAGTAGAACAACTCCCAGAACCCCATCAACCAGGTATCAAATGCTTGAAGAAAATTGGGAACTGAGGTAAGCAAGGGAAATAATTGTTCCTGAGTAAATACCCTGACTATTTTGCACCTGACTGCCACCAGATGATAGCCCAAGTCACTTTTGGCCAGCATGCCACCTTCATTCACTGAATCCCTGAAACACACTAAATAAAATAAGGGAATAAGATGGGTGAATATGGGGAGCTATTGAAGGCCAATCAGAAACAAGTGTTTCATTGCATTTAGAGCTTGATTTCTGGGAGTCTTCAGATGGTCTACAAAAGCCTCTGTTTGTTGTTAGAGGAGAAATATAGATCACAGGGGTTGAATGCTGCTTATCATACCTTATCTATTGAGTTAGTGTTTTCAAATATGTAATTAATGATTAAGAATACAGTGGAACTTTGATTCAGCAAATCTCTGATTGGAACACACGCACTCCATGCCAGACTTACTCACCTAGTTTTGACAAACGAGTTCGCTGAAGTGGGGGAGATGTGTGAATGGCTTAGAATGTTGGGACTGACTTTACAGATATAGGAAACATTATTTTTATAGTTATGGGCCTTGGGAAAGGCACTGATCATATTTAAAAGCAAATTCTCTGCTTCTCTTCTGTGGGGGAGTCCCTTTGGCTCCCTGGAACTATCGGGCAAATATGCGGATCATTAGACCAGGGCATTAGTCATAGGAGCTCAGCCTACTAGGGACCATGAGCCCGGTAGGGGACTTGGGGCCCCTCAGAGAGGCACAGGGAGCAATGGCCCTGGAAAAAAAACCCTGTGGTTGGGGGTTGTTCTTATGTCATTGACCAGGGTTAGGCACCCAGAATGGTAGGCATAATAAAACAGACCCCACATGGTTAGAAAATTGCAACTGAAAACTGAACAGAGGCAGAACTCCCTCAAATCCCAAGGAAACAAACGAACGTCACACTCCATGCCTGCGTCAAGACCCCCCCCCCCCCATCCCTCCAGGTGGCAGGTGTCCTCGAGAGTACTGGGGCTGCTTGTGCTTAGGGGCATCCTTCCCTAAGTGTCCTGTGAGTACTACCCTTGCATGTTAGGCTTCCCTTCTCTGGTACGTTCGGGAACCAATTCTCTTGTGGTTTCTGCTGCTCGGCAGTTACCCCAGGCCTTGGAGCCAGCTGGGGTTTTGTGGCCTTTCTTTGGCCTTGGGTAGGGGCTGGTATCGTGCTGGTTGGGGCATCAAGGTGTTGTGCAGCCTGCCTACTTACTCAGCGGCTGGTTCCTGTTTCCTCTGTGGACGTTTAACTTTTGTGTTTTTTCTTTTGTTTTTATTTTCTTTGCATGGTGGGGGTCTGCCTGATATGGCTATAGTTCCACTTATAATATACTTGTGGCCTTCTGCTAGGCCCCAGTGATTGTGCACGTCGCTGGGGTTTCAGTGTTTTGATCTTCCTCTTGTTAGTTTTGGGTTTTAATCTGGTTAGCAACACCTTGCCCAGGCATCCCGTGCAGTCTGCCTATGGGCCCTAGGAAAACCTTGTTGGGGCACGGTAGACCTATGGATGCGTCTTCCAAGTTCCAGCCTGCCTCGTGCAGGTTCGAAAGTTGCTGTGTACCCTTGTCTCAGGGTGACAGTCACCTCTTTTGCCTCTGTCATGCTGCCTGTTGGGTCATCAACCCCTTTGACCCGGAGTCTTGCGAGTATTGTTCTCTGCTTGTTCTCCAGTACCATTCTGATGACATTACTGTTACATTACAGGCAGCATCCGCGTTGCATGCCAGGTTTAGGTTGCTGCAATGCGCTACGTTGGCTCCCACCTGGATGCCCCTGCCCCGCTTTGGTTATAGCAACCTGGACCTGGGGGCGTTAGTCGCTTCGACTTTGGCTCGGTCTGCACTCCCTGGTCCATCCCTTGTTATCTGCACCTAACCCCTCCCTCCCTCCCCCTCCCCCTTACTGCTTCTGGATCCCAAACATCTGAGGGTTTCAGAATCAGGGCAGGGTTTAGTTGGTAAGAAGACTCAGGCAGCTTCGGAGACTGCCCCTTTGGGTTTGGGGATGGAGGCATTTAAGCTGGTTCTTCCTACTGAGGCTTCTGGGTCTCATCAGCAGGCCCCCCTTCTATTCAGCCTTTCCCCTGGACTCTGCTTTTTCTTCAGGGGAAGAGGGTACGGAGGACTGCTTTGCCCTGGCTCCCAACTTAGGGGGAATCCTGGGGCTGGAGAGGAGTCGACCTGGGGGCCTTGGCATCCCCTTTGACCCCGCTTGGGTGTTGGTGCCCTTTTTGCGAGGCTTGTTGTTCAGGGGGTGGGGTTTTCTTACCCCCCTTCCCGGTGTGGTTCCTCGGCTCCATCTTTCCAGAGATTTTCTGCCTCTCAAATTACCCCTAAGGAGGTTCGGGAGGCTCTTGCTGCGTATCTCCTGCGAGACCAGGATTCTGCCTCTGTGATAGATCTGTCTTTGAGTTCGGTTCTTCTTCCCCGTATTGGGTGCATTGGGAGGTTCCGGAGTCTTCCTAGCTGGCAGACTGCCTATTCTTTTTGTTGGGTGCGTAGCATGGGTTCTGTCGGACCCACACGCTTGAGTGGTGAAAACTTCTACCATTCTGCAGGTTTACCTGGGGAGCGAGTTTGAGCACCTTAACTACTGCACTGCGCAACACGCCTTGAGGCGCTTGATGGGTGGTGCACAATGTGCCTCAGGGCATTCATAGGTATAGCATTCGATTCAAAAGCGCCACATGGTGATGCGGGGTACGAAACGGATGCCCGAGGCCTCCAGTGAAAGTCCACCATTTTGAAAAAAAAATCCCAGCATGCCTCAGGGCCGTAGGGACCCTTAGTTTCAAGGCAATAACTGTGTCTGACACATCATCTACGAGCTCCCAGTCCATGGTCAGCTGCAGTCCAGCAAAAAGACCCTCAGAGGATGAAATACGGGGCATATTGTATGATGATGGACCGATTGATGACGATTTCAACTACAGTCCTGAAAAAGACCTAATACAAGGATCGGACTCGAGTGATAGGGACACCGAGGTGGACGATATTGCGATTGTGTACAGTATACTCGCCTCACCCTGGCCTGCCTCGCGGCCCTGTGTCAACACCGCTAGAGTTACTATCACCATGCATGTCACCTAAAGTGAGTTTATTTAGTGATACTACATGTGATGAGTCATTTTCAGGCTTCAGTGACATTGGCTTGGATACAAGCAGTGTTGACGAACAGAGTACACGCGACTATGGTGTTACTAGGTGGGGTTTTGCTGCCCCAGCAACATGCCGAGGCAAGCGCCAGTGTGTCACGTAACCTGAGAACAAAGATGACAGTGCGCCCTCGAGATCAACTGTTTTTGGTTGACCTATACTATGCAGAACACTTATCTCCTGGTATACCCATACGCAGCTCTAGCACAAGACGATGGAGCCGTGGTGTTGGGGCCTGTGCTGGTGGTGCTTGTGCTGGTGGCGGCTGTGGTGTTGGCACCAAAACAAAAACCACTAGTGTACTTGTATGGGAGGATTGCAAGACTTTTATCTCACAAATTCCAACATTTGATGATACTGATGTTGGTGTGACAACCTTATTCCCCTATACTGGTGATGATATGACTGAAATTAACTATTTTATGCCATATTTTGATTAGGAATTCATGGACCATCTCGTTGCAGAGACGAACAGATATGCTCACAGCCTCATTGACTGGCATTTTACCTGCCTCTCGCATGACATGTTAGAAAGACAACAAATGAGGAAATGTATGTGTTTTTAGCGTTGTGCATGATGATGATGAGGCATTCAGATAATCATGTGATCCAGGATTATTGGAGCAAAAACAGCCATGTTCCATCTCCCGTGTTCAACAGGTACATGTCACGTGATAGGTACCTGCTGCTTCTCAGGTGCCTGCACTTTGAGAACAATGATAATGAAGACAGACACAATAGACTGGAATGTGCGGAAGATATTTAGTGATATGAGAGGAAAGTTCTGTGACTGTTTTGTACCAGGACAGAATGTGGTGATTGATGAATCGCTAGTCCTCTTCAAGGGATGACTGGCGTTCAAGCAGTACATTCCATCAAAGCTGCACCTGTTTGGACTCAAAGTTTTTCGTGCTATGTTACTGCGAAACTGGCATTGTCATGGACATGATACTGTACTCACCTAGTTGTACTCACCTAGTTGTGTTTGCGGGGGTTGAGCTCTGGCTCTTTGGTCCCGCCTCTCAACCGTCAATCAACAGGTGTACAGATTCCTGAGCCTATCGGGCTCTGTCATATCTACACTTGAAACTGTGTATGGAGTCAGCCTCCACCACATCACTTCCTAATGCATTCCATTTGTCAACCACTCTGACACTAAAAGAGTTCTTTCTAATATCTCTGTGGCTCATTTGGGCACTCAGTTTCCACCTGTGTCCCCTAGTACGTGTGCCCCTTGTGTTAAATAGACTGTCTTTATCTACCCTATCAATCCCCTTCAGAATCTTGAATGTGGTGATCATGTCCCCCCTAACTCTTCTGTCTTCCAGCGAAGTGAGGTTTAATTCCCGTAGTCTCTCCTCGTAGCTCATACCTCTCAGCTCGGGTACTAGTCTGGTGGCAAACCTTTGAACCTTTTCCAGTTTAGTCTTATCCTTGACTAGATATGGACTCCATGCTGGGGCTGCATACTCCAGGATTGGCCTGACATATGTGGTATACAAAGTTCTGAATGATTCTTTACACAAGTTTCTGAATGCCGTTCGTATGTTGGCCAGCCTGGCATATGCCGCTGATGTTATCCGCTTGATATGTGCTGCAGGAGACAGGTCTGGCGTGATATCAACCCCCAAGTCTTTTTCCTTCTCTGACTCCTGAAGAATTTCCTCTCCCAGATGATACCTTGTAATCTGGCCTCCTGCTCCCTACACCTATCTTCATTACATTACATTTGGTTGGGTTAAACTCTAACAACCATTTGTTCGACCATTCCTTCAGCTTGTCTAGGTCTTCTTGAAGCCTCAAACAGTCCTCTTCTGTTTTAATCCTTCTCATAATTTTAGCATCGTCCGCAAACATTGAGAGAAATGAATCGATACCCTCCGGGAGATCATTTACATATATCAGAAACAAGATAGGACCGAGTACAGAGCCCTGTGGGACTCCACTGGTGACTTCACGCCAATCGGAGGTCTCACCCCTCACC
Source organism: Procambarus clarkii (assembly GCF_040958095.1). Lineage (NCBI taxonomy): Eukaryota > Metazoa > Arthropoda > Malacostraca > Decapoda > Cambaridae > Procambarus > Procambarus clarkii. The sequence goes on from NC_091155.1 coordinate 9,517,499, forward strand.
GTAACTCTCTGCTTCCTATTGCTTAGATACTCCCTTATCCACTGGAGCACCTTACCAGCTACACCTGCCTGTCTCTCCAGCTTATGTACCAGCCTCTTATGCGGTACTGTGTCAAAGGCTTTCCGACAATCCAAGAAAATGCAGTCCGCCCAGCCCTCTCTTTCTTGCTTAATCTGTGTCACCTGATCGTAGAATTCTATCAAGCCTGTAAGGCAAGATTTACCCTCCCTGAATCCATGTTGGCGATTTGTCACGAAGTCCCTTCTCTCCAGATGTGTTACCAGGTTTTTTCTCACGATCTTCTCCATCACCTTGCATGGTATACAAGTCAAGGACACTGGCCTGTAGTTCAGTGCCTCTTGTCTGTCGCCCTTTTTGTATATTGGGACCACATTCGCCGTCTTCCATATTTCTGGTAGGTCTCCCGTCTCTAGTGACTTACTATACACTATGGAGAGTGGCAGGCAAAGTGCCTCTGCACACTCTTTCAGTACCCATGGTGAGATCCCATCTGGACCAACAGCCTTTCTAACATCCAGATCCAGCAGGTGTCTCTTGACCTCCTCTCTCGTAATTTCGAACTCCTCCAAGGCCGCCTGGTTTACCTCCCTTTCTCCTAGCACAGTGACCTCACCCTGTTCTATTGTGAAGACCTCCTGGAACCTCTTGTTGAGTTCCTCACACACCTCTCTGTCATTCTCTGTATACCTGTCCTCGCCTGTTCTAAGTTTCAATACCTGTTCTTTCACTGTTGTTTTCCTTCTGATGTGACTGTGGAGTAGCTTTGGTTCGGTCTTGGCTTTGTTTGCTATATCATTTTCAAAATTTTTCTCTGCTTCTCTTCTCACCCTGACGTACTCATTCCTGGTTCTCTGGTATCTCTCTCTGCTTTCTGGTGTTCTGTTATTCCGGAAGTTCCTCCACGCCTTTTTGTTCAGTTTCTTCGCTTCCATACATGCCCTATTATACCATGGATTCTTCTGTTGCTTCTCGGATTTTTCCCTTTGGGCCGGGATGAACCTGTTTACTGCCTCCTGACACTTTTGGGTAACATAGTCCATCATACCCTGTACAGACTTGTCTCTGAGGTCTGTGTCCCAAGGTATTTCACTTAGGAAACTTCTCATCTGTTCATAATTCCCCTTTTGGTATGCCAGCCTTTTGATTCCTAGTTCTTTTTGGGGGGAGATAAGTCCTAGCTCTACCAGGTACTCAAAGTTCAATACACTGTGATCACTCATTCCCAAGGGCGCTTCCATCTTAACTTCCCTTATATCCCATTCATTTAGGGTAAATATCCCTAAATAATAGAATAAATAAATGTATTCAGAATAAATGTATTCAGGTACAGACGTTGACATACCAGGTCAAGATGCACATGGGTTCTCAGGGAGTGTTGTGAAAACACTCATGGAACCGTTGCTGAACAAGGTGCATACCCTGTTCACAGACAATTATTGTACCAGCCCCTTGTTGACCGGATTCCTCCTTGACCACAACACCGGCTTATGTGGCTCTGTCGAGCCCTGCAGGAGGGAAATGCCAGTGTTTGGCATTGGTATTGCAGTGGGTGATTGCCAGCTGCAGAAGTGTGAACAAATGTTATCAGTGCGCTGGAGGAACAGACACGAGGCGAATATGTTGACAACTATTCACACTGGTGCCATGTTGGACAGTGGCAAAATGAACTTTACAACACGGTTCCTAATATATAAACCTGATTGTGTCATTGACTACAATGTAAATATGTGGCTAGTTGATAAATGTGACATAATGGTTGGTGCCCGCAAGTGCGTCCAAAAATCTGTGAGTTGGATGCAGAAATTCTTTTTCCACTTCATTGACATTGCAGTGCTGAACTGTTTCAACATGCATCTCATGAAATCTGGCAAGAGACCCCAATATGTACCTAGCGTGTTGCTTTAGTGTCCTCGGAAAGTATGGGGTGGAGGACTGTGCTGCAACACGTGGAGTGCCAGCAACAATGCCTCACTCAGTTCCTAACAGACTCAGGAGTAAAGAACACCTTGCTGTACACAAGCTTGGTTATATGCCAGGCACAGGCACATGGGACAAGGGTAAACGTGCCTGCGTTGTCTGCAAGAACACACAACGCAGGGAACACAAGCGAAGATCCATCTGCACCTGGTTCGTTGATTGAAGCTGGCACGCGACTGGCTCCAGGAGTCTATGGCATGGGCGCTTGCCAAGCCATGACGTCATGCACCATATTCCAGACATCACTGTAACTAAAGTAAGTATTTTTGTGATTTTTTTTTCTGCATATATATGATCAGGGAAGGATATTTAACACTTTTGGAAGAACAAAAAATTTGTTGCGAACAATTTATTTTCAACGCACCGCGGGTTTGTTATATTTAAGCTTTCTTGGGATGTTGGCCTAGTACAGCTGCATGTGCAGGTTCCTACCCTTTCGGCATCCATGGTTGCTGTGGATTTGCATGCCCATGGCCATTTGGCTTTGATTTTGCCCTTCTTTTCCCTTCTTGAGCTGTCTTCGGCCTAGCAGGAGGAGGATGAGTGCCGGGCCTTCGTTGGATGTCTTGGCAGCTTGGGCATCGGCGCTGTTGAAGCTGTTTGTGCCCTGGCTCTTAGGTTTTCATAGCCATTTTGCGGAGTCTGTTGTCATGCAATTTCTGCATGGCAGGACGAGAACTAGACAGTTTCTATGTCGGACTTGTTGTTTCTCCAGGGCGGCCGTTCTCAGCCTTCTTGGAAAGGTTGTGCCAGGACTTGAGTTCTGCTGGTAGAGGTAGGCCTTTGGTGCCAGCTTCTGAGCTGACATTGCCTTCGGGGGCTGGCGTCGTCTGGTCGGTGCGATGATCGCTCTGTTCGTCGGTCGGCTTCTCGTAAGGGGGATCGAACCTTTTGCTTTTCACCCCGTTGACGGGGCGATGGGTGGGGGGGAGGCCCGCGCTGTTTGCTCACGCTTGGTTCCGTGATTTGGTGACCACGGTGACCCCATTTACAGTCGTGTCATCCGGCCTGTGGCGGCATTTGCGGCTCCTCCTCCTTCAGGGAGTTCGGGGCTGAGGGGGCAGGATTCTTCTCCTGCACTTCATCAGGTTATCTGGGCATGGTCATAATGACCCCATCCCTCAGGTGGGTTTCTCACTTGTTCCCAGTGCCAAAATGGGACTGTACGGATTTGCGGTTCATTGTGGACTTGTCCAGAATGAACCCCTGGATTCCTTGCCTATCCTTTCGGATGACCACTCTGCCTCGGGTCCGGCTTCTTTTGCAGCTGGGGGCCTGGATGGTGTCCCTGGAGCTCAAGGATGCATATTGACACCTCCATATTTATCCACGTTTCAGGAACTGGCTAGGTTTCATGGTGGTGCATCAGGTTTACTGCTTTCGTTGCTTTCCCTTTGTCTTGGATCTGGCACCTCGCATATTCACGTGTCTTTTCCGGGTCATGGTGGTCCGTTTGCATTTGCTAGGGGTTCGAGTCCTGGCCTACCTCGAGGACTGGTTGGTGTGGGCTTCTGGTCTGTCCACTTGTCTGCTTGCCAGGGGTGTGGTTCTTTCCCAGCTCTTCGTGTTCCTGTTGAACTGGAGGAAGTCCCATCTGGTTCCGCCCCAGGTTCGGGTCTTGTTTGGGACTCTCGGACTGCTTCCATGTCTCTCCCTCTGGAGGCGTTGCTGAGGCTGCAGCCCGCCTTCGGCTGTTTCAAGGGGGGGTCCTCGGGTCACTTGGCGGTTGCTTGAGCAGTTGTGTGGGAGTTTGAACTTCACTGTGCTGGTCTACCTGTTGGGTCGGGTTTGGCTTCGGCATCTGTTCTGGCTCTTCCGGGGATGCCTCTTCCGCTGCTTTCGTAATCACTGGGTTTGTACTTCAGAAGCCTTGCATCGGTTGCTGCATCACCGGCTTCCTCATAAATGCCTTGGTGCCTACCCGAGCCCTTGCTCGATGTGTTCACGGACGCGTCGTCTATCGGCTGGAGCTTGGTGTCCAGTGCTCACCATGCCGGCCATGGGCGGTGGGGTCCGTCCTTCTGTCGGGCTCACAGCAAGATTTGGAAGTTAATGACGTTTTGGCTGTGCTTCGGAGGGTTCAGGTCGCTCAGAGTTTGACTATCCGGCTTCATTCGGACTGTTCTCCAATGGATCATTGCCTGAACTGCGGGGGGTTCCCTTCAGTCCTTGCCTCTTTGGGGCTGGTCTCTTTGAGTGGCTCGTCTGCTGGCTTCTCAAGGTTTGGCTGTCTGTGCGGTTCATATCCGGGGAGTGTCTAACATCCTGGTGGACAGTCTGTCTCGGTTCATTCCCCTATCCACGGTATGTATGGTCAACACAAACGACTCCAGTTGGATCTGCCAGAGTGATGTGGCTGATTCGAGTCTGTCACCATTTGTATGGTGAGCAGGTGACTTTGTTGGTGTCCCACCTGTGTGTTCGTCTTGGTGGCAGTCGGTTGTCAGAACTGAAGGGCAAGAGCTATGTGGAGAGGTTAGAGGCATTAAATATGCCAAAACTAGAATACAAAAAAAAGAGGTGATATGATCATTACACATAATAGTAACAGGAATTGATAAAATCGATAGGGAATATTTCCTGAGACCTGGAACTTTAAGAACAAGAGGTCATAGATTTAAACTAGCTAAACACAGATGCCGAAGAAATATAAGAAAATTCACTTTTGCAAACAGAGTGGTAGACGGTTGGAACAAGTTAGGTGAGAAGGTGGTGGAGGCCAAGACCGTCAGTAGTGTCAAAGCGTTATATGACAGAGTGCTGGGAAGATGGGACACCACGAGCGTAGCTCTCATCCTGTAACTACACTTATGTAATTACAAATCACGAAGGGACATAAAGGCACAGTTGCACGCCTAGACCAAAGGTCATGCAGAACCCTGAGAAGAGGGGATCATGACCCCGACATGACGGAGAAGTCCCGTCCCAGAGAAGAAGTGTGAGTAAACGGAGAAGAGTACCAACCGACGGACCCAAGGGACAAGGAACCGAGCCCGGGGAGGGGCCAACGCCCAACAACTCTTACGTAGAGGGGGGAGGGAAAAACTCCACTCCCCCGTAACCGAAAGCCCCGCTCAGAGGGTAGAAAACCCCGACGGGGTCCAACGTCAGCCCCTCCCCAGCTCCGGGAACCCTCACGGCAGGCCCTAGGGCCGAGCCGTTCCGCCAAAGCCCCAGCCTCGCAAAAAAAGTGGGGGCAGCCGGAAAAGTACTATGGAAGGGGTGCCCACTGGCAGACTCGTAACACGGCTGGAGGAACAGGCTTGAATGCCTCCGTCACTATTCCGGAAGGGGAATTCCCCGAGACCGCCAGAGTCTCAAGACCACTGAAGCCCCGCCCCGACCCCGAACACAAAGACAGTGAGGATCTCAGTCCCCGTGTACACTCACGGGGACCGAGCAGGGGGCTCCACCAGAAAAAAAACTTGCACAGATCAGGCACAAGAGGGGAAGTAAGGCGAACCCCCCTCACAAGGCAAAAAGAAAAGGAAAAACAAAATGCCGCAAGACGACAACGTACCCCAAGGAACAGAGCCAGCCGCTGTGAGTGGTGAAAACAAGCTGCGCAGCACCCAGCGCCCCACCAGTGCAAACTGCCACTTACCCTAAGGTAAACAAGAAAGACAAACCACCAAGCACCCAAAGGGCGGCCGAAAAACCGAGCAGTAATACGGCCTAGTAGAGGCAGGTCCCAAGGAGCTTGTGGAAGGTGGCCCCAAGCCCCAAGGGCAGTACTTACAGGGCACCTAGGGAAGGCAGCCCTAGGCATGTGCAGCCTGAGTACCTACAATAATTCCTGGCTCTCGCACCCCTCGAAGACAGCCACCACACTCTTAAGTACAGTGCTGAAAACTGTGGAGCCAAGCATACGACCTCCGCCTCTAGCATCAGTCTGAGAACTAAAGGGTGGATAGCCGGCATGTGGGTGTCTAGGGCTTCCCCTTCCCCCTCCCAGGGAGGGGGGAGCTGTGCAGACAGCGGCGCAGCGACATGTGACGTCATGATCGTTTGCTGGTTTCGTTTAGGGAAATTCTATCCATATGTTCGGCTTTTGGTAGCAATATTTTCACCAGAATAGGGGTTTGATTTGGGATGCTTACCTTTCTGGGTGCCTGACCCGGTCGATGGCAGACATAGAATGCTTCCAACCACATAGGGGTTTCTATAGGCCATTGCTCCCCATGCCTCTCTGAGGGGGCCAGGTTCTGGCTCGTGGTCCCTGGTAGGTCCATTGAAGTCCATACACATGACTGATGCCAAAGTCTGACATTAGCATATCAGTCTAGTAAGCTCCGGGGAGCCGAAGGGGCTCCCCCAGAAAACAGTGTTGAATGCAATGAAATGCCATTTCCTGGTTGAGACCCTGAGGCTCCCCGGAGCTATCCTGGCTGATATGGATATATTGGACTTTGGCATTAGTCAATGTGAATGGAGTTGTAGGCCTACCGGGGACCACGAGCCAGAATCTGGCACCCTCAGAAGAGGCAAGGGGAGCAATGGCCTATAGAAACCCCCGTGTGGTTGGAGGCATTCTATGTCTGCCATCGACTGGGTCAGGCACCCAGAAAGGTAAGCACCCCAAGACAAACCCCTATTCTGGTTAAGAAATTGCTACCACAAGCGAACTAGTGGCCAGAACTCCCCAAATGAAAACAAGCAACGGAGCATGTTATCACCACGTCGCCACGCCACTTATCTGTGCAGCTCCCCCATCCCCTGGAGGGGAAATGGGAAGACCCAGACCCCTCTCACTGGCTATGCACACCCCAGTTCTGAAGCTGGATATCAAAAACATGCAAAAAAATAAATAAAACGCAGACCAGAGGGAGAAAGGGGTGCCGGGGAGCCTACGGGTCTTACCCAGAAAATGGCATTTCATTACATTTAAAGCTGGTTTTCTGGGGGGGGGGAGCCCCTTTGGCTCCCCAGAGCTATTTACCCAAAGACTAAAACAAGAAGGACCTACCTGGGAGGCGGTTGTCACTCGCTCCTTATCTCAAAGTCGAGACAACAGGCTGCAACTGTCGACCCAAAGCGACACAGGCACAACTAGGCCCAGGAAAATCGACAAGATAGCGAGCCGCCAGGACCCTGCATGACCTCCAAAAACCCCACGGCCGAACATCAGCCCAAGACATGTTACCGAAGACACAGCCATAGCAGCAAACGTACGCACGTCGTGGGCACGGAGATAGACCGCAAGCTGGCCGAACCGAATAACCCTGTAAATGACTTGGGAGACCCGAACCCTAGAACAGGGAAGGAGGGTAACCGGATCAACCCAAAGCGTGTCCCCGGCCACCGAGGCCGTGGTGCACAGGTAACAGTGGAGAGCCGTGACCGGACACAATACACACGATGCACCCCCTGGCCTAACCATCCAAGCATCAACAACTCAAGGACCCCTCTGGAAAGCAGCAGTCGCATTCTTTACCAGAAAAGGAGACGGCTGCAAACGAACCAACCTACCAACAGGACCAATAGAGCAGAAATCCCTGCGCTGGAAGAGAGCCTCAAGCTCCCCGACACGACCCCCAGAGGCCAATGCCAACAGGAAAAGAGCCTTGGAAAAACAATCCTGAACCGTAGGGCCAACACAAACTGAGGCAAAAAGAGAAAATGAGAGCACCCGGTCCAACGACCAGGACAGTTCAGGTAGCACATGAGCAGGCCGGAAGTGAAACAATGCATGAGACAGCTTGCAGATAGGCGCAGAAGTAACATCAATGCCAAACCGCAAGCTGCAGCAGCTCCGCCAGTGTCGTACGATATGAGGCAAGAGTATTCGGTATAAGATGATGGTCCTGGAACAACCACAAAAGGAAGGACAATACAACCAGAACAGAGACAGAAGTACTCCTACGAAAGGACAAGAAATAACAGAAGGACCGCCAGGAAAATTCATACTGCCAGCTGCAGGCGATGAGTCACAATAACGTGGCTAAAGTATGTTGACCAGATCACACACTAGAAGGTGAAGGGACAACGACGTTTCAGTCCGTCCTGGACCATTCTCAAGTCGATTGTTTTGAAGTTAATTTCGCCATGAGAAATAATGGGAAATGAATTAATCCGTTCCTGACTACCCAAAAACCTCACTTCCAACTAAATTTTATACCTAATTCATCAAAATCTACACTACAAAAGTATGTTCAAGTTATTACTTACCCTTGCTGATGACTGCTGTTGGCATATGGAAGATGGTGAGGAGGGGAAGGAGGAGAGGTGTTACTGTTTGGAAGGGGAGTCCCCTTCCATTATAACATCAGGCAGTGAGGACCTCTCTGGAGTGCATTCTCTGGCACGTTTTGCCTGCATACCACTAGGACGTGCTTGTGGCTCACTGCTTGCTTGTCTTACCAAGAAACTGTCTAAAGACATTTGTTTTTCCCTATATTTTAACACTTATCTGTAGTAAGAAATCACATTGTCATTTAAAAGGTCAATGCAACGGCCTGCTACAGCTTTATCTGGGTGAGTTTTTTCAACAAAACTTTGCAGGTCTTCCCATACCTAACACATTTTCTTAATGAAGAAGGGACATCCTCTACTGCCTCTACTCGCAACTATTTTCTTAGGTTGAACCTTACCACTGGCTTTCTTGGGACCCATTGCAAAATATATAACAACAACTTTTATGCTCAAATGGCCAAAAATACAACAAAACACTGTAAATCCTGGTGAAGAATTCAGGCGGGATAGTAACTGGGCGCAAGGCACTGGTAAACTGAGGGATGGTCGCCGTGCCACCACGCGCTAGGTTGGCCTGTACGCGTATCAACACCCTCGTATTCCGAAGCAACGCTCGTATTCCGATGTAAATTTTCCGTGCAAATCCTGCTTGTAATCCGAAAAATTTGTAAACAGGGATGTTCGTAATCCGAGGTACCACTGTACATAGTTGATAAGACCGGGGGTGCATCGTGTGTTGTGTTTGGTTGCGCCACTTAGCCGTGCTTGGCGTGCCACGGCTGCCATGACCAGGGGTCACACTTTGGGTTATTCCGGGTTCCCTTCTTCTCTGTTCTTGAGACTGTTTCTCTCGGGCCGTGTGGTTCGGTTTTGCCAGCCTGTGGTTCCTCTTGTTTTCGTCTTTGAGTCAGTAGCTCTGGGTAGCCAACGGCCCCCCCCCCCCAGAAAAACCAGTGTTGAATGTAATAAAACTCCATTTTTTGGGAGAGTCCTAGAGGCTCCCTGGCATCCCTCCCTCCCTCCGGTCAGCAGTTTTCACGTGTTTTGATGTCCAGCCTCAGAACTGAAGGGGTGGATAGCCAGTGCGGGGGTCTGAGGCTCCCCCTTTTCCCTCCCAGGGAGGGAAGAGCTGCGCAGATGGCGGCGCAGCGACATGTGACGTCATACTCTTTTGCTTGTTTCTTTTTGGGGAGTTCTATCTATTTATTCAGCTTCTTATAGCAATTTTCACCAGAATAGGGGTTTGTTCTGGGACGCCTTCCTTTCTGGGTGCCTAACCCGGTCGATGGTAGACATAGAATACTTCCAACCACACGGGGGTTTCTATTGGCCATTGCTCCTCGTGCCTCTGTGAGGGGGGGGGGGGGAAAGAGCAAGGTTCTGGCTCGTGGTCCCTGGTAGGCCCACAGAACTCCATACACATGACTGATGCCAAAGTCTGACATTAGCATATCAGCCTGGATAGATAGCTCCAGGGAGCCTCCGGGACTCGCCCAGAAAATGGTGTTTCATTACATTCAAAGCTGGTTCTTTAACCCAGCAGTGATTTGTTTTAACTTGCAGACTTTCTGGGTACCTTTCCTCGGTGAGGTGGTGAAATGTCCCCCACTCCCTTTGCCTGGGTGAGGAAGCCAGGTTCTGGCACTGCTTCCCAGTAGGTCAAAGAACTCCACTGCTTATTCAGCCTAGTAGAGGGAAACCATTTTAGTGTATAGCTTCAGGGAACCATCGAGGTTCACCCAGAATTAGCATTTCATTGCGCTCAACAGTGTTGACCAAACCACACACTAGAAGATGAAAGGACGACGACGTTTCAGTCTGTCCTGGACCATTCTCAAGTCGATTGTGAAGTCCTGGACCATTCTTAAGTGGACACAATCGACTTGAGAATGGTCCAGGACGGACCGAAATGTCGTCGTCCCTTCACCTTCTAGTGTGTGGTCTGATCAACATACTTTAGCCACGTTATTGTGACTCATCGCCTGCTCAACAGTGTTTTTTTGTAATTATTGTATTTAATTGGATAAATGTGTATGAAGTATATTTTTAACATTACTTTACATGTATTACAGATGAAAGTGTCCAAGTTGAATATTTGGGGTCTGGAAAATACCACATGACAGTAAATGGAACAAGTTTTGATGTGAAGGGATCCCTTGTGTGCAATAACAATGTTCGCCAGTTGACGGCATATATTGATGGATGTGTATCCCGTTCTCACATTGTATTGGAGGATAGAGATATTCATGTCTTCACACAGGTAAGGCTTTGCTTATAATACTTATTTTTTCTGTTCTTACTGCTATTTGTCAGTATACATAAATGCTAGTGCATTCTTCCCTTGTGTCTGCATCAGTGTAGTTGATGGTGGAGGAGAAAGTCAAAGTTATTGAAAATTACCTGGTGTGGATAAGGGGAGTTGTGAGATAAGGGATTAATGGATGGAAGGTTTTCTGAAAAGCTTGGTAATTAGATACTGTATCCCCGTTAGGAAGGATATATTATCATTTCATCCTGTAGTTTCTGGAGACGATGACTCTCTGAAGCTAGCTCACCGAGGTATTTCCCCACTACTAAGTCACACCAGCCTTAGTAGTCGTGAATGGCCTGTCAGGGATGAGAGCCAGAACTTGGCCCCAGTGTAGAGGGCGGGGAGCATGAGATTGTTATGATCACTCTCACCGAGAAAACATCCAAAAAGTGAGCGAGGTAATACAGACTATAACAGCTGCCTGAGGTTCTCTCCAGGATCCAACTGGGGTCTTGGAATCATCAGTGGGGTCTAAGCAAACCTATCAGGCCAAGTGTAGTGTTGAGAGTCATTTGGTTTTCACATCTTGACAAATGGCTCCATGAGGGAGACATTTATACTCTCCAGTGTATTTGGGGGAATTTGAGTGTCAGGAAAGGCCTAGGCTATGACAGGTTAATGACCTGAAAAATGTCAAAGCCCTGATGGCCTCCACTCTAAGGGGAACAGAATAGAGATTCATTGTTTAACTGGCAAATAGAGGGGGGGGAGTTTTGGGTATGTCTTGTCCACTCAAAACACATGGAGGCCAACCCCTCATGAGAACAGAGCCAATCAGAATGAAAGCCACACCAAATTCAGGGGTATGTTTGTACCCCATGACTCAAGTGCCAGCACCCATGGTTGGCTGGAATTTGTAGCATTAAGATTTCTGACCTCAGAAATCTAAAAAAAAAAAAAAAAAAAAAACTATGCCCCTAAGGGGGCTTAGTTTTTGGATCCTACTGCTCTTTGGGCAGTGAAGAGTTGGTGTGTACTGAGCCTTCAGATAAAGAAGTGTGAAAAATGTTAACATTAAGATTAGAAGTCACACCAAGTATGACCCATGGGGGTGTATTCTAAAGTGCTATAAACCTGTAAATACTGATCCTTCTGTTTCAAACACATTAAATGTATCAATTCATTTGCCTGATCTAGGGATAATTTTAGCTAGAATGGTCACTTAAATCATAACCATCCTTGCAGAGGTTTCCTTCCTCTTGAGTCCCTCCATCATTAGCTCGTGAGGATGACCTTTATGTACCTACCGTGTGACCTGGAGTATAGCTCTTTGATGGCCCCTGATGTTCTTGAGTTTGAGTCATCTTCCACATACCTTGTCCACTTGTGCCACCTTGTCCACTTGTGCCACCTTGTCCACCTCACCTTTATGCCTCTCGATATTGTTGGTGAGTTTGTCTTCTGCTGCTGCATCTTGTCAGCCTATTTCAGACCTGCTTTGTACTCAGGGCTTCCAGTCTCATTTCTGGAGGGGGTTGGATATGACTAAGGTGTTGCCGGCGGTTGGTAGATGTAGGCCTATGTTGGACTTTATAGCAGATGTCTCCAAACTTTTCTGTACGAATGCCACGTTGTATATTTTGGACAATTTTGCAGGCCAAAGGAAAAAAATGGTTTTAAAAATGTATGACTGTTTTTATTTTATCTTTGGGGGGGGTATGAACATTATATGATTCAGAACAAAGAGAGAAACGTCAGTTACAAAGAAAGGAAGCCGTACTTACAATGGAAAATTATATAAGTCAAAATATCACCTTGGCAAATGCTCTGATGCATGAATCATTTTCTTAATTGCAGGTCAGAAAAGCAAGCTATTCATTTTTTAATAATTATTACAAGCTCAATCAAATTATCTCACTGATATGCAGCTAAATGATTTTCAGTGGTTCCAGATTAGAAGACTTCCATAGGTAAAACACTGTAAAACATTTATTTCACGAGGAATTAGGAATGACGGAAGGAATGTCAAAATCCTTACAACATGACAACACTGTTGTCATGTTGTAAGGATTTTGGAAGGAAATCCTGACAACACTGGCTTGGTGTCATATGGGAAAGAATGCAGTGGATAGAAACTGGACATGTCATCTCCCTCACCGCGTGGTTGAGGAAAAACACAAAATAATTAATTTTATAACAGTAATATATATATATATATATATATATATATATATATATATATATATATATATATATATATATATATATATAATATATAATATATAATATATATATATGTCGTACCTAGTAGCCAGAACGCACTTCTCAGCCTACTATGCAAGGCCAGATTTGCCTAATAAGCCAAGTTTTCATGAATTAATTGTTTTTCGACTACCTAACCTACCTAACCTAACCTAACCTAACTTTTTCGGCTACCTAACCCAACCTAACCTATAAAGATAGGTTAGGTTAGGTTAGGTAGGATTGGTTAGGTTTGGTCATATATCTACATTAATTTTAACTCCAATAAAAAAAATTGACCTCATACATAATGAAATGGGTAGCTTTATCATTTCATAAGAAAAAAATTAGAAAAAATATATTAATTGAGGAAAACTTGGCTTATTAGGCAAATCGGCCCTTGAATAGTAGGCCAAAAAGTGAGTTCTGGCTACTAGGTACGACATATATATATATATATATATATATATATATATATATATATATATATATATATATATATATATATATATATATATATATATATATATATATATATATATATATATATATATATATATATATATATATATATATATATATATATATATATATATATATATATATATATATATATATATATATATATATATATATATATATATATATATATATATATATATATATATATATATATATATATATATATATATATATATATATATATATATATATATATATATATATATATATATATATATATATATATATATATATATATATATATATATATATATATATATATATATATATATATAATATGTATGTATGTATGTATGTATGTATGTATGTCGTACCTAATAGCCAGAACGCACTTCTCGGCCTACTATGCAAGGCCTGATTTGCCTAATAAGCCAAGTTTTCCTGAATTAATATATTTTCTCTAACTTTTTTGTTATGAAATGATAAAGCTACCCATTACATTACGAATGAGGTCAATTTTTTTTTATTGGAGTTAAAATTAACGTAGATATATGACCGAACCTAACCAACCCTACCTACCCTAACCTAACCTATCTTTATAGGTTAGGTTTGGTTAGGTAGCCGAAAAAGTTAGGTTAGGTTAGGTTAGGTAGGTTATGTAGACGAAAAACAATTAATTCATGAAAACTTGGCTAATTAGGCAAATCTGGCCTTGCATAGTAGGCATAGAAGTGAGTTCTGGCTACTAGGTACGACATATATATATATATATATGTCGTACCTAATAGCCAGAACTCACTTCTTGGCCTACTATGCAAGGCCCGATTTGCCTAATAAGCCAAGTTTTCATGAATTAATGTTTTTTCAACTACCTAACCTACCTAACCTAACCTAACCTAACTTTTTCCGCTACCTAACACAACCTAACCTATAAAGATAGGTTAGGTTAGGTAGGGTTGGTTAGGTTCGGTCATATATCTACGTTAATTTTAACTCTAATAAAAAAAATTGACCTCATACATAATGAAATGGGTAGCTTTATCATTTCATAAGAAAAAAAATAGAGAAAATATATTAATTCAGGAAAACTTGGCTTATTAGGCAAATCGGGCCTTGCATAGTAGGCTGAGAATTGCATTCTGGTTACTAGGTACGACATATATATATATATATATATATATATATATATATATATATATATATATATATATATATATATGTCGTACCTAGTAGCCAGAACTCACTTCTCAGCCTACTATGCAAGGCCAAATTTGCCTAGTAAGCCAAGTTTTCATGAATTAATTGTTTTTCGACTACCTAACCTACCTAACCTAACCTAACCTAACTTTTTCGGCTACCTAACCAAACCTAACCTATAAAGATAGGTTAGGTTAGGTTAGGTAGGGTTGGTTAGGTTCGGTCATATATCTACGTTAATTTTAACTCCAATAAAAAAAAATTGACCTCATACATAATGAAATGGGTAGCTTTATCATTTCATAAGAAAAAAATTAGAAAAAATATATTAATTCAGGAAAACTTGGCTTATTAGGCAAATCGGGCCTTGAATAGTAGGCCAAAAAGTGAGTTCTGGCTACTAGGTACGACATATATATATATATATATATATATATATATATATATATATATATATATATATATATATATATATATGTCGTACTTAGTAGCCAGAACTCACTTCTCAGCCTACTATTCAAGGCCCGATTTGCCTAATAAGCCAAGTTTTCCTGAATTAATATATTTACTATAATTTTTTTCTTATGAAATGATAAAGCAACCCTTTTCTCTATGTATGAGGTCAATTTTTTTTTATTGGAGTTAAAATTAACGTAGATATATGACCGAACCTAACCAACCCTACCTAACCTAACCTAACCTATATTTATAGGTAAGGTTAGGTTAGGTAGCCAAAAAAAGCTAGGTTAGGTTAGGTTAGGTAGGTTAGGTAGACGAAAAAACATTAATTCATGAAAACTTGGCTTATTAGGCAAATCGGGCCTTGAATAGTAGGCTGAGAAGTGCGTTCTGGCTATTAGGTACGACATATATATATATATATATATATATATATATATATATATATATATACATATACATATACATATACATATACACTGTATATATGTGTGTGTGTATATATATATATATATATATATATATATATATATATATATATATATATATATATATATATATATATATATATATATATATATATACACAGAGAAAAACAAAAGTCAGTCAAGTACAGGCAATTAGATCAAAGGTACAATTTCGTTCCAATAGGGTCTGAGACCCTAGGCCCATGGGGTGAGAGTGCAAGAAGGTTTCTTAAGGATCTTGGTTCCAAGCTCATTGACACCACAAGAGACCCTAGAGCAGCAAGTTTTCTCTTTCAGCGCCTCAGTGTCGCGATCCAGAGGGGAAATGCCCGCTGCATCCTCGGTTCCTGCCCGGCGTCGGAGGAGTTCGAGGAAATCTACAGCCTCTAGGAAGCGAACTTTTTCTTGTGTCCTCTTAATGTTCATTTTTTGTATAAAATCAGATATGTAACTGTATAACCTTGCATAATAAAGTGTACATCATAATAAAAAAAAAAGGGGGTGGTAGGAGAAGTGAACACTCTTTCGTATTCAGAGTTAAATGTCAAGTTTTTCCCTGAGTGCTCTGTGTTCCCTTCTCTGAGGCTGTGGGTCCCTATAATTACACCAGTGGTGGTACCCCCCTATATATATATATATATATATATACACACACACACACACACACACACACACACACACACACACACACACACACACACACACACACACACACACACACACACACACACACACACACACACACACACACACTCTCTCACACACACACTCACTCACACTCACTCACTCACTCACTCACTCTTGCTAAGATAATAGGAAGGATAAGAAATTTAGATGACTGTCATGCCCTTCAAGAAGACCTGGACAAAATAAGTATATGGAGCACCACTTGGCAAATGGAATTTAATGTTAATAAATGTTATGTGATGGAATGTGGAACAGGAGAACATAGACCCCATACAACCTATATATTATGTGAGAAATCTTTAAAGAATTCTGATAAAGAAAGAGATCTAGGGGTGGTTCTAGATAGAAAACTATCACCTGAGGACCACATAAAGAATATTGTGCAAGGAGCCTATGCGATGCTTTCTAACTTCAGAATTGCATTTAAATACATGGATGGCGATATACTAAAGAAATTGTTCATGACTTTTGTTAGGCCAAAGCTAGAATATGCAGTTGTTGTGTGGTGCCCATATCTTAAGAAGCACATCAACAAACTGGAAAAGGTGCAAAGACATGCTACGAAGTGGCTCCCAGAACTGAAGGGCAAGAGCTACGAGAAGTTGGAAGCATTAAACATGCCAAAACTAGAAGACAGAAGAAAAAGAGGTGATATGATCACTACATACAAAATAGTAACAGGAATTGATAAAATCGACAGGGAAGATTTCCTGAGACCTGGCACTTCAAGAACAAGAGGTCATAGATTTAAACTAGCTAAACACAGATGCCGAAGAAATATAAGAAAATTCACCTTCGCAAATAGAGTGGTAGACGGTTGGAACAAGTTAAGTGAGAAGGTGGTGGAGGCCAAGACCGTCAGTAGTTTCAAAGCGTTATATGACAAAGAGTGCTGGGAAGACGGGACACCACGAGCGTAGCTCTCATCCTGTAACTACACTTAGGTAATTACAGAGACAGACACAGAGACACAGAGACACAGAGACACAGAGACACAGAGACACAGAGACACAGAGACACAGACACAGACACAGAGACACAGAGACACAGACACAGAGACACAGAGACACAGAGACACAGAGACAGACAGACAGACAGACAGACAGACAGACAGACAGACAGACAGACAGACCTCGAGTGTACTTCAAGCTGCTGTAGGCCAGATAAAACCTTGTGGCAGGCCGTAGTTTGGAGACCCCCCTCCCTCCCCCCTCCACTGAAATTGCATGAATCATTCAATTGCATTTGAATCATTGTACAGCATTTCATAAACTTATAGAGCACCAATCCATATTAATAAATTCCTGAATATACACATATATTAAAAGTGAAGTGAAGCCTTATGCTTACAGTCTGAACGCAGGCTTGGTGCATTATGACATGGCCTCTCAAAAGATGCTAGCTCCTTAAGACTGACTGTAAAGTAATTGGTAAAAGTGATGCTCTCCTGGGTATTTTACTCACTCTCTCAAAGGTTTAACTCAACCTCAAGACATTATCCATTAAGTGATGTTCGTCCTTCAGAGTCGAAGATGACCATGACTTCAATATTAGGTCGAACATCGGTGTCTGTGTGTCCGAAAATGACTAATGAGACCAATCCGGGCCCAGAAGGTTTGCCCACACATGGGTCACATGTGCGTGGGTGCTGCTATAGAGGTGGAGGTTGCTCTAGCTTTGCACATGTAGTGTTTCCTCTGGGCCACCGCAGTCCATCTATTCTCTGCCACATGGGCCCCCGTGGTGACTTTGCTTTGCCAAGTTGAATGTTTCTGAGCTACCTACTCTTAATTAACTGCTGGGATTGATGTCCAAGTCTATGAGGGTCATTTTGAGGTAGTCCTTGGACCCTTTCTTCTACGTCCCCAACTGAATACATGCCCTAACATGCTTCTCTAAACAGCATCTGCTTAGGCAATCATCTGTCAGGCATTACAACATCATGGCCTGCCCATCCAGCCCGAGTTTCCTTTAGGAGGGTGTAAGTGCTGGGAATACCAGCCCTTTCTAATACCTCCAAATCCTGGATTTTGCCCTGCCACCTGATGTGGAGGAGTCCTGCAGAGGCAGCTCCAATGAAAGTGATGGAGCTGTTTGGCATGTCTTCTGTAGAAATCCAGGTCACACTGGCATAGAGGAGGGTGGTGAGTAGCATTGCACGGTAGACCTTCAGTTTGGTGGTAAGGCTGAGGCCCCTCCGCTCCAAAACATTTTTGCAGAATTTTCCAAAGGCCTTTACAATCCTGTTCTTAGCTTCTACATCTTTTCACTATTCTTGAGTGTGGTGCCAAGATACTACCTGTGGAAATCCAAAAAGACTGAATGACTTCAGTTTTTTTGGTGCTGATGATGAAGCCGAAGTTGTCGTAGGCTTGTGAGAAGCAGTCCATGTCGTGCTGCATCATTTGCTGTGTTGGCATCGAGGGCACAATCATCAGTGAACAGGAAGTCTTTTATGATAGTTTTCTTCACTTTTATAACAGCCTGCAGGTGCCTGAGGTTGAACAACTTACCGTCAGTCCTGTATCTGACGTGTATCCCATCCTGACAGTCGTGGAGGTCATCAGTAATCATGGCTGAGAATATCATGCTGAAGAGTGTTGGGGTGAGAACACAGTCCTGCTATATGCCGTTCTTCACCGGGAAGGCTTCTGACTCCATCATTTAGTACCTTAGCCATAATGCCATCGTGGAACTGCCCGACACTCGTGGTGAACTTGCTGGGCTATCCAAACTTCTCCATTATCTTCCACAAGCCATCTCTACTGACTGTATCGAAAGCCTTTGTCAGATCAACGAAAATCACAAAGAGGTTGCTATGTTGCTCGTTATTTTTCTTGGAGCCGACGTGTAGCAAATATCATATGGACAGTTCTGCACTCTGCGTGGAAGGTCGAGACAGTTCACCAGGGTACAAGCAAGGATCTTCCCAGCTATGGATAGGAGTGAGATACCCCGGTGATTACCACAAGGCCCATGCTATTTCATATCCATTAAATAGTGTGGGCCACTAAGCCAAAAGATCCAAGCATGTGTGTGTCAAGTTGTTTTACACATTAATATGGCACATTTAGTCATAGCTGTGTCCTGTATTTGTTAGTATGTTACCTGTGTTCATAATGTATTTTGTTTAATCCTCTTTTATTTTCAGAATGGTGGATGGAGATTGTCTGTTCCAGCTCCTAAGTTTGAAATGGAGATTGGAAAGGCTGCTGGTGTGACTGGTGGAGCAGTTGCCCCAATGCCAGGGGTGGTTGAGAAGGTGTTCGTCACCCCAGGACAGACTGTAGAGGCAGGCGACCCTCTGGTCGTCATAATAGCTATGAAAATGGAGGTAAATGTTGGTTTTCTGAGCAGACCCTGGTTTAGTTGCTCCACAAGCCAGGACCAGCATAGATAACATATACAACCCACAGAAACAGCATAGAGAACATATACATCACACAGACATAGCATAGAGAACATGTACAGTACACATACATAGCATAGAAAACATATACAATGCACACAGCATAGAGAACATATACAACACACAGACACAGCATACCTTACCTTGAGGTTTCCTTGAGATGGTTTCAGGGCTTAGTGTCCCCGTGGCCCGGTCCTCGACCAGGCCTCCTCGTTGCTGTACTGGTCAACCAGGCTGTTAGACACAGCTGCTCGCAGCCTGATGTATGAATCACAGCCTGGTTAATCAGTTATCCTTTGGAGGTGCTTATCAAGTTCTCTCTTGAACACTGTGAGGGGTTTGCCAGTTATGCCCCTTATGTGTAGCGGAAGCGTGTTGAACAGTCTCGGGCCTCTGATGTTGATAGAGTTCTCTCTCAGCGTACCTATTGCACCTCAGTTCTTCAACAGGGGTATTCTGCACATCCTGCCATGCCTTCTGGTCTCATGTGGTGTTATTTGTGTGTGCAGGTTTGGGACCAGCCCCTCTACTATTTTCTATGTGTAAATTATTATGTATCTCTCCTGCCTGTGCTCAAGGGAATACAGATTTAGGTATTTTAGTCGGTCCCAATAGTTTAGAAGTTTTACCGAGTGGATTCTAGCAGTAAAGGATCTCTGCACGCTCTCCAGGTCAGCAATTTCACCAGCTTTGAAAGGGGCTGTCATTTGCAAAAGTATTTCACTCTAGAGAGCACTAGATTCTTGAAAAGTATCATCATCAGTATAGCATCTCTAGTGTGAAGGGTTCTTGTTATCCATCCTGTCATTTTTCCTGCAGTTGTGACAGCTACTTTATTGTGTTCTTTAAAGGTAAGGTCTTCCGACATGAGTACACCCAAATCCTTTACGTTGCCTTTTCGTTCTATGTTATGATTTCACTGCGTTTTATATATGGTTTCCGTTTTTAAATTTTCATCTTTTCCATAGCTGGAACTTATCTTCTTTAAACACCATATTATTTTCTGTAGCCAATAGATGGACCTGATTTACATCTGATTGGAGGTTTGCCGTGTCCTCTATGTTGTCTACTCTCATAAAAATCCTAGTGTCATCTGCAAAAGATGATACAGTACTATAAATTGCGTCCTTGTCTTTGTCCGATATGAGGATGAGAAAAAGTACTGGAGAAAGCACAGTACCCTGAGGGACTGAGCTCTTCACGGTTGATGGATCGGATTTTATTTTGTTGACTATTACACATTGGGGTCTATTAGTCAGAAAATTGTTGATCCATCTGCTAATTTTTCCGGTAATTCCTTTTACACACATTTTGTGTGCAATAACACCATGGTCACATTTATCTTAGGCTTTTACAAAATCTATCTAAATTACACCAGCGTTTTGTTTGTTTTCCATGGCATCTAAGGCCATGTCATAGTGGTCCAGCAACTGTGATAGAGCACCCTGATCTGAAACCATGTTGTCCAGGGTTATGGAGATGCTGGGATTCCGTGTATTTTGTGATCTTACTTCCTAGCACTCTTTCAAAGATTTTTATGATGTGTGATGTTAGTGCAATCAGTCTGTAGTTTTTTGCCTCTGCCTTATTTCCTCCTTGATGAAGTGGTGTTATCTGTGGTTTTCAGTATGTCAGGGATACTGCCAGTATGTAAGCTCTTGACTCCAAAAAATGTGAAGGGCCTGTGATAGTGTTTTCTGGGGGGAGCCCCTACGACTCCCCGGAGCTTTCTAGGCTGATATGCTAATGTCAGACTTTGGCATCAGTTATGTGTATGGAGTTCTATGGGCCTACCGGGGACCACGAGCCAGAACCTGGCCCCCTCAGAGGCATGGGGAGCAATGGCCTATAGAAACCCCCGTGTGATTGGAAGCATTCTGTGTCTGCCATCGACCTGGTTAGGCACCCAGAAAGGTAGGCATCCCAAAACAAACCCCTATTCTGGTGAAAATTGCAACCAAAAGTAGAATGAGTGAATAGAACTCCCCCAAACAAAACAAGCAAACTAGTATGATGTCGCCCATCGTCGCGCCGCTGTCTGCACAGCTCAGGGTAGCCCCACACCCACCACGCTGGTAATCCACACCCCCAGTTCTTGAGGCTGATGCTATCGGCTCGGTTGTGTGCTCTGGCTCAAGTCTTTTTGCGGCACTGTGCCTTGTGTGTGGCGCTGTACTCCAGGGGTGCAAGTGCCAGGAGTTATTCCTCAGTACTCAGGCTGCATGCACCTAGGGTTCCCTTCCCTAGGTGCCTTGTAAGTACTGCCCTTGGAGCTTGGGGTTACCTTCCACAAGTTCCTGGGGGTCTGCCTCTGTGGGTCCGTTTAACTGCTCGGTTTTTCGGCCGCCCTTTGGGTAATTGGGTGGGTGTTTTGTCTCCCTCATTTACCTTAGGGTAAGAGGCAGTTTTTGCACTGGTAATGGTGCAGGGTGCTGCACAGCTTGGTATCGCCTATCACAGCAGCCGGCTCTGTTCCTTGGGGTATGTTGTCCTCTTGCGGGGTTTTGCTTTTCTTTTTGCCTTGGTGGAGGGGGGGGGAGTTGCCCTACATGCCACTGGTGTTTGGCCTCATCCAGATACTTGGTGGTGCCCCCTGCTTGGTCCCCATGAGTGAACACATCCCTGGGGTTCAGCTTTAGACAGTTTGTTTGGTAGTTTTGGGTGCCGGTTAGCAGTACCCTGCCTGTGTTTACCTGAGTGCAAGTCCTCTTCAAGTAAACGCTCAGGATCCTGGGAATCCCATAGGGGGCGCGTGGGTTTGATGGATGTGACCCCGGGGTCCCCCCTCGCTTTACGCGAGTTTGAGGGTTGTTCGGTTCCCTTGTCTCAGGGCGACCCTCACTGTTTTTGCCTCCGTCACGCAGCCTATTGGGTCGGTGACACTTTCGACTCTTGAGTCCTATGAGTATTGCTGCTTGCTGGTGACTCAATTTACCCAATCTGTGGATGATCATCTTTGGGTACAGGCTGCGCAGGCATTGCATTCTAGGTTTCGTTTGTTGCAACACGCTCGGTTGGTTGCTCACCCGGATGTCCTGCGGCTGCCCCGCGGCTGCCCTGTTTTGCTTATAGGGACAAGGACTTGGGGGTGGGGGTCACTTCGATCCTGGTTCAGTCTGCACCTCCTAGTCCTTCCCCTTCTGTTGTTCGTTCTGGTCCCACTCCCCTGCTTCTGGTTCAGAAACGTCCGAGGGTTTCAGAGTCGAGGCAGGGGTTAGTTGGTCTTGAGACTCGAGCAGTCTTGGGGGATGCCCCTTCCGGTTTGGCGACGGAGGCATTCGAGTCTCCTCCCCTGGCCGAAGCCTTTGGGTCTGACCAGTGGGCCTCATTCTATCCGGCCTCTACGGCTGCGCCGGCCTTGTCTAGTGAGGTCGGTGCTTGGGGGGAGGACTCGGCCCCGGGTCCTGCGGAGGAGGACCCTGGGGCTGGGCAGGGGCTGACTTGGGGGCCATGGGCCCCGCTGGACCATGCCTGGGTTTTCTACCCTCTGAGCGGGGCTTACTGTTTCAAGGAGTGGGGTTTTCTTCCCCCCCCCCCCCCCCCCTCTGCGAACGAGTTGGACTTGGTGTCTGCCCCTCCCCTGGCTCGGTTCCGTGTTACCCCCGGGTGCTTTCGTTCCGTCTTTCCAGAGGTTTTCGGCTTATCGCATCCAACCTGTTGCGGTGCAGGCGAACCTCCTGCGTGACCTGGATTAAGCCTCAGCAATGGATCCCTCAGCTTTTAGGTTTGGGACTTCGTTCCCTTTCTGGTCCCGTTACGAGATTCCGGAGTCGTCCTGGCTGGCGGACTGTCCTGTCTTTGCCTTGGAGGCTTGGCACTCCTGCCGTTCCAGCATGCTTGAGTGGCGGGAGGCTTCGACGGTGCTTCAGGTATTCCTGGGGGGACGACCTTGAGCACCTCAATGAGTGCTTGTTTGCTCCTGCCCTTTCCTGGGATGTTGGTGTCGTTCAGCTCCATGTGCAGGTTCCCTCTCTTTCGGCGGCACAGGTGGCGGAGGACTTGTGCGCTCGGGGCCTTTTGGTTGCAGCCTTGCGCTTCTTTTTCCTCCTGGAGCTGTCTTCCTACTGGCTCACGGAGGATGTGGGGGTGCTTAGGGCTGTTCCTGTGTCTGGCGCCTTGGCCTCGGCGACTCGCTCATTGGCTGCCTTGCTGAAGCTTTTCGCGCCGATCTTGCGGGATGCGGTGGCTCTGTTTTATGCCTCCCGACTTGCGTGTCAGCAGACGGTGCTTGCCTCCTCTGTGGAATCCGCTTGGGCCTTGGCTCTTAGGATGTCTTCCCCCTTTTGCCCTCTCTTGTTTGAGGATGGACGGAAGAGTACCAATGAGTCCAAGAAAGGACTGGAGGTAAGCCCCACCGGAAAGCAACAGACATTCCAATAATGCAGACGCATCGAAGATCAACTCGAACCTTTGAGATCCGAGATCAACAAGCACATAATCACAGAGGTACAGATGCACCTAATAGCATCCATGACCCATGGACATGCAGGACCCAAAGGGACACAGAACCGAACCCGGAGAGGGGCCGATGCCCAAAGTCAACTTGTACGCAGAGGGGGGGGGGGAGGAAAAATAAAACCCCTTGTAACAGTAAGCCTGCTCAGAAGGTCGGAAAACCCAGACGGGGTCCAACGGGGCCCAAATGCCCCTCAAGTCAGCCCCTCCCCAACCCCACACCAAGGGGTTGTGGTTTCCTGGTTGGTGGTTCCCAGGACCCACGGGAACCATCACTTCAGGCCCCAAGGACGAGTCGGCCTCCAAAGTCTTGGCCTCACAAGGAAAAAACCGGGGCGGCCGAAAGAGCAGGAAGAGAGCGGGCCCAATGGTCAGACCCCAGAGCTACGGCTGGAGGACCCGAGGACTCTTCCATTGAACCCGAGTGTCCCCACAGGGTTTTCCAGGGCCCCTAGACTGGGTCTGCTAAGGGTCATCCCAGGCAGGGTACTGCTAACCGGCGTCCCAAACTACCAAGCAAACTGCTAAAAGCTGAACTCATGGGACGTGTCCACTCACGAGGGTGAAGCAGGGGGTACCACCAACCCTAATATAAGGGAGAACAAGGCAGACCCCTCCCACTAGGCAAAAACAGAAAGAAAAGAAAAACTTCGCAAGAGGACAACGTACCCGAAGAGAACAGAGCCGGCCACTGTGAAAGGTGAAAACTAGCTACGCAGTACCCCACGCCCCACCAGTGCAATAACTACCACTTTCCCCAAGGCAAACTAGGGTGGAAACCCACACACACTCAGGGAGACCAAACGCCAAGCAGCGAAAGGCCAGCAGAGGTAGACCCTAGGTGACTTGTGGAAGAGAACCCCAAGCCCTAAGGGCAGTACTTACAAGGCACTCAGGGAAAGTGACCCTAAGCACATGCAGCCCGAGTACCTAAGAATATTACTCCCTGCTCACATGACCACCATAAGAGCAGCTTTGAAAACAGAAACAGCGCCGAGACGACTGGAGCTGGAGTCACACAACTGTGCAACATACCATCAGCCAAGGAACTGAGGTGTGGATTGCCGGCGCGGGGGTCTAAGGCTCCACCTTCCCCTTCCCAGGGATGGGGGCAGCTTCGCAGACGTGCTGCACGGCTCGTGTGACATCATGCCTGTTTGCTCATTTTTCTTTTGGGGAGTTCTATCCACTTGTTGGCGATTTTTGTTGTTTTAACCCTTAACATGCTTGGGGTTTAATATCCTGTCATCCCCACAGGCGCATGTCATTTTGAAAAAAAAACAAAATTATTTTTTCTTCCTAACCTGTTAATTTGTGTTCACTGATCACGGGAAAAATAATAAAAAAATCGTAAGTGGCATATATTGCCCGCTATAGGGCGGGGAAGTCTGGCAAATTATAGGCGCTGACTCAGCATGCGTCCCAGGCGGTCTGTTGCTCGCCAGCTGTCAGGCCGGAGTTGCCACAAAGAGATAATTACTTAATTATTTCAATGTCTCTGATTGATTTTTCATAGTTTTTTTGCTGTAATATTATTCAATAGTGTGTAGTTTGATATATTTATATAATAAAATGAGTGAATCATCGCTGTACTCAAAAATATGGTGTGCATATTGTTGATTCAATTATGTTCATCAACCAGTGAACAAATACTTTGTCGGTTATTACACTATAAGCACAGGTTATATATAAGTATCTACATGTTTTGTTCACCATAACGAACCACTAAGTAGCTATTATGAGTCAAAAAGTAATGAGGAGTGACCGCCGTGTACCAGCCAGCCACTCCCGCCCTCCCTCCAGTCATCTGACTCACCCACATTCTCCTCCCACAATACTGTTTTTTCTATAATTCACTATATACAGATGTTATATATAAGTATCTACATGTTTTGTTCACCATAACTGTACATCTAAGCTTATATGGTGAGTAAAGGCACAAAGACGTGGGACCTCACACAGTCAGCTGATGGCTGCCGCCCTCAAGACCAGACGCACTAATATTTCTCCTCCAACAATACTGTGGTGTTATTACGCTATATACACACATTATATATAAATATCTACCTGTTTTATTCATCATACTTGTACAAATAAACTGGTATGGTGCCCAAAGACCATCGTGGTAACCAGTAAACAACACCGTCGTCTGCACGGTGGCGTCGTGCAGACGACGCCACCGCCCTCACCAAAATGGCGGCTCCAAACCTTCTCTTGCTGTTTATACCCTCTATACCCACGTTATATATAAGTATCTACATTTGTGTTCACCATAGCGAACCACTAAGCTGGTATGCTGAGTGCAGTCAATAAAAGGTGGCCACACAGTCAGAAGACATCGCCACCACCCTCCCTCCCACAGCATTACTCCTCCCTCCATGGCGCACAGCACTAAATATCACCACAATCCTGCTATTATCAGAACCCTGGTCAGTTTTATCACAGTCAGGGGTCTTCTGTAATAATATCATCGCTACATAATAGCATGAACAAGTATATTTTGGCATTTTTAGGCGATGCTGTGGTCACAAGCTGAACAGCAGTGCTGTTAGCTCATGCTGCGTGCGTCAGGTTTGGTTGCTCACTCAATACTGAGGCCAATAACACCCGGGAGTTTGGCCCACGATTTTTTAAAAAAATGCCGTCTGTTTACAAGAGCCCTGATGAAGGTGTGGTGAACCCCGTGTATCCGCGGGCCGTTTAAATCTTGCGTAGTACTCCAACACATCATATGACGTGATGCGCAGTTGACTGGAACAACGTCCAACACGTCATATGACGTGATGCGTACTTTAAGGGTTAACCAGAATAGGGGTTTGTTTTGGGGCGCTTAACTTTCTGGGTGCCTCTCCCGGTTGATGGCAGATATAGAATGCTCTAAATCACATGTGCATTTCTATGGGCCATTGCTCCTCGTGCCTCTGTGAGAGGGGGCCAGGTTCTGGCTCGTGGTCCCCGGTAGGCCTAGAACTCCACCCACATTGACTGATGCAAAATAGTTTGGGTATCCATATCAGCCTGGATAGCTCCGGGGAGCCGTAGGGGCTCCCCAAAGAAAATTAGCACAACTCTGAGCGCCTAAAGGTGCTTTGCACAGTGCAGTGGTTAATGTTGCAATTGTTTACTTTGACCCATGAACAAAATATTAATATTGTTTCATGGTTACATTGCTATATGAATGTGGTTATTGTAATTAATTTTACTACGTGAATGCAGTCTTCATCATTGTATAAAATTGTCATAATTGCATGATACAAGGTACAAGGTCATATGGTACAAGTTGGTTGGATGTTTAAACCTACCAAGCACAATTACACCATTTCTCCTGCCTCATTTAATAATGCCTCCAGACCCCCCCTCCCCTTCCCTACAAGCCCATTCTGCCCCATCTATTTCCAACACCTCCCCCCCCCCTCCCCTTTTCTTCCTTTTTCCATTTACACTTTCTCCACCCATTGCTTTTTCCACCTATTCCTGGCCCTACTTGTTTTGCACTTTGATCATGTCTAGAGATAGGAAGACCTTGGGAGATATTTGGGTTGCAATTAAAATATAACCACTGTAGTTACACCACACTGTAAAAAGATATATTGTATGCTAGCCCAGGGATTCCTTACCCCTGGGGTGCATGTGCATTCAAACTGTGTTCAGTTTGTTATTAGTGTAATCAGATCCTTAAACTGAACCTTTAGTTAGACCTGTAATTTTATGTGACAAACAGCATTTTTTATTTCAACAGTATGTGATCAAGGCCGCCAGCCCGGGTGTGGTGGAGAAAGTCCTCTTCAGTCAAGGTGATAATGTGGCTAAGAATACACCTCTTGTCAAGATGAAAGAAACTGCAGAGAACTGAGTCCTTCATTTTGACTAAAAATCAGCATCCTGTCATAGTTACCCAATTTCTTAATGCCAAATTGTTCAATCAAAATTGTTAAATTCTTTTTAAATAAAAAAGATGAAGCATCAGCAGGATGCAGTCACAAAATTTCGATGAGATGCAAGCAGTTTGACAAGATTTTATTGTACACTAATGGGAATGACAAGTGTCAATAAGTATATAGGTGTGGCTTACACTAACTAATTTGATTTCTTAATACCCTGATCATCCTACACTTTATCATATTCCAGGTTGTAATAGTGTTGTACAAATATGTAGTGAGAATAATTTGACCAAATCACAACAGTAAAGTACAGTATCATGCTTGTGTTCCTTTGAGTTGCCCCCAACTTTGATATTATTAAAACAACCATAATTTTTTAGAAGGTTGTAAATGTGCATCATAGGTGTTGGAAGTCTTATTAGTTGTTTAACATGTAAATAAGTACATTAATTGTTAGTATTAGTGATACAAGTTGTAATTTTACCAACTTAGTCAATAATGGTATAAAATACATGCAACATAGATGTGGCATTATTCAAATAATTTATCTAACAAATTCTTTGGAAACAAATTTAGAAATTTGCTCCCCTCCTCTCCCCGGGTTTGTTATATATAACAAACAATTTAAGCTCATGAGAGTGGAACTTATCAAGTCAAATTTGTTTAGTTGTAAGGTAGAACATTGAAGTCTGCAGTGTTGTGGGCTGGTTTTCATAAAGTAACATTCTCACAAGACAAAAGTTATCAGATGTATAAATAGCTGTCATAGTGTGTGTGTGTGTGTGTGTAGAT
Organism: Procambarus clarkii; assembly: GCF_040958095.1. Taxonomy (NCBI): domain Eukaryota; kingdom Metazoa; phylum Arthropoda; class Malacostraca; order Decapoda; family Cambaridae; genus Procambarus; species Procambarus clarkii. Next base: position 9,545,990 of record NC_091155.1, read on the forward strand.
TGTAATTAGTATTGGCAATGTGAAGATAGACTATGTATATATATATATATGTATATATATACAGTAATGAAAATATATAGATATTTTCCTAAAATAATCTTTACTTATCATTTGAATCCTAAAATAGATTGCAGTTGGATGATGAAATTATATATCACACTTGCTGCAACTAGTTGGACAAGTTATTTGTTACAACCTGACGTCCAACAGATTGTGGTTATGACTGCTAGATTGTGACTGTGTTGGTTGTGGTAGCAGTGGTTGGCACAGTTGGCTCACAACCACATGCACCTGGCGCCTCTAATCTCTAATTTTTTGTTTTCTTTCAATATTTATTTATTATAAATGTCAGTGTTATAAATAGTGAGTTGTACTATGGGGGATCTAGTATTAATTTAGAGTAGGGTCAGAAGTTAGCATCAAGATGTAACCAAAGTAATGGAGATCTTAAAGGCCCGGCCCCCCAAGAAACATATAAGAGTAAACTAATAGTGGCTTATTACTGAAATTGTCAGCCTAGAGGTAGATCAGATCTCCTACACAGGAAGAATGGATACTCCTTTAACCAATTAACTTATTTATTAACCCCTTAACAACCCCGCCATATACATTCACACCAATAACAATAATTACTTTACCACACTATCTTACGTTAAAAGCCTTGGTCCACATAGGTAGGATACAAGGTTTACAATAGCACAAGCTAGGGTAAAGTTTACTAGTGAAGAACTTGAGGCAGCTTAGGGGTAGTGAGCCCACGTGGGGTACCCTAACACAACACAACACTTAGGGGTACCCAGAACACTGGCAAATACTACCCACGGTCTTCACAAGTCTTACACTTCCAGAGTAGGCACAATTAGATACACAGTACATCTACACAGTACATTAAATGATCTACCAGTTGGTATACAGAATTATATGAACATGTTTGCTGATGATGCTAAGATAATAGGAAGGATAAGGAATTTAGATGACTGTCATGCCCTTCAAGAAGACCTGGACAAAATAAGTATATGGAGCACCACTTGGCAAATGGAATTTAATGTTAATAAATGTCATGTTATGGAATGTGGAATAGGAGAACATAGACCCCACACAACCTATATATTATGTGAGAAATCTTTAAAGAATTCTGATAAAGAAAGAGATCTAGGAGTGGTTCTAGATAGAAAACTATCACCTGAGGACCACATAAAGAATATTGTGCAAGGAGCCTATGCTATGCTTTCTAACTTCAGAATTGCATTTAAATACATGGATGGCGATATACTAAAGAAATTGTTCATGACTTTTGTTAGGCCAAAGCTAGAATATGCAGCTGTTGTGTGGTGCCCATATCTTAAGAAGCACATCAACAAACTGGAAAAGGTGCAAAGACATGCTACTAAGTGGCTCCCAGAACTGAAGGGCAAGAGCTACGAGGAGAGGTTAGAAGCATTAAATATGCCAAAACTAGAAGACAGAAGAAAAAGAGGTGATATGATCACTACATACAAAATAGTAACAGGAATTGATAAAATCGACAGGGAAGACTTCCTGAGACCTGGAATTTCAAGAACAAGAGGTCATAGATTTAAACTAGCTAAACACAGATGCCGAAGAAATATAAGAAAATTCACCTTCGCAAATAGAGTGGTAGACGGTTGGAACAAGTTAAGTGAGAAGGTGGTGGAGGCCAAGACCGTCAGTAGTTTCAAAGCGTTATATGACAAAGAGTGCTGGGAAGACGGGACACCACGAGCGTAGCTCTCATCCTGTAACTACACTTAGGTAATTAGTACAGTACTTATCTTAATGATTGCAGGAACTTAAGGTAAGGGAAAGAAGTAAGAGGAAAGGTAGGGGAGTGCAGAGCAACTCAGGGAAGGTCTTGACCTCACGAACACCAGCCAGAGAAGGGAGACCGTCTCCAGTCTCCTTCCTCAGCTCACTTGCTGCCGGCATACTACTCAACTAATCGTACAGCAGCCCTATATCCAAGTTTACTCAGATCTACTTTACTAATACTTTCTGATCATTTGTAAACATAGTTGATGCCTATTTTATTACTTAATAATCAAGCCCGAGCTCAGTCTTTAAATGCTCTTTGAGAAACAAGAATCTTCTTACGTCTGGCAGGGAAGATACAAACACAAGTAAGTAAGTAATTATCAAAGAAGGCACCAAACCGGGAAGGCTATGTAGCACCATCAAATACGCAAAATAATCAGAGGGTGCTAAATACGCCAATAGCATGCCAATACGAGAACAAAAACGCATAAGGCGAACGATATCAAAAGTATCAGTCACCAAGAATTCTATCGAGGGACAGGTGACCGCGAGGGGCGGTCGGAAAGCAAGACACTCGCTCGTCCTGGAAGTCAGGACATTCAAGAAGGACATGCACGACCGTAAGAGGGACAATGCAACTAGGACAATAAGGGGCAGGGCGGCGCTCCATCAAGTGACCATGGGTTAAGCGAGTATGGCCAATACGCAACCTCGCTAGAGCTGTTTCCCACCTCCGGTTACGGTGGAAGGAGGATGGCCACGAGGAAACAACATTTAAGAGTACGTAGCTTGTTACCAGTAACAGACAACCAAGAAGCCTGCCAACGGGTAAGGACTGAGGAATGGATAACCGGGTAAAAGTCGGAATACGGAATGCCTTTACGAGAGATGGGACAAGAGCGGACAGCTTCCTTGGCGGCAGCATCCGCACGCTCATTTAAAGACACACCAATATGGCTGGGAACCCAACAAAACTCAACCGACTTAAATTTACTGTGAACGAGAAACAGCCAATGCTGGATCTCGACAACTACTGGATGAACCGGATTAAAGGACCCGAGAGCCATGAGGGCACTACGAGAGTCAACAACAACTACAAAGGAAGACTGACAACGAGAAAGCAGGAGACGAAGAGCATAGAGAATAGCATAAAGTCCCGCTGCAAAGATGCTAGTCTCCGGAGGCAAGCGACACATATAAGTGCGATCAGGAAAAACAACAGAGTAGCCAACACCGTCCGCTGACTTAGACCCATCGGTGAAGACAGAAACGGAGCGGGAGTGAGAAGAAAAGTGCCGAGGAAAAGGCGTTTTAGAACCGTAGGAAGGGTAAAAGCTTTAGTGATACGGGTCAAGGATGTACAAAACCGCGGAAGAGGGACCCTCCACGGGGGCAAAGAAGGAACAACACGAGGAGAAACATCAGAAATACGAACGGAAAGAGAATCCTGTAGGCGAGATAACCGGACAGAAAGAGGGAGGTGGTAAAGAGGAACAGGAACCGCAGGAGGGGTAAAAGTTAAAGCACGACAGAGGCGAGAGGAAGGATGTTGCAGATACAAACACAAACACCTCGCCATGCGTCTCACTAATATAAAGTAGCTTATTTAGCTCAATTTGACCTCTGGTTTCCAATTGAGGAACCCAGGGTCGTAACAGTCAGTTTCTTATTTTTTACTTTTATTTAAGGCACTGTTAATTTATAAATTGACAGTGATTGCATGTATGTTGTTGTGTATTAGAGAGATTATTTATTGTAGTGTGATGTAGAGTGTCTTTGGTGCACTTGTGTGTATTCTCCTCGCCCTCCACTACACTCGGAAACGACACTTCTGGTAGCAGGTGGTGGTGTGTTCTGGGCTGCATGGTGAGGCACCAGCCTTACTCTTGTGAGGGTTTTACCTCAGGTCTGTTCTCATCTCATCACAGAGAGCTGTGTAATAATATAATTTATTCCATGTCAGTAGTGTGTCCTCCATGTGCCTGAAGTGTATGTAATGCCCGCATAATACTGGTTGCTTTAAATCACTTGTTACGGCCCTCTCGGGACGCAACGGGGTTCTTACTCTGATGTTATTAGAGGAAGTAGTATCCGGCCCCAAGCCAGCAGTGGCTTTCAAGGAATGAGATCCGTGACGCAATAAACTTAAGGGGGGAAGGGAAAGAAAGTTAAGAACTTAAGACTATAATTGTTACCATCACCAAATAAATAATATATATAAAAGAGTGCACAGGGGGAGGGGTATTAACACTGTACAGGGGAAATACACAATCGTCTTCTGCTGAAGACTCTGGATCCAGATTCTCGGTGCCGAGTCCTCGGTGCTTTCGTGGTCTCTTGACGAATCCTTCGACCAAGCTGAGTCTACCCCAAACACAGGCCAGCCAAAACACAGTTCCACTGGGGGCACCGCCGTGGAGGCCGTCAACCACAAGTCCAGCAGGTCTGCTGGCAGGTTCCGGATCAGCAAGGCTGGTCAGGCCACTCCACGAGCGATACTAGGGTAGCGCCCTAGTCAGGAGCCTCGTGTGATACCACAAATCACTCTCCTGTCCTCAGTACCCCAGTGGATAATCGTCTCCAGCAGTCGGTCCCGGGTAATCCTTCTACTGCCACTCCACTGACAGGGTAACACCACAGTGTTCTTCCAGGGGACGACTTCACAGCTGCTGCAGCAAAGCACAAGGTATGGGGACGGCTGCCTTGGGTAGACTGACTCAACTTCCATCACAGCAGTCCCAGGTCGACTCTGTAAGCAGACACGTCATCAATAACAGGGACACTAAAACACCTCACTTACAGGCTCAGACACAAACGCCCGACATATCCACTCCATAGATGGCATTGTAGTCTGAGCACCACCTCACCAGAGGTCAGCGGCGGCGGTGTTGAGCGCTGAACGGGACTGGAAACTGGCCCTCGCAGCCAGTACACGTCGTCCTCACCAGGTGTCGTCGCCTGTTTGGAGGGGGCTTCGGGAGCTGACCCACAGATGGCGCGGTCGTCACTGCTCCGTGCTCGGACGCTGGATCCGGGTTCGTAACATCACTCCATTCAAAATACAGTACAGTAGTTGTGTCATTTATTTGAATTCCCCTTTATTTTGGTAGAAGTGACTTTATTTTACCTGTGAGGCATTACCACTAGTAGCCTCGACGAGGACAGGAAGCCAGTGGCTTGTCAAAGGCTCCTCCATTTGCCTTGATAATGTTGTCTAGTTTGATTTTGAAATTCAAAACAAAGTCTTGTCTTTTACGGCTTCAGCGGGAAGGTGGTTCCATGGGATTATAATCCTGTGGGTGAAAAAATTTTCCTGTTCTCAGTCCTGCATTGTGGCTTGTTGAGCTTGAAACCGTTGCTCCTTGTTTGTGTTACATCTGACCTTTTGAAGAAATTTTCTGGATCAACATTGACCAAATTGTTCAGTATTATTAAAAGTTTCAGTGAGATCCGCCCTGTTATGGCAGGTTTGCAGTGTTGTTAGCCCTATGGCCTCTCTACCGTTCCCGATATGAGATTTTATATGTGAAGCCCTTAACTTGAACGTAAGGTATCCCTACCCCCCACATTTAGTTGATTAAATGACATTATTTTGTACATTAACACATACAAAATAATAATGTCATTTCTTCCCATACAAAAAGGAATAAAAATAAATTACAGATGACCGTTTTGATTTGAGGGAAACGAGCAGAATTTTATGGGTATCACATATATCACATCACATGAAGGAAATAATACTGGCATGAATTAATTATCTCTTAAGATAACACAGATCTCCGTAGTGAGGAAAGCAGACCCAAGGTAAAGGCTCACAACAGTGAGGCTGGTGCCATGCTGCGCAGTGCAAAACTCACCCACCACCTACCAGAACCAGCTTACTGATTTCTGAAGCATAAGAAGTCTCTGAAATATGTTCCTTTGAGGAAAGCCAGAAAGAGGTCCAACGTAGAAAGAGAACGCAGACGACACTACCAAAGAAGGAAAAATTAACGGAAATACTTAAGCAGACACGATTTTCCATACAAAGAAGGAATAGTTTAAACAGAGAGATTGAAGAAATCGAACAGAGAATGAAACATTCATATCTGATTGAAGAAAGGCAACTAGAAGCAATTAAAGAAATAAAGATAAACCCAAAATATTTCTTCACATATGCAAAATCAAAACCAAAAACCACTGCTAGTATTGGACCTATTCATACTAGTGAAGGTCCATACACTGAGGATGACAAAGAAATTTGTGAAATCCTAAAGTAAGTAAGTAATTATCAAAAGAAGGCACCAAACCGGGAAGGCTATGTAGCACCATCAAATACGCAAAATAATCAGAGGGCGCTAAATATCACCAAGGATGCCAATACGAGAACAAAAACGCATAAGGCGAACGATATCAAAAGTATCCGAGTCACCAAGAATTCTATCGAGGGACAGGTGACCGCGAGGGGCGGTCGGAAAGCAAGACACACGCTCGTCCTGGAAGTCAGGACATTCAAGAAGGACATGCACGACCGTAAGAGGGACAATGCAACTAGGACAATAAGGAGCAGGGCGGCGCTCCATCAAGTGACCATGGGTTAAGCGAGTATGGCCAATACGCAACCTCGCCAGAGCTGTTTCCCACCGCCGGTTACGGTGGAAGGAGGATGGCCACGAGGAAACACAACATTTAAGAGTACGTAGCTTGTTACCAGTAACAGACAACCAAGAAGCCTGCCAACGGGTAAGGACTGAGGAATGGATAACCGGGTAAAAGTCGGAATACGGAATGCCTTTGCGAGAGATGGGACAAGAGCGGACAGCTTCCTTGGCAGCAGCATCCGCACGCTCATTTAAAGACACACCAATATGGCTGGGAACCCAACAAAACTCAACCGACTTAAATTTACTGTGAACGAGAAACAGCCAATGCTGGATCTCGACAACTACTGGATGAACCGGATTAAAGGACCCGAGAGCCATGAGGGCACTACGAGAGTCAACAACAACCACAAAGGAAGACTGACAACGAGAAAGCAGGAGACGAAGAGCATAGAGAATAGCATAAAGTTCCGCTGTAAAGATGCTAGTCTCCGGAGGCAAGCGACACATATAAGTGCGATCAGGAAAAACAACAGAGTAGCCAACACCGTCCGCTGACTTAGACCCATCGGTGAAGACAGAAACGGAGCGGGAGTGAGAAGAAAAGTGCTCGAGGAAAAGGCGTTTTAGAACCGTAGGAGGGGTAAAAGCTTTAGTGATACGAGTCAAGGATGTACAAAACCGCGGAAGAGGGACCCTCCACGGGGGCAAAGAAGGAACAACACGAGGAGAAACATCAGAAATACGAACGGAAAGAGAATCCTGGAGGCGAGATAACCGGACAGAAAGAGGGAGGTGGTGAAGAGGAAGAGGAACCGCAGGAGGGGTAAAAGTTAAAGCACGACAGAGGCGAGAGGAAGGATGTTGCAAGGACCGCGCAAGATAGCGAAGACAGTAGCGATCACGGCGGTCCTGGAGAGACAGGAAGCCAGTGTCAACATACAAGCTAAGGATGGGAGTCGAACGAAAGGCACCAGAACTGAGGCGCAACCCAGCATGGTGCAAAGCATCAAGACGGCGAAGAGTAGAAGGAGAAGCAGACGAGTAAGCAGGGCAACCATAATCGAGCTTAGACAGGACGAGAGAGGAATGTAAAGCAAGGAGAGTGCGCCTATCTGCCCCCCAAGAAGTATGGGACAAGACCCGAAGGAGGGTAAGGGCCTTAGAGCACTCAACACGGAGGTAAGAGATATGGGGAGACCAAGACAAACGAGTGTCAAGGAATAACCCCAAAAGCTTCGCGGAATCTTTGTACTCAAGGGGATGACCATAAAGTGACGAAGAGGGACGAAGAACAACCCGTTTCCGCGTAAAAGTCATGGCACAAGTCTTAGAAGTAGAGAACTTGAAGCCATGACCTGTGGCCCAAGACGACACGGCATCAATTGCAAGTTGAAGCCGGCGTTGAAGGAGAGGCGAATCATCACCCTGACAACAAAGGGTAAGATCATCGACATAGAGAGCGGAGAAGACACCAGAAGGAAGAGAGGAAAGAAGACCATTGAGGGCAACCAGAAAAAGAGTAGTGCTCAGAACACTACCCTGGGGCACACCTTCGTATTGCTGAAAAGAGGGAGAGAGAGCGGTACCAAGGCGCACCCGAAAGGAACGACGAGAGAGGAAGCTGCGGAGAAAGAGAGGGAGATGACCACGAAGGCCAAAAGAATGAAGTTGAGATAGGATATGATAACGCCAAGTGGTGTCGTAAGCCTTTTCTAGGTCAAAAAGGACGGCAACAACGGAGGTCTTCGCAGCAAAAGCAGTACGAATATAGACCTCCAAGTTCACCAGGACATCTGTCGTGCTGCGGCACTTGCGGAAACCAAATTGAGAAGGGGAGAGGAGGTGATGGTGTTCCAGGAACCACATCAGACGAACGTTAACCATACGTTCAAAGAGTTTGCAGACACAACTTGTGAGAGCAATAGGGCGAAAGTCCTTAGGGGAAGTACCCAGAGACCCCGGTTTGCGAACAGGGAGGACAACGGCATCGAGCCAGTCCTCAGGGACTGACGACGACTCCCAGATCCGATTATACAGACTCAGTAAATACTGAGACGTGCTCGGAGGGAGATGGCGAAGCATCTCATAATGAATACCATCGGAGCCCGCCGCCGTAGAACCGCAGAGGGCCAGCGCAGACCGAAGTTCAGAGAGAGAGAAGGGATCATTATAGGGAAGCTGAAGATGAGTGCAGAAATCTAAAGGACGAGACTCAAGGACAGGTTTACGAAGAAGGAAAGATTGGGGAAGATGAAGACCAGAGCTAACAGAAGAAAAGTGGGAACCCAGTTCGGAAGCGACCTGCAACGGGTCCGCCACAAGAGTATCATGGAGGTGAAGGACCGGTGAAACATCGGGAACGAACTTACCCGCTATCTTGCGGATATGCTTCCAGATCTGGGCCAGAGGGGTTTCGGACGTAATTGTTGAGACATAAGATGCCCAACATTCACGTTTAGCCGTACGGATGGCCCTACGGGCCACCGCACTCGCTTTCCGAAAGAAAAGAAAAGAATCGGTCGTCTGCCTACGGCGGTGCTTCTTCCAGGCTGCACGCTTACAGCGGACAGCCCGAGCACAGTCCGCATTCCACCAGGGAACGCACTTCCGTGGACCCCGAGAGGAAGAGCGAGGAATAGAGCGGAGGGCAGCGTCGAAGACAGTGTCATGAAAAAGGAGGAGAGCGCGAGAGAGGGGCAGAAGGGAGAGGTCAGAGAGAGTAGCACTGAGGGAAAATAGGGTCCAGTCCGCCTTAGCAAACTGCCACCTAGGGAAAGAGAGGGAAGGGCGAAAAGAGAAAAAGGAAACAAGGATGGGGAAATGATCACTTCCATGGAGGTCATCAAGAACCTGCCACGTGAAATCTAAGTAAAGAGAAGAAGAGCAGAGAGAAAGATCAAGACAAGAAAGGGTGCGAGTTCGAGAGTCCAAATGAGTGGGCTCACCAGAATTCAGAAGAGACAGGGAAGAAGAGAGGAGAAACGGCTCAAGGAGGCGACCCCGGGTATTCGTCAGAACGTCACCCCAAAGAGAACGACAATTGAAGTCACCCAGCAGGAGCACAGGCTCCGGCAAGGAGTCTAGGAGGTGTTTCAAATCAGGAAGAGAGAGTGGGACACTCGGGGGGAGATAAATGGAACAAACTGTGTACCATTTCCCTACAAAGATACGAGCAGCAGAACAATGGAGAGGCGAAGGAAAAAGTAAAGGAACAAAGGGAACATCAGCCCGAATCAAGAGAGCAGAAGAATTAGAAGCCCCAGCAATGGCTGGGGGGGGGGGGAGAGAAAGGAATAGCCACGAAAACGACCAGGACGAGCACCAAGCATTGGCTCCTGGAGACAGACACAAAGGGGCGAAAACCGCGAAACCAGAAGTTGGAGTTCGAGGAAATTGGCGTAATAACCTCGAACGTTCCATTGAAGAATGGACAACGACGAGAAGAGAAAGGACAAAAACAGAGAACAAGGAAGAAACAAAGGCGAAAGACCAACAGAGCACGTTAAAGAATATCAGGGTCGGGATCAGGGTCAGCAAAGTCAGGGTTAGGGGGCATGGGTAAACTGAGCAAAGACGGAGGGAAGGAAACGGGAGAACAGATCAGAGGTGGGCGGGTAGGGTCCGGAGGAGGAGGAGGAGGAGAAGGAGGAGGAGACAACGGAGAGGAGCAGTCAAGGACAGCAGCAGGAAGAGGGGGAGTAGAAAGAGAGGAGCGCACCCCAGCAAGAGCAGCAACCGAAAGGGAAGCAGGGGCCAAAGAAACCTCCATAGCAGGAACAGGGGGCGCAAGCACTGAAACGGGAGGGGAAGGAGCAACAGAGCCAGGAGGAGGAGCTGAGGAAGAAAGCGAAGCCTTCTTACCCGCCGGGGAGGAGGAAGGAGAGGAGCCAGGCTTACGCTTCTGACTTAAAGAGACCGGTGTCCCAGCAACTACGTACCGGGCAACGGATTCCAGTGTCTCAACAGGAGAAGCCGAACGAGAGCACACACGACGGCCGTTAGGAGAGCGATGGACATCCGCCCGCACCGACAGGCGGTGGGGAGAGCCGATAGATGGAGGAAGAGGATGGGAAGGAGGATCGGAGGGGGACGAGGAAGAAGACACAGAAGACACGACAGACCGGGTAGAAGGAAGGGGAACCCCAGACAGAGGACCAGGAGGAGGATCCTTCGGGAGAGAACCCAAAGGGACAGAGGAGGGGGCAGTGGGCGCATCAGGGTCCAAGGCCCGGAAACGGTTGTGAGTCTGAGGAAGGCGGGAAGGACGAGGAGAGGAAGAGCGCAACACGCGAGCATAAGAGATATTAGCATAAGGCGGGAGCCGGCGAACCTGGCGCCGCGCCTCAGGAAAAGATAAACGCTCCCGGTGCTTCAAGTTGAGGACGGCTGCCTCAAGCTTGTAATGGACACACGCACGGGAGAAGGTAGGATGGGCCTCACCGCAGTTGAGGCAACGAGCCTGGGGAGAAGCGCACTCCGACTTAGAGTGACCTTCGCCACCACACAAAGGACAGAGAGAGACAGTCCCGGAGCAGCGGAGGGCACCATGCCCAAACCTCCAGCACTTGTTGCAGAGCCGAGGAGAAGGAATGTACTCCTGGACAGAGCACCTGGCACCAGCAAGAATGACAGAGGGTGGAAGGGTCCTACCATCAAAGGTAATCTTCACAACCCGGAGGGGTTGACGGCGACTACCACGAGGGGGACGAGTAAACGTGTCCACCTGGAGAATAGAATGGCCCTGGGCAGCGAGGATATGTTGAATATCGTCGTGGCAGTCGCGCAGGTCCCGAACACCGGTCGCAACATGGGGCGGGAGCAAAATAGTGCCAACACTGGCATTCAACTGAACGTTCTTCGAGACCCGAACGGGGGTCTCGCCAAGGCAGGATAAGGCAGCCAAGCGGGAAGCAGCATCCTGAGAAGGAGCAGCAACGACACGTGTACCGAGACGAGTGGGGTTGAAAGTAATGGAGGCATCCACGGAATCAATGAGATGTCGATGGAGGGAGAAATCGTCAGGAGGCGCAGAATCAAGAGGGAGGAGATCAAAATATTTGGCCCACGAAGCGGGACCAAACAAAGCTTGATAGGTAGCAGAACTGGAAGGAATCGAGCGAGGGCGGCCGTGACGAGGACGGCGGTGAGAACCCCCAGAGAGAGAGGGGTTAAAAGGCGCAGTAGTTACAACTAGAGAAGGAGCCGCGCCAGGGGACGAGGTAGTCACCACTGGGGGCTTGGGGCTCGACCCAACCACAGAGGAGGGAGGGGAGCCAGAGGAAGGAGTCAGAGAGGCCAAAGGAGGAGCAAGGTCGGGGCCCAATGCAGCGGAGGCTACAGAGCCCGGTCTTCCAATACGGACCGACTCGGGGGCTTGGTCGCCCACCCCACGACCCTGAGAAGGTAAACCAGAAGAAGCCGAAGCAGGGGTAATCATCTTGACGAAAAGAAGAATTCACTCACGAATGCGCCCCCACACCCACCATGGAGCCACAATTAGAGGCAGGACACCCAACAAGAAGCTATCGCCGATCTTGTCGGGGCCTCCTAGGGGTGCGTCGCGAGTATACGCCCCACAAACGCCACCTTAAGAAACCGACAGTCCGTCGAGATCGGGTTCAGTGACGAAGTGGGGATTGACAATAAAAGGTTCCCCTCGCTCTCGACGTCGGGTACTGCAGTTCTACGGGTGCATGAGTATGCCTCCTCAAGCACCCGGGCGTCAAAATAGAAGAAGTCCAAGGGAAGAACCAGAACGAGCAAAAGGTCGGCAGGAAACGGCAAGCAGATAGGAGAAGAGGGGGGAGAAAAACGAAACAGAAGGAAAAGGAAAAGATGCCCAGCAGAATTGGAGAGGACGGCAGCAGGAGCACAAGGCTAGAAAAGGACAGAGGACTGTCCCAAGGAGCATCACACTCCGGCAGCCGCCCACTAAGCCCCCACACGGCGACAACGAGCTGAGCGGGGAGGGGGTGAAATCCTAAAAAAAAACAGTACATTATGAGGACATATTTAGCACTCCGATAAACAGCATGAAGTGGAAGATTCGGACAACTTCTTTATGCGTGATATCCAAACCACTGTAAATATAACTGATATAAACACGAGCGTGGCAGTTTTTGAAAGAGAAATTGACAATATGCCCATGCACTGAGCCCTGGGTCCAGACTCGTGGAATTCAATATTTATAAAGAAATGCCAATTAAATGCCATTAGCACAGGCACTCAGTATAGTGTGGAGGCAGCTAGAGCTTGGACAAAGGAGAGATACCAGATGCACCTAAAGCAGCAGACATGGCTCCTCTACACAAAGGAGGGAGCAAAGCATTGGCAAAGAATTATAGACCAGTTGCAATAACACTCGAGTTGCACTCCCACATAATAAAAGTATTTGAGAGAGTGATCAGGAGTCTGGTCACTAGTTTCATGGAAACCAAAGACCTCCACAATCCAGGCTAACATAAATAAATAAAATAATAAATAAATGTTTATTTAGGTAAGGTACATACATACAAGAAATTTTTACAAAGATTGGTGGACTTATAGATAGGGCTAGTACATACAATGCCTAAAGCCACTATTACGCAAAGCGTTTCGGGCATGAAAAACTTAAATGACTAAAGCTTAATACTAATTGGGCATAAAGAATAAAATGAAAACATAGCTGAAAAAGCAGCACAAATACAGTTCTGTCGACAAACAGCGCTCTTAAAAAAAAAAACAGACATTGGTTGACAATAGAGGGGTAAGGTAGGTTACAGGGAATTTATTAGGTATAGCTTCGTTTTTATCTTAAACTGGTTGAGAGAGGTACAGTCTTTAACATGGTTGGGAAGGTCATTCCACAATCTGGGCCCCTTGATTTGTAGAGCATTTCTAGTTTGATTAAGTCGTACTCTAGGAATATCAAAACTGTATTTATTTCTGGTGTGGTGCTCATGGGTTCTGTTACAACCTTCTATGAAGCTTTTGAGGTCAGGATTGGCATTTGGTTTAGCGTTTTATATATGTATAATACACATGAGAGAATGTGCAGTGACTTAATGTCTAACATATTCAGAGATTTGAGTAGGGGTACCGAGTGATGTCTGGGGCCAGAGTTGGATATTGTCCTAATAGCAGCTTTGTGTTGAGTAATTAGAGGACGTAAATGATTTTGGGTAGTAGAGCCCCAAGCACAAATACCATAGTTGAGATATGGATAGATAAGGGAGTAATAGAGAGTCACCAGGGCAGGGCGGGGTACATAATATCTGATCTTAGAAACATGGATTTAGAGCGGGAAGATCATGCCTCTCACAGCTACTGGACCACTACAACAAAATCACCGAGGCATAAGAAGAAAAACAATGCAGATGTGGTATACACGGACTTCGCAAATGCATTCGATAAATGTGACCATGGAGTGATAGCACTCAAAATGAGGTCAATGGGAATAACTACAATGCTGGATACTCTGTTCTCTGTCGAACAGGACACAGAGTAACAGTCAACCATATAAAATAAAGTCCAAGTGCAGTTAAAAGCGACTGGGCAGCAGAAAATAACGTCGTGTTTAACTGATAAATTCCAGGTACTCGGGTACGGTAAAAATTAAGGAGCTTAAACTTAATACAGGGTACAAACCACAATCAAATTTGCCCATAGTAGGAAAACAACATGTAAAGCATTTGGGAGTAATGATGTCTGATGACCTAACGTAACCAAGCACTGGAATACTGCTCAGGAACTCACTTCCCCCTTCAGAGCAGTAGAGATTGCTGAAATAGAGGACGTACAGAGAACATAAGACGCAATAAAGCACCTAAATTATTGGGATCGTCTTCAAAGCTCTCCAATTGTACTCGTTAGAGAGACGGCGAGAGAGATACTAAATAATATACAAGTGGAAAATACTGGAGGGCCAGGTTCCAAATCTTCACTAAAAATATCATAGTGGAGTGAACGATATGGAAGAAATGCAGAATCGAACCAGCGAAGAGCAGAGGTGCCATAAGCACTATCAGAGAACACTGTGAGAACACTGTATAAACATCAGAGGTCCGTGGCTTGGGAAGTAGAACTCTCAGAAACCCCATCAAGCAAGTATTCCTCTGTGTTTGGCTATGTGTAGAGGGCCGAGGAGAGGCTACTCAAAAGTGTAGGAATGCTACTTTACAAATAGACATTCTCTTCAATACACAACTTGACATGCATTGGGTCCCGAAGCATGCATGCAGCGTTTGCCAATACTGTATAAACAAATTATATTGGCAGATGCTGGCAATTAATAAATTAAATCAACATTGTTATAAATTCAAGTAAAAAACGAACATTGAATGTAAGTAGTAAGTAATTATCAAAAGAAGGCACCAAACCGGGAAGGCTATGTAGCACCATCAAATACGCAAAATAATCAGAGGGCGCTAAATATCACCAAGGATGCCAATACGAGAACAAAAACGCATAAGGCGAACGATATCAAAAGTATCCGAGTCACCAAGAATTCTATCGAGGGACAGGTGACCGCGAGGGGCGGTCGGAAAGCAAGACACACGCTCGTCCTGGAAGTCAGGACATTCAAGAAGGACATGCACGACCGTAAGAGGGACAATGCAACTAGGACAAGAAGGAGCAGGGCGGCGCTCCATCAAGTGACCATGGGTTAAGCGAGTATGGCCAATACGCAACCTCGCCAGAGCTGTTTCCCACCGCCGGTTTCGGTGGAAGGAGGACGGCCACGAGGAAACACAACATTTAAGAGTACGTAGCTTGTTACCAGTAACAGACAACCAAGAAGCCTGCCAACGGGTAAGGACTGAGGAATGGATAACCGGGTAAAAGTCGGAATACGGAATGCGATCACGGCGGTCCTGGAGAGACAGGAAGCCAGTGTCAACATACAAGCTAAGGATGGGAGTCGAACGAAAGGCACCAGAACTGAGGCGCAACCCAGTATGGCGCAAAGCATCAAGACGGCGAAGAGTAGAAGGAGAAGCAGACGAGTAAGCAGGGCAACCATAATCGAGCTTAGACAGGACGAGAGAGGAATGTAAAGCAAGGAGAGTGCGCCTATCTGCCTCCCAAGAAGTATGGGACAAGACCCGAAGGAGGGTAAGGGCCTTAGAGCACTCAACACGGAGGCAAGAGATATGGGGAGACCAAGACAAACGAGTGTCAAGGAATAACCCCAAAAGCTTCGCGGAATCTTTGTATTCAAGGGGATGACCATAAAGTGACAAAGAGGGACGAAGAACAACCCGTTTCCGCGTAAAAGTCATGGCACAAGTCTTAGAAGTAGAGAACTTGAAGCCATGACCTGTGGCCCAAGACGACACGGCATCAATTGCAAGTTGAAGCCGGCGTTGAAGGAGAGGCGAATCATCACCCTGACAACAAAGGGTAAGATCATCGACATAGAGAGCGGAGAAGACACCAGAAGGAAGAGAGGAAAGAAGACCATTGAGGGCAACCAGAAAAAGAGTAGTGCTCAGAACACTACCCTGGGGCACACCTTCGTATTGCTGAAAAGAGGGAGAGAGAGCGGTACCAAGGCGCACCCGAAAGGAACGACGAGAGAGGAAGCTGCGGAGAAAGAGAGGGAGATGACCACGAAGGCCAAAAGAATGAAGTTGAGATAGGATATGATAACGCCAAGTGGTGTCGTAAGCCTTTTCTAGGTCAAAAAGGACGGCAACAACGGAGGTCTTCGCAGCAAAAGCAGTACGAATATAGACCTCCAAGTTCACCAGGACGTCTGTCGTGCTGCGGCACTTGCGGAAACCAAATTGAGAAGGGGAGAGGAGGTGATGGTGTTCCAGGAACCACATCAGACGAACGTTAACCATACGTTCAAAGAGTTTGCAGACACAACTTGTGAGAGCAATAGGGCGAAAGTCCTTAGGGGAAGTACCCAGAGACCCCGGTTTGCGAACAGGGAGGACAACGGCATCGAGCCAGTCCTCAGGGACTGACGACGACTCCCAGATCCGATTATACAGACTCAGTAAATACCGAGACGTGCTCGGAGGGAGATGGCGAAGCATCTCATAATGAATACCATCGGAGCCCGCCGCCGTAGAACCGCAGAGGGCCAGGGCAGAACGAAGTTCAGAGAGAGAGAAGGGATCATTATAGGGAAGCTGAAGATGAGTGCAGAAATCTAAAGGACGAGACTCAAGGACAGTTTTACGAAGAAGGAAAGATTGGGGAAGATGAAGACCAGAGCTAACAGAAGAAAAGTGGGAACCCAGTTCGGAAGCGACCTGCAACGGGTCCGCCACAAGAGTATCACGGAGGTGAAGGACCGGTGAAACATCGGGAACGAACTTACCCGCTATCTTGCGGATACGCTTCCAGATCTGGGCCAGAGGGGTTTCGGATGTAATTGTTGAGACATAAGATGCCCAACATTCACGTTTAGCCGTACGGATGGCCCTACGGGCCACCGCACTCGCTTTCCGAAAGAAAAGAAAAGAATCGGTCGTCTGCCTACGGCGGTGCCTCTTCCAGGCTGCACGCTTACAGCGGACAGCCCGAGCACAGTCCGCATTCCACCAGGGAACGCACTTCCGTGGACCCCGAGAGGAAGAGCGAGGAATAGAGCGGAGGGCAGCGTTGAAGACAGTGTCATGAAAAAGGAGGAGAGCGCGAGAGAGAGGCATAAGGGAGAGGTCAGAGAGAGCAGCACTGAGGGTAAATAGGGTCCAGTCTGCCTTAGCAAACTGCCACCTAGGGAAAGAGAGGGAAGGGCGAAAAGAGAAAAAGGAAACAAGGATGGGGAAATGATCACTTCCATGGAGGTCATCAAGAACCTGCCACGTGAAATCTAAGTAAAGAGAAGAAGAGCAGAGAGAAAGATCAAGACAAGAAAGGGTGCGAGTCCGAGAGTCCAAATGAGTGGGCTCACCAGAATTCAGAAGAGACAGGGAAGAAGAGAGGAGAAACGGCTCAAGGAGGCGACCCCGGGTATTCGTCAGAACGTCACTCCAAAGAGAATGACGACAATTGAAGTCACCCAGCAGGAGCACAGGCTCCGGCAAGGAGTCTAGGAGGTGTTTCAAATCAGGAAGAGAGAGTGGGACACTCGGGGGGAGATAAATGGAACAAATTGTGTACCATTTCCCCACAAAGATACGAGCAGCAGAACAATGGAGAGGCGAAGGAAAAAGCAAAGGAACAAAGGGAACATCGGCACGAATCAAGAGAGCAGAAGAATTAGAAGCCCCAGCAATGGCTGGGGGGGGGGGGAGAGAAAGGAATAGCCACGAAAACGACCAGGACGAGCACCAAGCATTGGCTCCTGGAGACAGACACAAAGGGGCGAAAACCGCGAAATCAGAAGTTGGAGTTCGAGGAAATTGGCGTAATAACCTCGAACGTTCCATTGAAGAATGGACAACGACGAGAAGAGAAAGGACAAAAACAGAGAACAAGGAAGAAACAAAGGCGAAAGAGCAACAGAGCACGTTAAAGAATATTAGGGTCAGCAAAGTCAGGGTTAGGGGGCATGGGTAAACTGAGCAAAGACGGAGGGAAGGAAACGGGAGAACAGATAAGAGGTGGGCGGGCGGGGTCCGGAGGAGGAGGAGGAGGAAGAGGAGGAGACAACGGAGAGCAGCAGTCAAGGACAGCAGCAGGAAGAGGGGGAGTAGAAAGAGGGGAGCGCACCTCAGCAAGAGCAGCAACCGAAAGGGAAGCAGGGGCCAAAGAAACCCCCAAAGCAGGAACAGGGGGCGCAATCACTGAAACGGGAGGGGAAGGAGCAACAGAGCCAGAAGTAGGAGCTGAGGAAGAAAGCGAAGCCTTCTTACCCGCCGGGGAAGAGGAAGGAGAGGAGCCAGGCTTTCGCTTCTGACTTAAAGAGACCGGTGTCCCAGCAACTACGTACCGGGCAACGGATTCCAGTGTCTCAACAGGAGAAGCCGAACGAGAGCACACACGACGGCCGTTAGGAGAGCGATGGACATCCGCCCGCACCGACAGGCGGTGGGGAGAGCCGATAGATGGAGGAAGAGGATGGGAAGGAGGATCGGAGGGGGACGAGGAAGAAGACACAGGAGACACGACAGACCGGGTAGAAGGAAGGCGAACCCCAGACAGAGGACCAGGAGGAGGATCCTTCGGGAGAGAACCCAAAGGAACAAAGGAGGGGGCAGTGGGCGCATCAGGGTCCAAGGCCCGGAAACGGTTGTGAGTCTGAGGAAGGCGGGAAGGACGAGGAGAGGAAGAGCGCAACACGCGAGCATAAGAGATATTAGCAAAAGGCGGGAGCCGTCAAACCTGGCGCCTCGCCTCAGGAAAAGATAAACGCTCCCGGTGCTTCAAGTCGAGGACGGCTGCCTCAAGCTTGTAATGGACACACGCACGGGAGAAGGTAGGATGGGCCTCACCGCAGTTGAGGCAACGAGCCTGGGGAGAAGTGCACTCCGACTTAGAGTGACCTTCACTCCCACACAAAGGACAGAGAGAGACAGTCCCAGAGCAGCGGAGGGCACCATGCCCAAACCTCCAGCATTTGTTACAAAGTCGAGGAGAAGGAATATACTCCTGGACAGAGCACCTAGCACCAGCAAGAATGACAGGATGGAAGGGTCCTACCATCAAAGGTGATCTTCACAACGCGAAGGGGTTGACGGCGACTACCACGAGGGGGACGAGTAAACGAGTCAACCTGGAGGACAGAATGGCCTTGGGCATCAAGGATATGCCGAATATCATCGTGGCAATCCTGCAGATTCCGAACACCGGTTGCAACATGGGGTGGGAGGAGAATAGTGCCAACACTGGCATTCATCTGAACGTTCTTGGAGACCCGAACAGGGGTCTCGCCAAGGCAAGATAAGGCAGCCAAGCGGGAAGCCGCATCCTGAGAAGGAGCAGCAACGACACGTGTACCGAGACGAGTGGGGTTGAAAGTAACAGACGCATCCACGGAATCTACAAGATGCCGATGGAGGGAGAAATCGTCAGGAGGCGCAGAATCAAGAGGGAGGAGATCAAAGTATTTGGCCCATGAAGCAGGACCAAACAAGGCCTGATACGCATCGGCACGAGAAGGAATCGAGCGAGTGCGGTTGGGGCGCGAACGGCGTTGAGAACCCCTAGAGAGAGAGGGGTCAAAAGGCGCAGTAGTCACAACGAAAGACTTAGCCACACCAGGGGACGAAGTGGTCACCACCGGGGGCTGGAGGCTCGACCCAACCACAGAGGAGGGAGGGGAGCTGGGGGAAGAAGTCAGGACGGTCAAAGGAGGAGCAAGGTCGGGGCCCAACGCAGCGGGAGCTACAGAGCCTGGTCTTCCAATACAGGCCGACTCGGGGGCTTGGTCGCCCACCCCACGAGCCTGAGAGGGTACAACGGAAACATTCAACGACATAGAGACGAAAAATGACAAATTCATCCACGAATGTGCCCCCATACCCACCATGGAGCCACAATTAGAGGCAGGACACCCAACAGGAAGCTATCGCCGATCATGCCGGGGGCCCCCTAGGGGCGCGTCGTGAGTATACGACCCACAAACGCCACCTTAAGAACCGTCAGTCCGTCGAGATCGGGTTCAGCGACGAAAGGGGGATTGACAATAAAAGGTTCCCCTCGCTCGAGACGTTGGGTACTACAGTTCTACGGGTGCAAGAGTATGCCTCCTCAAGCACCCGGGCGTCAAAATAAAAGAAGTCCAAAGAAAGAATCCAAAACAAGCAAAAGGTCGGCAGGAAACGACAAGCAGATAGGAGAAGAGGGGGAGAAAATGAAACAAGGAAAAGGAAAAGCGATCCGGCACAATTGGAGAAGACAGCAGCAGGAGTGCAAGGCCAGAAAAGGACAGAGGACTGCCCAACGGAGCATCACACTCCGGCAGCCGTCCACCAAGCCCCCTCACGACGCCAACGGGTCGGATGGGGAGGGGGAACATTGAACGTAATGCAATGCCAATTTTTGGGTGATCCCAAGTGGATGCCTGAAGTTACCATCTCTGATGTAAGTGCCATCAGTTATGGAGTTCTCTGGCCTACCGGGGAAAGAACAAGGAAAGCACCCAGAAAGTCAGCTGAGTCGAAGCAAACCACAGCTGGCTGCATCCGAGACTTTCAGATTGAAAAAAGGCCAGAACTCTCAAAACTAACTTAACTACCTACTTACCTGTTTATTAACTACGTGTTGAAGATTCTGAGGGTCAATGTCTGTGTGGCCTGCCTCTGATCAGGCCTCCTGGTTGCTGGTGTGAGGCTGTTCGGTGCAACTGCTGTCGGCTTGATGTACGAGTCACAGCCTAGTTGATCAGGTATCCTTTTAAGGTGCTTGAGTTCTTTATTGAACACTGCGAGAGGTTGGCCAATTATGCCCCATTATATATAGGGGAAGAGTTTTGAAAAGTCTTGGGGCTTTGATGTTGAACGAGTTCTCTTTTAGCATGCCTATTGCACCTCTACTTTTCAGTGGGTGTTTTCCCTCAAGTGAAGGGCTATTTTGCACATCCTGCCATGCCTTCTGGTCTCATGTGGTCTTATTTCTGTGAGAAGATTTGGAACCAATCCATCTAATATTTTTAATATTTCTCCTAACCTCGGAGAATGTCACCAGGAAAATGGATATAGTCAACAACTAAACAGGTTATAGAAAGTGTGATGTCATCTAACTTGTGGGAACCGACCTGTGAGATTTATATTTATTTGATTTATATGAATTTATATTTACGTTAATTTATATACTTCGATAGCAATTTGTATAATGATAAGTGGACTGTATTTCTGCAATAATCTCTTAATCTCACAAATCGATCCTCTACACATTAGGGGGGGTTTATATTACACATATGCAGCCAATCAAATTACAGTAATAGCTACATACATTGATGAGGTTCCTTCTCTTATAGTACAGCAGGTTAGTCCACCAGGTATAACTAGAGTGTAGACACCAAATTATCCTCTTTGAGGTAGCTTCCATATCACCCAGTAACTGGTGCACAAACTCTTCCTCGTCTTGACCTGTCAAAAGGGCGCTAACTGTGAAGCCAGAATCCTATATATGACAAGTTATATCAGAGAAAACACTATACAGTACATGGAACATTAAAGACCTGGCTTAATTACCTTTAGTTTGAGGCGATTTCGCGTTCTAACCGGCTAACCCTATATCCTGACATTAATGGCCATAAATGAATGATAAACGGGTTTCGGATAGACACTTAACTTGTATTTGTAGACAGCGTGTTGACAATGGTACACCTTTGGGTTCCATAACACTACGTCCAAGTAAATTTAACAGGAGCCGAATTTGCTCCCGTGTGAGCCTCTGGTCTCATATAACAACAACTGCCCTCCTTCCTCCACTCTGACGCCTGGCTTACATTGTCCAGATTTCAGAACGTGATAGAAGGGTCACATTTACTCTACTTTAATATTGATAATTAAGTTAATTTATATAAGATGTTTTTATGATGGTAAAGTCCAAAGACTTATGTATTTAAGAATAATTCCCAGCAGAATAGCTGGTGAATTATAATAGTATGTGGTGATGATATCCCGTTTTCTATAGACGGTAATTCCACTACAAGTTACGTTTTCTATGGGTAACTTGTTGGTAATACAGCTATTATCTGTATGATATATTAAATGGTGTCGGATTTTCCGACATAACTTAAGTGGAAGGTCAATTTCTCCCTGAACTTTTACTGTATTTACTGAAACACCACTTAGAAAAGGTATTGGTAACTTTCTTAATGGAGTAGGGTGCTTACTTGCAATATCCCTAAGAGCTGAGGGCTTGACAATATTATTTTTTGCACCAGAGTCAAGAAAGACTTAAAATTTTACTAAGTACGATGGCTGAGACAAGGGGGGCCATCACTTGAGACTGGACAAGTTACTACTTTTGATTTATGTTGCTTAGGGTATTTGCGTTTCGTCTGGGTCAAATTCACTGTGGTTCCGTCAACATCTACAACTGGTCGAGAGTCAGTGTTCTCCTGTCAAGTGTCCAAATCTATTTTGGGTAGCTACTAAGTACACAGTGAGGGCACTAGGACTGGCTAACTTGAATTGGTTAGCGGATGGCTTTGGGAGTGTTCCGACGACATGGAATGAACATTTTGAGCTCCAGCATTCTGTGATCGAGTATTATAATTTGACGTTGTATTATGGCTGGGCTGGGAATTGTAATTACGAGAGTTCTTATAATGTCTAGGACGCTGTGCGCCTCGCCAAGACTGACCGTGGGAATTACGAGGTGGATATGTCTTTTGCCGAGCTCTACAATCTGCAGTGTGGTGACCGACTTGTTAATGATATCAGCAATATGGGAGCCTATAATTATCAGATTGACGAGGGAACCGAGAGAATTGTCTAGGGGTGATGATCGAGGAGCGGACCAACAGTCCCGTGCAAGGTGGTTAGTCTTACCACAATGCCAACATGAGGCAGTGGATGGTTGTGGGATATGGCATTTCGGCAACTTAAGAATTGCTTACTTATGACTGTCATTGCTGTCATTGCAATCAATCTGAGCTACCTATGTCTTTTGGGACCGGAAGTCAAACTGACAGGGGCTGAGTATGTCGAATTTTACGAGGTAGGAATAGAGCTGTTTGTAGATAATTTTTTCAAATATTTTTGATAGAATGGGTAGATTTGATAGTGGTCTATAATTGTTTATGTCCGCCGGATTGCCTCCTTTATGGACTGGCGTTACTCTTGTTTTTTTAAGGATATCAGGGAAGGTGTGACACTTTATAGATTTGTTGAACAGTAGAGCTATGGGTGGGGCAAGGGCTTGGGAGGCACTTTTGTATACAATGGACGGAATTTCATTGGTGTTCCCTGCCTTGGTTTTTAGAGTGTGTATGATGGACACAACATCTGTCGGGCTGATTGGTGAAAGGAGAAGAGAGTTTGGATAGCTGCCTGAGATGTGTGTTAATGTGTGTCTGAGTTTGTGGGTTTTTTTTCTGGCAAGATTAGCACCAACCGATGAAAAGAAGCTATTAAATTCATTTGCCATTTCTAAATCAGTTGACGGTGTTTATCCATCCTTTTAGAGTTTTATTTGGTTATGTGAGTGTTGTTTAGTTCCTAGGATACTAGAGATTGTTTTCCAAGTGCTTTTCATGTTGCCTTTTGCTTCATTGAATCTATTCACATAATATGAAATTTTTGCATTTCTTATGATACTGGTAAGCATTGATGAGTACCTTTTAACTACTTCCTTTGTAACTGCTACTAAAACAATGATTTCTTACTTCTCTAGACATTAAATTTACTAATAACACTCTAGTAGCACAATTAATACTCAATGAAATTACTATGGGAAGCAGGAAATAATGAAATTACTGGGGGAACTGTGGGAGTTGAGTATGTAACCAGCTCCAATATTTAACAAGTTACTGAATGGTTAATACATACGATATTGTGGATATATTTAGTTAAACCTCTTTAAA
Source organism: Procambarus clarkii (assembly GCF_040958095.1). NCBI lineage: Eukaryota > Metazoa > Arthropoda > Malacostraca > Decapoda > Cambaridae > Procambarus > Procambarus clarkii. Next base: position 9,569,762 of record NC_091155.1, read on the forward strand.
ACATAGCACACGAAGTCTTAGCTCTTAATTACTTAACTCATGGCTGCAGGATTTGCAATCTAACAATGGTTAACACGAAAAACGGCGACAAGGCGTGTGAAAAGGCACATGCACGGTTTATTTACAATTTTTTGTATTGATATAAAAAAACCAAAGTACAAAACAGACAACAAGGAAAGAACATAATGATACAAGAAACGTACCAATACAGGAAACAATACTACAAAAACCATGTAACATACATAATGTGAATACAAGGAGGCACAGGAAAGAGTACAAAATGCAAGAAGCACAAAACTACACACAGCACATGACATAACACATGGCACAGGAAACAAACAAATACAACATAGAAATGGCATAAGTAATAACAATTAATGGGAACATAAAGACAACCACCCCATAACACAAAGAGGTATTAAACAGAAAAATATCCTGGGCTCCCCAAACCCCCACACAGAGGAGCACAACAGTACACAAGAGACAGGTGCCATATACAAAAGAGCAGTAAACACACATAATATAAATAGCATAAAAGGTACAAGGAATAAAATATGCACAGAACAAAATAATGAAGCACACACACACAACCCATGTAACACACACAGGGTACAACAACACAACCCACACACCAACAAGCCCGCCACCCTAACACACGGGGCGCGAGCAAGACAAACCACACCAAACACACCCAGCCAAGCAAAAGCCCACGCAGAAGCCAGGAAGGAAACCACACCCACACACACCCACACCAAATGCACAAGCACAGGAGCAGCCACAACAGAAACACACCACACGCACCTCGCCCAGCCTCCACCAAGGAGGCCCCCAGAAGGGCCGGGGCCCCAAATGGAACCTGAACAGACCCACCCCTCCCGCCCACAACCAAGAGTTTAGAATCCAACCCGAACCATCCCACACGTACCCCGCCACACGAAGACTCTCCAACCCCACACGAGACCCCCCTCCTTACCTTACCTTGAGGTTACCTTGAGGTGCTTCCGGGGCTTAGCGTCCCCGCGGCCCGGTCGTCGACCAGGCCTCCTGGTTGCTGGACTGATCAACCAGGCTGTTGGACGCGGCTGCTCGCAGCCTGACGTATGAGTCACAGCCTGGTTGATCAGGTATCCTTTGGAGGTGCTTATCCAGTTCTCTCTTGAGAACTGGATAAGCAACAACGACCCTCCCCAACAACAACGCCCCCACTTACCCAAATGCAACCCCACGAACATAGGCATTAGTAAACCAACCACAAAAGGCCGCCAGAAAAGCGCGCTGCAACCACCACGAGGTGTATCGCATACGACCCCGCAAAAAGCCCAAAATCCGCGCAACCCCATAACCTTCCCTCTGACCAACCCACATACAATACACATAGTCAGCAACGAGAATGCATAAAGTATTCCGCACCCGTCTAGAACCCCTCGGAAAGGACAAAAACTAAAACCGCAAAAAATCACCCCAAAACCCCAGCCCACAAACCACCTCCAACACATCCCGAAACCAATCAACCAAACCACGCAACCGCTCACAAAAATAAAAGACATGCACCTGCGATTCAGGTAACCCACTCCGCAGAGGCGCGCAAACCCAGTATGTACAGCCGTTCATTCGTCGTTAACGACAAATGCAACATACGAAACAACTCCCGCTGCTGTGGCGCCAAAAACCGCCCCCCCCCCAAAGCCGCCTACACCTCTCCCCAATCCTAACACGGGAACAAGGCCTCCACCCGAGGACGGATACGACAGAACAACACCTCATAAACAGCCCTACTCGAAAGAGACAAAGCCAGGACTATGGCAGAGAGCCCAAAGAATGTCCACCACCCAAGAATATACAAGGAGTACACAGAGCCACCTCCCGACAACCCCCCAAATCCACCAAGAAACTAAACCAAACCGAGCAATAAAAAAAACACAAAGAATTAAGCCCCCCACCCAACTCCAACCCCCGTCTCAACGAGACCCAGAACAACACCCGAACCTTGGTAAATACGTCAGGAATACCGACACCACCCTCCCGCACAGCCAACACCAACTTCGAGCGACGAACCAGGTGGTAACAACCACACCACACATACTGATACACCTGACATTCCAACTCCAGAGCCTTCTGGCGATCGAAAGGGAAGCACCCAGCCATGAACCACACACGCGGCAACACTTTGCAGGTAACAAGCAACGCCCACTGATAGATCGTCAACGGGCACGCTGACAACATCTCAATTGCAAGGCCAACATTATTAGAGACCACACCACAATTCCACTCCAAAGAGTGCTCGTAGGAAGTAAACCAGGTGATCCCCAGAACCCGCAGAGAGGAGACCACTGGAAACCACGACCCCTCCCACACAAGGCAAGAGGCCCACCCACCCACACCCATGATACCAGACTTAACACGATTAACCAGGGCTCCAGTGGCCAACTCAAACCCCTCAACAACGGCCTGCACAGCCCCGACAGAATCCTCAGAAGCCACGAACAGAATGGTATCATTCGCATAACCACAGATGGCCAACCGAAGACCAGAAGGCAACCGGGGAGGGACTACCAAGGCACAAGCCTTGACCGCCCAAAAGAAAGGCACCTGAAAGAGCACATAAAGAAGCATAGAAAGGGGGCAATCCTGCCACACAGAACGGCGTACAGGGAAAGGAGCACTCAAGCACCCATTGATGCAAACTCGACTACAACAACGAGCGTACAACATGTGCACCCAACGGACAAACAAAGGCAGAAATCCAAGTCGCTCCAACACACGAAAAACAAAGGCCAGCGACACCCGGTCGAAAGCCTTCGACCAATCCAAACAGAACATCGCCGCTGACAAGCGAGACTGATACGTAGAGAAGTACATCCCTAAACAACGAATTACACTGCATCAAAGTCGAGTGACAAGGAACACCACAAAACTGCTCCGCAGAAACGACAGACGCAACACCACCACGACATCGACCAACCAAAACCTTGGACACGATCTTATAGTCCACATTTAACAAAGTAATGGGCCGCCAATTCGAGAAGAACTGTAAATCGCCCGGCTTCGGGAGCAACCGCACGCTTCCATCACACTGGGACACTGGCAGAACGCACCACCTCCAAAAAAACACCCCCAGCACATTCCAAAAAGTAATATCAAACTCCACAGGAAGGCCGTCCGATCCCGACACCTTCCCGGAACGAAACGACCAGACCACACCTAAGAGCTCTTCTAATGAAACATCCCTCACTAAACAATCACAATCCACAGCAGACAACACCGACTCAAGAATACATCCGCAAGCACATCATCCCCCGCCAACTCCCCATAGAGCGCCTCCAACTCCTGCCGAACATAATGCACCACCCTATCGGTGTCCGAAACGAAGGTCCCATCCAGCTGCAGAAGGGTCTGAAAAAGGACAGAATCACGCGCAGCCTTGACCCTACCCAAGATAAAGGAAGAAAGACGTTCTCCATCAACACGCTCACTCACACGAGCACGCACACGAACACCTTCAGCCCACTCACCATGCAAACCACAGATATGCTCCTTACACTCTGCAATATCCCCAAAACAATCAACCCCAACATTCACTGCACATACAACCTCGAAAGCCATGCCTGCAGCAACCACAGCAACCCAAACCTCCCAGCAGCCTCCCGCTTGGCAACCACCCGAAAAAACGACCGACACTGCATCTTACTCCACTCCCACCAATCCAAAAGAGAAGGAAACTCAGGCCGCCGGGCAAGAACCCCGACCCACCAGACCCGAAACTGCCTCAAACACGCCGACTGCGCAGCAAACCACAATTTAGTTTCCACCACCCCACACCTACTTGCACCTGACTGCGAACACCAACCTGGACCACCACCAAACAATGGTCCGAGAAGGCCACCGGGACAGTGCGGAAATCAAACACGGAACACTCCCCACCAGTAACATAAACCCTATCAATCCGAGAACATGCCCCACGTGCAGCAAATGTAAAATCCAACGCGCCGCCACAGAGCACAGCAGCATCTCGGAATCTGCAAGAGCGCACCACCTCCAACAGCGCACCTGAAACATTATGCGGGTGGGCGCTATTGCAGTTCAGCACACTCACTACACAATTAAAATCCCCCAAAAAATCCTACCCCACGTATCATGACGCAGGAAGGTGAGAAGCCCCACCCTAAAAAACTCATCCCGCTCTGAGCGACGTAACGCCCCCAAGGGGGGCGTAATCACGACTTCCAAAAACTCCACCCAAACAAACAAAACCCACCCATCCTCATCCATCTCCATGTGAAGCACGGATATGGATGCCCTCCTAGAAAATAACATAAGCATCCCCCCAAAGGACGTCCTCGGCGGATTCAGCACAATATGATAATGAGCACACAAACTCTGAAGCACAGACACATCCCTAACATTATGCTTCTATATCAGAGCCACATCCAGAAGCTGCTCCTGCAGAACATCCAAGAGGCCCAACTGGACCGCAAGATCATTCAAACCCCGGGCGTTCAATGACGCACATACAGCAGAGGGCGCCATCGGAAGAACCTCAGGACACCCCCAATTCCAAACGTCCCCCCGGGGGGGGGGGGGGGGGGAGGAACACCGGCACCCCCCACGGGAGCCGCACCTGCAACACAAGGCGCAACCACCTGCTGCACCCCAGATGACTATCTCACATTGACGGGCGGACGATGACACTTCTGAAGCTTCAAGGGGCTAACATCATGCAACGAATCGCACCGAGCCTCCGACGCCACCATCCACTCTGCCCCCTCGTCCCCCGCCTCCCTGGAACCCACGTCGGCAGCACCGCCCCCCCCCCCCCACACACCGCCAGACCCTTCGGCTGACGGAGGAGAAGGAACTGAGGGAGGAATGCCCGCTAAAACCCTACCACACGAAGTCTCAATTCTCTTCCCAGGGGGGGCCCCCTGCTGCGCGACCAATCCTTCGGAGCACGCTTCCGACGAGGGGCAGAAGAACTCAACGATTCCACGGGATTCCATCACCAGCAACAGCAGACGGGCTCTCCACCGCACCAGCCTCAGGAACACCACCGGGCGCACAGTCAGGAGTCACAGGGCCCGCACCACCTCCAGCCCTGGGAAGTACACCGTCCCCAGCACAAGGGACTCACCCCATCTCCACACCAACACCGACCAACGCCACGGACTCACACGGATCTCGATGTACCTCCGCAACCGCCGTCAACTGAGTGCAGGGAGCAGGAACCTCCAGGCCTGCAGAGCCAACCGGCAAAGTAGACAAGACAGGAGCAGACGAAGAGGCAGGCACATCAGGTGAGGACACCCCACCAGGCACATCCACAGAGCCTTGACCATCCGTGGACGACCCACACCCCGACAAGCGCGGAAAATCTTTCTCACGTAACACCGACGGGTCCTCCGTTCGAGGAACACGGCAAGCAGCAGTGAAGTGACCCTCCTCACCATACCTGAAGAAGGAGCGAGTCTGGCCCTGGTAGAATACCCGCACGTAGAAGCCACACACCCCCAGCCGGGAGGGAATAGGCCCAGTGAGCCTCATGCGCAACATACACACACCCATACGGAGCCCCTGCAGCCGTCCACCACGTAGAAGGTTGAATCGATGCCCCGACACCACACCAAATTTTGCAAACACAGCACACAGCTCCGTCTCAGGGAAGTTTACAGGCACACCGTGGACGCTCACAAAGGTCAAGGGCCCCCACGGATCCGAGATCTCCACGGTCACAGCTGAATCGGGAAGAACACGCGACAGTGCATCCCAGCGGCACGCAAACTGCTGGTAGATAAGTGACGAGGTGAACGTCACCGCCACACAGGTTAGCGAAAGTTTCTCTAAGCCGAGGAGATCGAGGACATCCACACCCAGTACGTCCAGTAGGGCAATCTCCACAAGGAGCCAGTCAACAGGGTCAAGCCGGATAGTGTCAACACGGTGAACACGGCCACCCCCATACCACCTGCCGGCCAGCGGCCTCACCACACCTCCAAACAATGAACCACCACTCAGCAGCGACAGACAAGCACTGGCAGGTCAAACCCAACGCCAGCGCCCTCCGGTGGCAGAGCGGCGAGTCTCAGGAATAAATTTAAATTTTAGGTCTGGAGAAATTAAAAAAAAATATATTGTGCAAATCCTTAACTGCTACTAAAACAATGATTTCTAACTTCTCTGGACTTTAAATTTACTAATAACACTCTAGTAGCACAATTAATACTCAATGAAATTACTATGGGAAGCAGGAAATAATGAAATTACTGGGGGAACTGTGGGAGTTGAGTATGTAACCAGCTCCAATATTTAACAAGTCACTGAATAGTTAATACATACGATATTGTGGATATATTTACGTTAAACCTCTTTAAATAATAAATAAATAAATAAATGTTTATTCAGGTAAGGTACATACATACAAGAGATTTTTACAAAAATTTATAGGTTTATAGATAGAGCTAGTACATACAATGCCTAAAGCCACTATTACACAAAGCGTTTCGGGCAGGAAAAACATTAAAGACTAAAACTTAATACTAATTGAGTTTAAAGTATAAAATGTGTTGAGAACAAATAAAAATAAAAATAGGAAAGGGGGGAACATGGCTGAAAAAGCAGCACAAATATAATTAGGTCGACAAACAGCGGTGTTTAAAAAGAAAACAGACATGGGTTGACAATACAGGGGTATGGTAGGTTACAGGGAATTTATTAGGTAGTGCTTCGTTTTTATCTTAAATTGATTGAGGTACAGTCTTTAACATGATTGGGAAGGTCATTCCACGTTCTGGGTCCCTTGATTTGTAGAGCATTTCTAGTTTGATTAAGTCGTACTCTTGGAATATCAAAACTGTATTTGTTACTGGTGTGGTGCTCATGGGTTCTGTTACAACCTTCAATGAAGCTTTTGAGGTCAGGATTGGCATTACAGTTCAGCGTTTTATATATGTATAATACACCTGAGAGAATGTGCAGTGACTTAATGTCTAACATATTCAGAGATTTGAGTAGGGGTACCGAGTGATGTCTGGGGCTAGAGTTGGATATTGTCCTAATGGCAGCTTTGTGTTGAGTAATTATAGGACGTAAATGATTTTGGGTAGTAGAACCCCAAGCACAAATACTATAGTTGAGATATGGATAGATGAGGGAGTAATAGAGCGTCACCAGGGCAGGGCGGGGCACATAATATCTGATCTTAGAAAGAATGCCAACAGTTTTTGAAACATTTTTTGATATATTTAAAATGTGTCCCTGGAAATTCAGCTTGTGGTCAATGAGAACGCTGTTACGACCCTGGGTTCGTAGTTAGTTGAGCAGTCTGCCGGCAGCAGCCAGCTGGGGGAAAGGAGAGGGAGACTCGAGCTTTTTCTGCTGGCTGGCTGTGGTGAAAGGAACCTCCTATCCTTCCTCTTCGTTTCCTTATTTCTGTGTCTTGTTCAAGATAAGTACCAACTGAGTTATTATGCAATATCTGGCATACTCATGTTCTATGTGTAGAGTAGTATATTTTGTGTGTAGTAGGTGTGTTTAGAGTTTATATTACTAGTTATTCTAAAGGGGATCCCATTGGAACCACGTGGTCCCCTACCCTAAGCTGACTCTAACTTCAAGTTATTCAATAGTAGAGCTTTACCCTAGCTTGTGTTCAGTGTAAACCTTGTATCCTGCTTATGTGGACCAAGGCTTTTAACGTAAGGTAGTGTGGTAAAGTTATTATTATTATTGTTATTGGTGTGAATGTATATGGGGGGCTGTTAATAAATAAGTACATGAATTATAAGAGTATCGTTCTTCCTGTGTAGGAGATCTTGATCATTCCCTAGACTGACCTTGTTGTGTAGCCAAGTAGTCAGCACTACTTCTAGTTTCCATGGGGGCCGGGCCTTACTGATCTCCCCAAATAGATACATCTTTATTCTGACTGACCTTACCCCTAATAGTACCAGTTCCCTATAGCAAGCCCACCAATTTTTTTTATAACAAACGCCAAGGAATTTGCCATCTATTTTGTTACAAATTTGTGTATTGTTTATTCTGAAATTTATTTGATTAGAGGATTTATTGCCAAACAGAATATAGAAAGTTTTGTCAATGTTAAGGGTGAGTTTTTTGGCAGTTAGCCAAAGATGGACTTTATTTAGCTCAGTATTTACTGTGGCATTTAGAGCAAGGAGGTCAGGACTGGAGTAAATGAAGGTTGTGTCGTCAGCAAATAGAATTGGTTTGAGGTGTTGGGAGGCATTTGGAAGGTTATTAATGTAGATGAGAAAGAGGAGAGGGCCAAGTATGCTGCTCTGAGGAACACCGATGTTGATGGGTAGGGAGGGAGAAATTGAATTATTCACAGAAACATACTGGAGCCTGTCAGTAAGGTAAGATATATTTACCCAAATAAAGAGCAACATTAAAAAAACTTGGAGCACAATTTCATAAATATTGGGATCAAAGAAGATTTTAAATAGCAAACCAATATTCCTGTCCAATAACGATGGTCAGCTTTCAGCCTCTGACTCTGCTATTAAGTTCAATAGGTTCTTCTCTTCCATTGGGTCATCCCTTGCAAACGATATTCCATCTTCCAGTATTGATGTTAAGGACTATCTTACAGGTAACTATCCACAGTCTCTGTACCTAAAACCTACTAATTCCACTGACGTCAATGAGATAATCCTTTCCCTTAAAACCAAGTCTAGTGCCCTTGAGGAGATACCAACTTTAATATACAAAAAAGCCTCCAGATCTTTAGCCCCTGCTATTGCTTTGCTCTTCAACAAGTCACTTGAACTCCAAACCTTTCCAGATATTCTAAAAAAAGCGAGAGTAACCCCTGTCCACAAATGTGGTGATCTCACAGATGTTAACAACTACAGACCTATATCAATTCTGCCAAACTTGTCAAAAATATTTGAAAAACTAATCTACAAGCAGCTTTACTCTTATCTAGCCAAACACAATATACTTAGCTCTTGTCAATATGGCTTCAGACCCAAAAAAAGCACTAACGATGCACTTATTAGTATGATTAACTTGATTCATGCAGCTCTTAATAAAAATGAGTTCCCTGTTGGGTTATTTGTGGACCTGCGTAAGGCTTTTGACACTGTCAACCACCGAAACCTTCTTCTTAAATTACATCATTATGGAGTTAGAGGTCACTCCCTGCAATACCTCTTATCTTACCTTACTGACAGGTTCCAGTATGTTTCTGTGAATAATTCAATTTCTCCCACCCTACCCATCAACATTGGTGTTCCTCAGGGCAGCATACTTGGCTCTCTCCTCTTTCTCATCTACATTAATGACCTTCTAAATGCCTCCCAACACCTCAAACCAATTCTATTTGCTGACGACAGAACCTTCATTTACTCCAGTCTTGAACCCCTTGCTCTAAATGTCACAGTGAATACTGAGCTAAATAGAGTCCATCTTTGGCTAACTGCCAACAAACTCACCCTCAATATTGACAAAACTTTCTATATTTTGTTTGGCAATAAATCCTCAAATCAAATAAATCTCAGGATTAACAATACCTAAATTTGTAACAAAGTAGATGGCAAATTCCTTGGCATTCTCATTGACCAAAAACTGAATTTCCAGGGACACATTCTAAAAATATACATAAAAAAAGTTCCAAAAACTATTGGCATTCTTTCTAAGATCAGATATTATGTACCCCGCCCTGCCCTGGTGACGCTCTATTACTCCCTCATCTATCCATATCTCAACTATGGTATTTGTGCTTTGGGTTCTACTACCCAAAATCATTTACGTCCTCTAATTACTCAACACAAAGCTGCTATTAGGACAATATCCAACTCTGGCCCCAGACATCACTCAATACCCTTACTCAAATCTCCGAATATGTTAGATATTAAGTCCCTGCACATCCTCTCATGTGTATTTTATATATATAAAACGCTGAACTGTAAATGTCAATCCTGACCTTAAAAGCTTCCTAGAAGGTTGTAACAGAACCCATGAGCACCACACCAGAAACAAATACCTATTTGATATTCCAAGAGTACGACTTAGTCAAACTAGAAATGCTTTACAAATCAAGGGACCTCGAATGTGGAATGACCTTCCCAATTATGTTAAAGGCTGTACCTCTCCCAACCAGTTTAAGATAAAAACTAAGTACTACCTAATTAACTCAATGTAACCTACCTCACCCCCAAAATGTCAACCCATGTCTACTATTTTAAACAATGCTGTTTTGTTGACCAAATTGTATTTTTGCTATTTTTCTGCCATGTCCCCCCCCCCCCCTTTTTCCATTTTTTTTCTTATTTTTTCTCAACACAATTTATACTTTAATCTCAATTAGTATTTAGTTTTAGTCTTAGTGTTTTTCCTGCCCGAAACGCTTTGCGTAATAGTGGCTTTAGGCATTGTATGTACTAGCTCTATCTGTAAATCCTTCAACTTTTGTATCTTACCTTGTATGTATGTACTTTACCTGAATAAATATTTGTATTTGTATTTGTAAGGGATATATGAACTCTTAAACTTTGTTAGGCTTGTGGCCCAACTAAAACTCAGACTCATGGAGACCACGTGATAAGGACATGAAAAACACATAAAATGGAAATAATAAAATACAGAGAACAAGCTAATTATTTATTAATGCAAAGTGTAAACAACAGCTAAATGAAATATCACTCCCTATACCTTAACACTCCCTATCGAGGCATGAAATTAACTATTTTCCTATACAAAAACGTAGCAACTATACCTTGCCAATACGACCAGCTGATGTTATACTAATCTATATGGAAGAGGCGAGGGTGGATGACCTCCCGAATTGTTGACCGGGACCACACTGATTCTACCTCGCTTTTCCCACCACTGAGGCTACAGGGGTATTCCCACGCCAGGTCTACCATGTTTACTAGCAAGGTTAAAATTGAACAACTAATCTCTGTTGCACTGAACACCCCAGATGGTTGAACTCTTTCAAACTGAAGGTAATTGTACAGGCATCTTAGGGAAAGGCTATTTCCGATTACAATATGGCTATTTGAACTTTGAGACTTACTAAGTATGGAAGGCTTTGGTGACCTTTGATCCAGGATCGTCAAGATTGATCCGTATCAGAGGCTAGTCCTCTGCTAGTGACGTCACTGACGGTGACTTACTCAGTATTTCGACAATTGAGAATACTCTTGATACTTGAACAGTTATATTATTGAATACAATTTGAATGAAGACTTGAATTTCTCTAAATTACTGAATTCTGTAAAATAATTCATTATACGTTGCTTTACGACAAAGGCGCCAACCATTTTGTAATCTTAACCGCTAATCCCTAGAGAGATGACCTGCCTCTACTTGAGTCAGGTCGAGTATCATCTGACTCCAAACTTTCAAAACGCCCATGTCTATGAGAAACTGTACTGAATAATTCCCTACAACAAACCTAGTTTGTTACAGAATTAGGTACCATAGGGGACATCAACCTAACAGTGCAATCATTTCTTCAAAAAACTCTTAGCCTTTATAACACCCACTGTCCTATACTAACGAAACAAGTCACAACTAAAGGGCTAAACAATCCTTGGCTTACAAAGGGAATACTTAAATCTATTAATAAAAAACATGACCTTGAGAAGAAGTATAGGTTAGGAATTGTCTCCAAAGAACTTTCAAAGAATTACTCATCATTATTATCTAAAATAATTAGAAGAGCCAAAACTAAATACTACGAAGATAAATTTATCCACACAAAGGGCAACATCAAGAAAACATGGAGCACAATTTCACAAATATTGGGATCAAAAAAGATTTTAAATAACAAACCAATAATCCTGTCCAATAACGATGGTCTGCTTTCAGCCTGATACTGCTTTTGAATTCAATAGGTTCTTCTCATCCATTGGGTCATCCCTTGCTAATGATATTCCATCTTCCAGTACTAATGTTCAGGAACATCTTACAGGTAACTACCCACAGTCTCTGTACCTAACGGCCGCTAATTCCACTGATGTAAATGAGGTAATCCTTTCCCTTAAGACCAAGTCTAGTGCCCTTGCGGAGATACCAACTCTAATAAACAAAAAAGCCTCCAGAACTTTAGCCCCTGCCATTGCATTGCTCTACAACAAGTCACTTGAACTCCAAACTTTTCCAGATATTCTAAAAAAAAAGCGAGAGTAACCCCAGTCCATAAATGTGGTGATTTCACTGATGTCAACAACTTCAGACCTATATCAATTAGACCTATATATATCAATTCTGCCAAACTTGTCAAAAATATTTGAAAAACTAATCTACAAGCAGCTTTACTCTTATCTAGCCAAACACAATATACTTAGCTCTTGTCAGTATGGCTTCAGACCCCCAAAAACCACTAACGATGCACTTATTAGTACGATTAACTTGATACATGCAGCTCTTGATAAAAAGGAGTTTCCTGTTGGGTTATTTGTGGACCTACGTTAGGCTTTTGACACTGTCAACCACCAAAACCTTCTTCTTAGATTACATCATTATGGAGTCAGAGGACACTCCCTGCAATACCTTCAGTCCTACCTTACTGACAGGCTCCAGTATGTTTCTGTGAATAATACCATTTCTCCGACACTAGGATGATTTAGCCTAAGCATTTTTATACCAATTTGACAGTTAATTTCAGTAACACGATCAACAACGCTCGGAATATTAAGTTCCTTTCTCATATTAAGTATCTTTGTGGTACGAGGGCACCCAAGGATTATCCTCAAGGCTTCGTTCTGCAATTTTAGCCCTCCAGAATTTCTTTATTGAAGATAAGCATTGTTCTAAATAGATAACTAAAACTGGAACTCAACTCAGAATGTATCAGGTTCATAATTTGTACCAAGAGAAACAAAAACGGCACTTTCCTGTACCGTGAGAGATTACACCCTTTCCAGTTTTAATCCCTCCCTTTCCACCCAAGAAGCAAATTAGAGATCAGCCCAAGCTTCGTCTTGAGGCAAAGCTCAACGCCTTAAGCCATATTGATGCTCTGTCCACAGAGCATTCTCTCTCTCAAATCATATACACTGATGGTTCCCTACACCGCACCACGGGTGCAGCTGGAAGTGCAGTTGGCCTGACAATGGGCGATGGCCTATACTTTGAGTGGGGAGTCCGTATAAACAACTGGGCCTCTACCCTTCAGACCGAACTATTTGCCTTGCTCCTTGCACTGAAATGTGTACAAGTCTCCAAACTTGATACATTAACTGTAAGTGACTCCTTATCATCCTTAAATGCTCTCAACTCTTCAAGACATAACTGTTACATGCTCGTGTCTGAAGCTAGACACAAATACAACAAAATTATTAAGGATGGTAACAGAGTCCATTTCATGTGGTCTCCATCTCATGTTGGCCTCCGAATGCATGATAGAGCTGATAAGTTAGCCAAAGAATCTGCCTTTAAAGGAGCCGTTGAGTGTAACCTTGGATTGCCAATGAGCAATCTGAGAGCAGCAGTACACCGAGAACTTCAACAAGATCTTGTAGATCTGAGGCAAGTATATACTCTCCATAAGGGTCTCTAGATTTAATTACTTTCAAGCAAGTCAATGCATGGTGGTAGTAAAGAGAAGTACCACCACCTCTTTGTATAGGACGACAGTTGTGAATGGCTGAGTAGTTAGGTATGTTGTAGAGTTGAGAAGTGTCCTCTTTTAACCACGTTTCCCTAAACACAATAAAAGAGAATTTGTTGTCAACTGTTTGAATCAGGGCATTAACGTCATCAAAGTGTTTGCTAAGAGATCTTACATTCAAGTTAATTATAGAAACATTGTGATTACATGCTAAAACATTGTTTACATCATGTGCTGTGTAATATCTGCAATTTTGATCATTAAAGTGCTGATTGTTATTGATACTAGATAAGAGGTTAAGGTCTGGATCTATAATAGTTTGCATAAGAGGGCTGTTTTACAGAAAAGCCAAAAAGACAATGATAAAAGAACTAGCTATGAAAAAATATATACAGTGGCACCTCGACATACGATTATTTCGAGTTACGATGTAAATTTCATCGAAAAATGCGATTCGACATCCGATGGTGTCGTTGACTTCCGATATTTGTTGGTACACGTTCGGGTCGACCGAGCGCGTGGTTCCCGGTCACTCGGCCGACCTGCCTCAGTTTACTACAGCTGCCCGCTTGGTGACAATCGCGCCTATAAGAAATTCCGGTTTTGTGGTGATATTTTGCATTTTGAACATTAACGTAATTATTATATATCACACCATGAGTCCCAGGAAAGTCAGTGGTAAGGCTCAACATATGAAAACCCATGTAAGGCTGACCATAGAGCAGAAACAAGAGTACAAAATGTCTCTTCCTCAACAATTAAGAAAATGTGTGCAGCATGGGAAGAATTGCAAACCTTTGCTGAAACGACTCACCCCAAATCAAGCTGCAGTAGGTCGTTGCCTTAACCTGTTCAATGACACTGTGATGCATCATTACAGACAAATGTTAAAACGAAGGGAAAAACAAATGTCTTTTGACAAATTTGTAGTGAGACAATCAAGCACTGAACCACAACCCGGTCCTAGTGGTATTCAGGCAAAATGTAGGAGAGAGAGTACCCCAGAGAAAACATCACTGCCTGATGTGATAATGGAAGGGAACTCCCCTTCCAAACAGTTACAACTCTCCTCCTCCCCCTCATCACCATCTTCCATACACCATCAAGAGCTCTCCATAAAGGTAAGATAAACTTTGGTACTGTATTGTAGTTAGAAAAAACATTGTATTCAGTATAAAATGTATTTGTATGTTAATATTTTGGAGGGTGGGGAACGGATTAATTCAATTCCCTTTATTTCTTACGCGAAAAATCGCTTCGACTTACGATCCGTCTCTGGGAACAGATTAGCATCATAAGTCGAGGCCCCATTGTATATAAAACTATACACAAAAATGAGGTAGGTTGCTTAAAAGTACTTTCAGGTACACTGTAGGTAATTATTTGCACTAATGATCAAAATTGCACAGGCAAAGAAAAGAGCACAATGGAGCAATGGTGGTTGGGCTAGGCAACCTGGGTTACAATGAAAAAGTAGAATAAAAATTCTAAAGTAATATAAGCTTAATGGTAATTTAAGTAATAGAAACTTAATGGGAACTTAGGAATGTAAAAAAATGAACTAGAATAATTAACAACAATAGATGACCAAAAAAGTAAAAAAGCAATTATGAAATCTATAAAATGAAAAGCTTGCTTACTATATTATTATAAGTACACTATAGTTGAATACTAAAGTTACACTAAAACAAAATGAGGTAGTTTAAATAGAGATACACTCAGGAACACTGGATAATGAAGTTAATACTAGAGGACACAGGCAAAGCCAGTGTACTATGGAATATGGGAGTAAAAAGAAAAAAAAAGACAATAATAGAGATGGCAATTTTTTTTTTAAATCAAGTTACTTACTTTACTTACTTTACTTACGTTACTTACTTTAAATAAAGTAAAATTACTTTTAAGCATGTTAGTTCTTGGTGGTAGTAAAGAGCAGTACCACCACCTCTCTGAATTGGTCAACAGTTGTGAATTGCTGCGTAGTTCGGCATGTTAAAGAGTTGAGTAGTATCCTCTTTTAACCACGTTTGAGTAAGTATAATAAAAGAGAATTTGTTGTCAACAGTTTCAATCAAGGCGCTAACATCATCGAAGTGTTTGCTTAGAGATCTTACATTCAAGTTAATTACAGAGATATTGTGATTATGTGTTAATACATTGTTTACATCAAGTGCTGTAAAATATCTGCAATTTTGATCATTAAAGTGATGATTGTCATAGATAGTGGATAAGAGGTTTAGTTTTGGGTCTATACTTGTTTGCATAAATAGGCTGGTTGTAGGAAAACAAGGCAAGAATGGCAATTACAAAATATAATTTTGATATAAAAGGGGGGGGGGGGAATAATAAAAATATAAACAAGACTATACAAGACAAACACAAAATGAACAAAAAAAAAATGAGGTAGATTGCTTACAAGTACTCTCAGGTACACTGTAAGTAATAATTTGCATTTTGAGACACAGGCAAAGCCAGGGGTACAATGGAGCCTTTGGCGCATTCTTAGTATACTTAGGAACTTAGGAACTTAGGGCACTTAGGAACCTTCGTAGCAAACCTACTTACGAAAAAATACATGGAGCTTCGTGAATCTATGCTGGACCATTCTGTGTAAGCACTCAGTGCAAATAAAGGAATCTGATATGGAACTCACTCCCTAACGAATTGAAAAGCTGTCCAACTTTTGCCTTATTCAAAAATAAAACAAAAATCTACCTAATTTCATCTTCATAGTTTCCTACCTAGTGCTTGAAACTCGCACTGTATCTAGTGCTACCCAATTCCCCAATATATATGTACCTATGCCAAGCAACTTTACTATTGTTATCAATGCTGTTATCTTATATCATGTTATACACATAGTTCACTACATTACACCTTGCAATAATCCTCAAATTATGCGAAAATGTACCTGTGGATAACCCTTAAATTTACTCTAATGTACCTACTTTTTTCCTGTAAAATTTCTTATGCAATATATTTTTTATACTTTCTTACAATTGCATTATTATACTTTATTACAATGTATTTTTTTTTTACTTCCTTACAATGTACCTGTAAATATTTTTTTTTAAATTTTGCTAGAAATTACCTTCTTAAAATTATATAATAATAATAATAATAATAATTTTTATTTAGGTAAGGTACATACATAAAGAGATTTTACAAAGTTTGTTGGCTTTATAGATAGAGCTAGTACATACAATGCCTAGAGCCACTATTACGCAAAGCGTTTCGGGCAGGAAAAACATTAATGACTAAAGCTTAAAACTAATGGGAAAAAGAATAAAATGTGTTGAGAACAAATAAAAATAGAGGTAAAAGAGGGGGGAACATTGTTGAAAAAGCAGCACAAATACAATTACAAATTATTACAGAAAATTACATTCAAACAGCGTTGATTTGAAAAAAAAAAAAAAAAAAAAAAAAACATACATGGGTTGACAACAGAGGGGTAAGGTAGGTTACAGAGAATTTATTAGGTATAGCTTCGTTTTTAACTTAAACTGGTTGAGAGAGGTACAGTCTTTAACATGGTTGGGAAGGTCATTCCACATTCTGGGCCCCTTGATTTGTAGAGCATTTCTGGTTTGATTAAGTCGTACTCTAGGAATATCAAAACTGTATTTATTTCTGGTGTGGTGCTCATGGGTTCTGTTACAACCTTCTATGAAGCTTTTGAGATCAGGATTGGCATTATAGTTTAGCGTTTTATATATGTATAATACACATGAGAGAATGTGCAGTGACTTAATGTCTAACATATTCAGAGATTTGAGTAGGGGGTACCGAGTGATGTCTGGGGCCAGAATTGGATATTGTCCTAATAGCAGCTTTGTGTTGAGTAATTAGAGGACGTAAGTGATTTTGGGTAGTAGAGCCCCAAGCACAAATACCATAGTTGAGATATGGATAGATAAAGGAGTAATAGAGAGTCACCAGGGCAGGGCGTGGTACATAATATCTGATCTTAGAAAGAATGCCCACAGTTTTTGAAACTTTTTTTGATATGTTTAGAATGTGTCCCTGGAAATTCAGCTTGTGGTCAATGAGAATGCCAAGGAATTTGCCATCTAATTTGTTACAAATTTGGGTATTGTTTATTTTGAGTTTTATTTGATTAGAGGATTTATTGCCAAACAGAATATAGAAAGTTTTGTCAATGTTAAGGGTGAGTTTGTTGGCAGTTAGCCACAGATGGACTTTATTTAGCTCAGTATTTACTGTGGCTGTGTTTACTGTGTTTTACTGTGTTTACTATTTATATGTTTGATTAAGGATCTGCCCGAAACGCTATGCGTGTTAGTGGCTTTACAAGAATGTAGAACTTCAATGCTCTGTACTCTCATAAACCCAATGTACCTTCTTGTATCTTCTTGAGGTTATCTTGAGATGATTTCGGGGCTTTTAGTGTCCCCGCGGCCCGGTCCTCGACCAGGCCTCCACCCCCAGGAAGCAGCCCGTGACAACTGACTAACACCCAGGTACCTATTTTACTGCTAGGTAACAGGAGCACAGGGTGAAAGAAACTCGCCCATTGTTTCTCGCCGGCGCCTGGGATCGAACCCAGGATCACAAGTCCCGCGTGCTGTCGCTCGGCTGTCACGAAGCTGTCACGAAGCTCCATGTATTTTTTCGTAAGTAGGTTTGCTACAAAGGTTCCTAAGTGCCCTAAGTTCCTAAGTTCCTAAGTATACTAAGAACGCGCCAAAGGCTCCATTGTACCCCTGGCTTTGCCTGTGTCTCAAAATGCAAATTATTACTTACAGTGTACCTGAGAGTACTTGTAAGCAATCTACCTCATTTTTTTTTTCATTTTGTGTTTGTCTTGTATAGTCTTGTTTATATTTTTATTATTTCCCCCCCCCCCTTTTATATCAAAATTATATTTTGTAATTGCCATTCTTGCCTTGTTTTCCTACAACCAGCCTATTTATGCAAACAAGTATAGACCCAAAACTAAACCTCTTATCCACTATCTATGACAATCATCACTTTAATGATCAAAATTGCAGATATTTTACAGCACTTGATGTAAACAATGTATTAACACATAATCACAATATCTCTGTAATTAACTTGAATGTAAGATCTCTAAGCAAACACTTCGATGATGTTAGCGCCTTGATTGAAACTGTTGACAACAAATTCTCTTTTATTATACTTACTCAAACGTGGTTAAAAGAGGATACTACTCAACTCTTTAACATGCCGAACTACGCAGCAATTCACAACTGTTGACCATTTCAGAGAGGTGGTGGTACTGCTCTTTACTACCACCAAGAACTAACATGCTTAAAAGTAATTTTACTTTATTTAAAGTAAGTAACGTAAGTAAAGTAAGTAAAGTAAGTAACTTGATTTAAAAAAAAAATTGCCATCTCTATTATTGTCTTTTTTTTTCTTTTTACTCCCATTTTCCATAGTACACTGGCTTTGCCTGTGTCCTCTAGTATTAACTTCATTATCCAGTGTTCCTGAGTGTATCTCTATTTAAACTACCTCATTTTGTTTTAGTGTAACTTTAGTATTCAACTATAGTGTACTTATAATAATATAGTAAGCAAGCTTTTCATTTTATAGATTTCATAATTGCTTTTTTACTTTTTTGGTCATCTATTGTTGTTAATTATTCTAGTTCATTTTTTTACATTCCTAAGTTCCCATTAAGTTTTTATTACTTAAATTACCATTAAGCTTATATTACTTTAGAATTTTTATTCTACTTTTTCATTGTAACCCAGGTTGCCTAGCCCAACCACCATTGCTCCATTGTGCTCTTTGCTTTGCCTGTGCAATTTTGATCATTAGTGCAAATAATTACCTACAGTGTACCTGAAAGTACTTTTAAGCAACCTACCTCATTTTTGTGTATAGTTTTATATACAATGGGGCCTCGACTTATGATGCTAATCTGTTCCCAGAGACGGATCGTAAGTCGAAGCGATTTTTCGCGTAAGAAATAAAGGGAATTGAATTAATCCGTTCCCCACCCTCCAAAATATTAACATACAAATACATTTTATACTGAATACAATGTTTTTTCTAACTACAATACAGTACCAAAGTTTCTCTTACCTTTATGGAGAGCTCTTGATGGTGTATGGAAGATGCATGGTGATGAGGGGGAGGAGGAGAGTTGTAACTGTTTGGAAGGGGAGTTCCCTTCCATTATCACATAATAATAATAATAATAATAATAATAATAATAATAATAATTTTTATTTAGGCAAAGGTACATACATAAAGAGATTTTACAAAGTTTGTTGGCTTTATAGATAAGAGCTAGTACATCAGGCAGTGATGTTTTCTCTGGGGTACTCTCTCTCCTACATTTTGCTAGTACATCAGGCAGTGATGTTTTCTCTGGGGTACTCTCTCTCCTACATTTTGCCTGAATACCACTAGGACCTGGTTGTGGTTCAGTGCTTGTTTGTCTCACTACAAATTTGTCAAAAGACATTTGTTTTTCCCTTCGTTTTAACATTTGTCTGTAATGATGCATCACAGTGTCATTGAATAGGTTAAGGCAACGACCTACTGCAGCTTGATTTGGGGTGAGTCGTTTCAGCAAAGGTTTGCAGTTCTTCCCATGCTGCACACATTTTCTTAATTGTTGAGGAAGAGACATTTTGTACTCTTGTTTCTGCTCTATGGTCAGCCTTACATGGGTTTTCATATGTTGAGCCTTACCACTGACTTTCCTGGGACTCATGGTGTGATATATAATAATTACGTTAATGTTCAAAAGCAAAAAATCACCACAAAACTGGAATTTCTTATAGGCGCGATGTCACCAAGCGGGCAGCTGTAGTAAACTGAGGCAGGTCGGCCGAGTGACCGGAAACCACGCGCTCGGTCGACCCGAACGTGTACCAACAAATATCGGAAGTCAACGACACCATCGGATGTCGAATCGCATTTTTCGATGAAATTTACATCGTAACTCGAAATAATCGTATGTCGAGGTGCCACTGTATATATTTTTTCATAGCTAGTTCTTTTATCATTGTCTTTTTGGCTTTTCTGTAAAACAACCCTCTTATGCAAACTATTATAGATCCAGACCTTAACCTCTTATCTAGTATCAATGACAATCAGCACTTTAATGATCAAAATTGCAGATATTACACAGCACATGATGTAAACAATGTTTTAGCATGTAATCACAATGTTTCTATAATTAACTTGAATGTAAGATCTCTTAGCAAACACTTTGATGACGTTAATGCCCTGATTCAAACAGTTGACAACAAATTCTCTTTTATTGTGTTTAGGGAAACGTGGTTAAAAGAGGACACTTCTCAACTCTACAACATACCTAACTACTCAGCCATTCACAACTGTCGTCCTATACAAAGAGGTGGTGGTACTTCTCTTTACTACCACCATGCATTGACTTGCTTGAAAGTAATTAAATCTAGAGACCCTTATGGAGAGTATATACTTGCCTCAGATCTACAAGATCTTGTTGAAGTTCTCGGTGTACTGCTGCTCTCAGATTGCTCATTGACAATCCAAGGTTACACTCAACGGCTCCTTTAAAGGCAGATAATTAAATAAATAAATTTACCCAATCTATGGTCTCATGGTTAAAGTTCTCCATTATTTTAGGTTTGGGTTATTGATGCCGCATTGATCACATTATGCAGATCAGCAACTTGCTCTGTCGTTGCTGTGTCAGCCCTGTAGCAAACTCTCACTGTCAGTTTGCTAACATCTTGAGCCATTATGTGTCACCATACGGACTCTGAGGATCCCATGGTGTTCAGTTCCTCGTTGGTGGTTGCATCCAGGTCCTCTTTCACATACAGCATCAGCCCACCTGCACTTGTTGTTCTGTCCTTACTGAATGGTGGTGGATGGTGGTATCCTGGCAGGTGGAATACCAGCTCACGGGTCCGTCTAATTACCACAAGCTTCACAAAGCTTCCTGGCAATACGTTAGTAATGAATAAATATGATAGTGTAACGGTTCTATTGTTACGTAAAGTATGGTGACAAATAAACACAGACACTAAGATACTATATATATATTTGGTCGAATATACAGAAGTACACCGGTGATACTTTGGTGTGAGTTGAGCGCACTGAGCGTCGGTACAGTATCTCGCAAGTGTCTGCTCTAGACCACACTTGAAAGTAGACTCTGGTTAATGTTTGCTATTGCTGCTTATATGCCCGGGCATCTCACCGTGTTGCCCGGGCAACGCCTCACCTCATTCATCTCCAAAGGTTGACAGGAACATTAACACTATATTTGGAGCGAGTATATTATTGGGATAATCTACTCGCTACAGAACTCCCCCTCCCAGGGGATGAAAGGAAAAATACTTGATCAAGGAACTTAGCTGGTCGGCGAATTGTACGCCCTGCTCGCGTTACATAACCATCAAAGTTAACTTCCTCCTCTTCGCTGATGTCATCTAACTGGGGTCGTAGGGTGGGAGGTCGCACAGGATCGTCCGTCGTCGCAAGATCAGGTTGTGGTGCGGCTGGTAACTGGGGTTGTAGGGTGAGAGGTCGTACAGGATCGTCCGTTGTCGTAGGTGGCGATGCTGCTGGTAACTGTGGTCGAAAAGTGAACTGCGTAGTCGGCGGATGTGTCTCTGGATTTAGCAGTGTTGAGACGAAGCCTGGAGCAGAGCAGAGAGCTGAGTGAGGCCGGAGTCGTGGAGCTCTATGTGGGAGAGCGTGGCGGCTCGATTGAGAATTGTGAGTGTCTAAACTCGGGGAGCGAGAGCGTGGCAGCTCGATTGAGAATTGTGAGTGTCTAAACTCGGGGAGCGAGAGCGTGGCGGCTCGATGCGGTCGTAGTCTGCTGTCTGCTCTGTGTCGAAGCTGTAGCGTCTTGGGTTGATTAGGACTGTACACGCCGAGTACTACATTGTTGACTGTGGAAATTGTAGTCTGGTACTAAAAGATGTAGGCAGTGTGTGGACAAGCTCGGTGTAGCAGCAGAGAAGAATGTGCATAATTGTTGCGTCCTTGGGTCGCTGGTGGAGCATTTAGATCCGGGGCGGATGGGCTCAGGCACCAGGACATTAGGAGGTAATGTATGCACGTAGTTAGGACAACGAGGGAATCACTGCTAGAGCTGAATTGTCCTGGAGGCGACGAAGAGTCGGAAACGCAAGCTGTAAGTCCTGTACTGCGCAAAGTGCTTGAGTCGGCAGAGTATCAGAATGCAGTGAACGTGTAGATGAATCTGACGAAAGAGCAGCTTTCGTGGGCGCCCCTGTAGAACAAGCAGTGCCCTGGCAGCGACGGAGAGTCGGCCGGGCAGGCTGTAGATCCCACATTATGTAGTTACTGATGAAGCTGCCAGATGAGTGAGTAGTGATCGTGGAGCAGCAAGCCGTAGTAGATGAAAATGCAGAGATGGACGCGATGAAAATCATAGCTGTGGCGAGGGTGTTGGCAGCGTTCCATCACAGCAAACAGTAGAGGTCCAGTGAGAGTCCATGTTGTAGTCCATCGTGGCTGGGTATCGTCGAAACTCTCTGGGGTCACCAATGTAACGGTTCTATTGTTACGTAAAGTATGGTGACAAATAAACACAGACACTAAGATACTATATATATATTTGGTCGAATATACAGAAGTACACCGGTGATACTTTGGTGTGAGTTGAGCGCACTGAGCGTCGGTACAGTATCTCGCAAGTGTCTGCTCTAGACCACACTTGAAAGTAGACTCTGGTTAATGTTTGCTATTGCTGCTTATATGCCCGGGCATCTCACCGTGTTGCCCGGGCAACGCCTCACCTCATTCATCTCCAAAGGTTGACAGGAACATTAACACTATATTTGGAGCGAGTATATTATTGGGATAATCTACTCGCTACAATAGGTTAGGTTAGGCTGACCTAACCTAACCTAAACTAACCTAACCTAACCTAACCTAACCTAACCTAACCTAACCTAACCTAACCTAACCTAACCTAAACTAACCTAAACTAACCTAACCTAACCTAACCTAACCTAATCTAACCGAACCTAACTTAACCAAACCAAACCTAACCTAACCTAACCGACGCTTGGATCGTCGACTTGCTTTGGCGTCACCAGCTCTTTATTTTCGTCTAATTTCTTTATAAAAAGATACTTTTTCAGATTAAAATTATGTTTTTTCGTGTTGTACATTCAGCACCAATATTATAATGAGTAAATATATCATATTTATTCATTACTAACGTATTGCCAGGAAGCTTTGTGAAGCTTGTGGTAGCTTGTGGTAATTAGACGGACCGCAGCTCACTAACAACACTGCAGACCGCCTATAACATTAGGGCTGATCTCATTTAAAATATTGAATAGTTCGGAGGATGTTGATCCAGACAAGTTCTTCAGAAGGTCAGATGTAACACAAACAAGGAGCAACGGTTTCAATCTCAACAAGCCACAATGTAGGACTGAAAACAGATGCTTTTTCACCTACGAGGTTATAATCCCATGGAACAGCCTACCCGTCGAAGCCGTAGATGATAAATCAATGCTGCATTTAAGATCTAAATAGATAAAATCATTAGGACAAATGTGGGACCTTTGACAAGCCGTTAGCTTCCTGTCCTCGTCAAGGCCACTAGAGATATAGTGACCCTTCGGCTAAATTCAGGTAAATTCTTTCCTCTGCAGATGTAGAAGTGAAACTAGAGTAATAAAAAACTTTGACTATTTTCCAAATACATATAGATACGGATTGAAGAAAGATTATTATATTAGGTAATGATGAGTAACTTGCGCATTTTCTACAGTAAATGCTCAGTAACATTTACTGTAGAGCGCGGAGTTCTACGCCATCAGTGATGACGGACGTGAAGCATGACAGCAGGTTGGCTGATGTGAACACCTCTACAGGTAATGTAGGAATCTTCCTAACCATGTGAGGTCTCTACAGGTGTTACTGGCATCAGTGAAGTGCCAGAGGGAGATTTTTCTTTACTGTTGAGGGGTAAACGGTAGAGCCAGGGGTGTCGAAGCCTCCCAGGGTCAATGACGACCCAGAGTGGACCCCTGGGCTTGTGTTGCTGGACCAGCAAGACCAGCAGTGACGCGTGTTAACACCCCAATGTTGAGTGAGAAGAGCTGAGTAACGCTCCTCTAACAGTCAGTACCCCGGGGGTACACTGGGGGGGGGGGGGGGGGCCATCACGTTGTTATCATAGAAGGCAATGGTTGACAGGTGGCTCTTGTTAGCGCGACACCCAGGAAGTGCCTTGTATCACGGCTCAGTCCTCCTTCAGTGCCTGCCCCCCACCCCCTCTCTCTCTCTCTCTCTCTCTCTCTCTCTCTCTCTCTCTCTCTCTCTCTCTCTCTCTCTCTCTCTCTCTCTCTCTCTCTCTCTCTCTCTCTCTCTCTCTCTCTCTCTCTCTCTGTCTCTCTCTCTGTCTGTCTCTCTCTCTCTCTCTCTCTCTCTCTCTCTCTCTCTCTCTCTCTCTCTCTCTCTCTCTCTCTCTCTCTCTCTCTCTCTCTCTCTCTCTCTCTCTGTCTCTCTCTCTGTCTCTCTCTCTCTCTCTCTCTCTCTCTCTCTCTCTCTCTCTCTCTCTCTCTCTCTCTCTCTCTCTCTCTCTCTCTCTCTCTCTCTCTCTCTCTCTCTCTCTCTCTGTCTCTCTCTCTCTCTCTCTCTCTCTCTCTCTCTCTCTCTCTCTCTCTCTCTCTCTCTCTCTCTCTCTCTCTCTCTCTCTCTCTCTCTCTCTCTCTCTCTCTCTCTCTCTCTCTCTCTCTCTCTCTCTCTCTGAGAGAGAGAGAGACATACTCAGCCGGCAGGGGCTGAGTATGTCGAATTTTACGAGGTAGGAATAGAGCTGTTTGTAAATAATTTTTTTCAAATATTTTTTATAGTATGTGTAGGTTTGATATTGGTCTATAATTGTTTATGTCCGCCGGGTTGCCCTCCTTTATAGACTGGCGTTACTCTAGCTTTTTTAAGGATATCAGGGAAGGTGTGACACTATAGATTTGTTGAACAGTAGTGCTATGGGTGGGGCAAGGGCTTGGGAGGCTCTCTTGTACACAATGGACGGAATTTCACTGGTGTTCCCTGCCTTGGTTTTTAGTGAGTGTATGATGGACACAACATCTGCCGGGCTGATTGGTGAAAGGAGAAGAGAGTTTGGATAGCTGCCTGAGAGATATGTGTTGATATGTGTCTGAGTCTGTGGGATTTTACTGGCAAGATTAGCACCAACTGATGAAAAGAAGCTATTAAATTCATTTGCCATTTCTAAATCAGTTGACGGTGTATTTAAATCCTTTTAAAGTTTTATTTGGTTATGTGAGTGCTGTTTAGTTCCTTGGATACTAGAGATGGTTTTCCATGTACTTTTCATGTTGCCTGATTTGAAAATGCCACTTGTGAGCCATAGATTGTTTAATCTTTTGTCAGTTACTTGCTTGGTAAGGAGGGGACAATGAAGGTTGTTGAGGCTTAGAGTTTTGGAGAGGAAGAGGTTAGCCAATGAATTTATATCCTGAGTATTATTGAATTCAGAATCCCAGTTAATATTGTGAAGTGCATCTGTAAGATTGCCTAAAGCTGATTCACTGTGTAACTTGAATGTAAGTTTCTTGCTTTCTGGTGGTGTTATGTCTATGTTCACTATGAAAAAGGTAGGATAGTGGTCAGTTGTTCTGTCGTAGATTATACCAGATACAAGGGGAGCTGTTATGTAGTCCATATGTGATCCAAGGTGATGTTTGAGTGACTCGGGTGGGTTTGGTGATTGTGGGGATTAGCATACAGGAGTTCATGCTGTTAAGGAAATAGTCATCTTGAGAGCAATTTTGTTGACCCAGGTCAATATTGAAGTCTCCTTTAACAGGCAACAGACAGATAATCTAACTGTCTCTAGGTATTTTATCTAAATCTAACAGACAATTTTTAGTAGGTAAATTCTAGCAGAATTGACAAAATGATAACAGATACATTGCAAGAAAAAAAAATGAGATGAGAGAGTTTAGTAGATATAGTAAAGCACATTGGTATATTAAAGCTCTGATTGATAACATTGACAGCTTGATTGGTAATTTAAACAAAGATTAATAGGCACCAAGGTCTCCATGACCATGTCGTAGCTCAGTCAAATACCAATACAAATACAAATATTTATTCAGGTAAAATACATATATACAAGGTGAGATACAAAACGTTGATGGATTTATAGATAGAGCTAGTACATATAATGCCTAAAGCCACTATTACGCTAAGCGTTTCGGGCAGGAAAAACACTAAGGCTAAAACTTAATACTAATTGAGATTAAAGTATAGCAAAAATACAATTTGGTCAACAAACAGCATTGTTTAAAATAGTAGACATGGGCTGACATTTAAGGGTAAGGTAGGTTACAGGGACTTAATTAGGTAGTACTTAGTTTTTATCTTAAACTGGTTGGGAGAGGTACAGTCTTTAACATGGTTGGGAAGGTCATTCCACATTCTGGGTCCCTTGATTTGTAAAGCATTTCTAGTTTGATTAAGTCGTACTCTTGGAATATCAAATAGGTATTTGTTTCTGGTGTGGTATAAACATGTACATAGTCCAGCACAGCATCATAACTATCAACAGCCAATATTCATTTGCTATAAACACAAGAATTTAAAAAGTAGATGTATGATATTAAATGATCTTAAATGTGGTCTAAGTACTATTAACTAAGTACAAGAGATTATATTCTGTTGGATGATCTTATATGATAAATTAAAGATAACTAAGCAAGCAATTGTTAACTTAATTTATATGTTCAAGTATATAGAGATATATTCAATTTATATAAAGAGATTCAGTTGCTGTAAGATTAATGAATACTCACTGAAATATGAGGCGTTGCCTCACCCTATAACCAACAGACAGACTTATTGGATATACTAAAGTTATACAAGCATACAATTGGCCAATTAATACACTAAATAACAATCAATATACTTCTCTGAATGCCGGGTGCCTGTCTGACAAGTGTGCCAAACTGGATAACTCTCTTGTTGAGTTTAAGCGCGATATTTTATATCACAGCTTTGCTGTATAGTGTTCTAGTAGCGTTGCTAATTGATTATGTTCTTAATTGCGGTTGCAATAGGTTAAATAAGTGATGATGGTGGAGGTGGAGACAGCAATACCTTGTGTGCTTCAATCTACACTTATTTAGATATGTTCTAGGAATTTTTGCTGGTAGATATATTGTCCAGGTACTCCCCCAGTTCTAAAGAGTAATCACTGGCGATAAGATAATTGGATAAGGTGTCCTAAGCTAAATAATTGTTCGCAAGCACCGTCACACGTTTTCACTATTTTGTAAACACACGCGTTTTGGCCTCGGGTCGTGGTGGGCGCTTCTCTCCCAGCCATCACCCCCCATGCTTCCTGAGCACGGTAGCCTTCAATGAATATTGATTGATTATTTTTACTGTCTAGACATATGATTTGAGATAAGATGTGATTATAATATAATTAGACATAGGATTTAAAGATAATAAGTAGTACTTGATAGTACTACTGATTCTTATTAAGGATTTGATTTAATCCCAACCGGAAATCGATTCAATTGTTCCAATAGTTTTTTAATTAAGAAATTCTTCTAGAAGCTCCTGGATCCTTCAGAAATCATGCACAAAGTCACGTAGGCACCTATAGGGCCCTATGTGGTACGTGATCATAGGTGGCATTGTCATGTATGATCCAGATGTATAATGAATCTTTAGTGATTCTGATATGATTTTGTTATGATTTAGATATGATATAGCAATAATACCTTTCTTAGATAATAATATAGATATAGTGGGTAAAAATTTCCCGCAAGCGTAATTTTTGTAGTTCATTGTGACAATATTATTTAGTGTGTGGAGGTTGGGGTCAGAATAGAAGGTGGTATCGTCAGCAAATAGTATAGGTTTAAGAATGATAGAAACATTTGGCAAATCATTGATGTATATAAGAAATAGGAGAGGTCCCAAGATGCTGCCCTGTGGCACCCCCTACTGTCAATGGAATAGTGGGGGGGGGGGGAAGACTATGCTATTGATGGCTGCATTTTATTTATTTATTTATTTTATTTATTTATATATATACAAGAAGGTTCATTGAGATTGTGAGGATACATAGCATAGTAATTACAATCTTATAAAGCCACTAGTACGCGCAGCGTTTCGGGCAGAAACGGGCATATTGGTGTCTGTCACTGAGACAGGAGCGAATATAGTTCAGAGCAAGGCCTCGGATACCATAGTGGTGAAGTTTAAGAAAGAGATAGTTGTAGTTTACAGTATCAACGGCCTTTATCAGGTCAATGATCAGTCCAATTAGGAACTAATTTTTGTCAAGGGCTGAGTAGATTATATTAAGCAGACTAATAAAGGCATCATTTAAAAAACAAATTATTTTTGGCATCATTGGTACTGCTTTGGGAGAGGAAGCCAAACTGGCAGGGACTTAATATGTTCAGTTTTACAAAGTAGGAGTAGAGCTGTTTGTAAAAAAAAAATCTAACATGTTTAAATGTATTGGTAGATTTGATATTGGTCTGTAATTGTTTATGTCAGCTGTCTCGCCTCCTTTATGAACTGGTGTCACTCTTGCTTTTTATGGATATCGTGATTAGTATGACACTAGAAATTTTTTGAATAGCAGAGCCACGGGTAGTGCAAGAGCAGGGGCAGTAGTCTTATATCATAGCTGGTATTTCATTATGTTCCCAGCTTTGCTTTAAAGCCTTCGAACTATGAATATAATGTCTGTCGGGCTGATTGGTATGGGGTCAACTACCACCCACAGGATGAGTATGGGGTCCACTACCACCCACAGGATGAGTATGGGGTCCACTACCACCCACAGGATGAGTATGGGGTCCAGTACCACCCACAGGATGAGTATGGGGTCCACTACCACCCACAGGATGGGTATGGGGTCCACTACCACCCACAGGATGGGTATGGGGTCCACTACCACCCCACAGTATGGGTATGGTGGTAGTCCACTACCACCCACAGGATGGGTATGGAGTCCACTACTACCCAAAGGATGGGTATGGGGTCCACTACCACCCACAGGATGGGTATGGGGTCCACTACCACCCCACAGTATGGGTATGGTGGTAGTCCACTACCACCCACAGGATGGGTATGGAGTCCACTACTACCCAAAGGATGGGTATGGGGTCAACTACCACCCACAGGATGGGTATGGAGTCCACTACCACCCACAGGATGAGTATGGGGTCCACTACCACCCACAGGATGGGTATGGGGTCCACTACCACCCCACAGTATGGGTATGGTGGTAGTCCACTACCACCCACAGGATGGGTATGGAGTCCACTACTACCCAAAGGATGGGTATGGGGTCCACTACCACCCACAGGATGAGTATGGGGTCCACTACCACCCACAGGATGGGTATGGGGTCCACTACCACCCCACAGTATGGGTATGGTGGTAGTCCACTACCACCCACAGGATGGGTATGGAGTCCACTACTACCCAAAGGATGGGTATGGGGTCCACTACCACCCACAGGATGAGTATGGGGTCCACTACCACCCACAGGATGAGTATGGGGTCCACTACCACCCATAGGATGACTATGGGGTCCACTACCACTCACAGGATTAGTATGGGGTCCACTACTACCCAAAGGATGGGTATGGGGTCCACTACCACCCACAGGATGAGTATGGGGTCCACTACCACCCACAGGATGAGTATGGGGTCCACTACCACCCACAGGATTAGTATGGGGTCCACTACTACCCAAAGGATGGGTATGGGGTCCACTACCACCCACAGGATGAGTATGGGGTCCACTACCACCCACAGGATGAGTATGGGGTCCACTACCACCCACAGGATGTATATAAATAAAATAAATAAATAAATAAATGTTTATTTAGGTAAGGTACATACATACAAGAAATTTTTACAAAGATTGGTGGACTTATAGATAGAGCTAGTACATACAATGCCTAAAATGTAGTAGAGAGGAGGTATACATGTGCATATATGTATTATGAGAGAAAGAGGAAGTATACACCTACGAGAGTGTGAATGTGAGTAATATGTGTGAGGCAGGCATTACGCAAAGCGTTTCAGGCATGAAAAACTTAAATGACTAAAGCTTAATACTAATTGAGCATAAAGAGTAAAATGAAAACATGAAATGAAAACATAGCTGAAAAAGCAGCACAAATACAATTCTGTCGACAAACAGCGCTCTTTAAAAAAAAAACAGACATTGGTTGACAACAGAGGGGTAAGGTAGGTTACAGGGAATTTATTAGATATAGCTTCGTTTTTATCTTAAACTGGTTGAGAGAGGTACAGTCTTTAACATGGTTGGGAAGGTCATTCCACAATCTGGGTCCCTTGATTTGTAGAGCATTTCTAGTTTGATTAAGTCGTACTCTAGGAATATCAAAACTGTATTTATTTCTGGTGTGGTGCTCATGGGTTCTGTTACAACCTTCTATGAAGCTTTTGAGGTCAGGATTGGCATTACAGTTTAGCGTTTTATATATGTATAATACACATGAGAGAATGTGCAGTGACTTAATGTCTAACATATTCAGAGATTTGAGTAGGGGTACCGAGTGATGTCTGGGGCCAGAGTTGGATATTGTCCTAATAGCAGCTTTGTGTTGAGTAATTAGAGGACGTAAATGATTTTGGGTAGTAGAGCCCCAAGCACTATATAAGCCCCATATAAGGTCCACTACCACCCACAGGATGAGTATGGGGTTCACTACCATCCACAGGATGAGTTTGGGGTCCACCACCACCCACAGGATGGGTATGGGGTCCATTACCATCCACAGGATGAGTTTGGGGTCCACCATTACCCACATGATGGGTATGGGGGTCCACTACCATCCACAGGATGAGTTTGGGGTCTACCACCACCCACAGGATGAGTATGAGGTCCACTACCACCCACAGGATGGGTATGGGGTCTACTACCACCCACAGGATGGGTATGGGGTCCACTACCAATCACAGGATGAGTTTGGGATCCACTACCACCCACAGGACGTGTATGGGGTCCACTATCACCCACAGGACGTGTATGGGGTCCATTACCACCCACAGGATGGGTATGGGGTCCACTACCACCCACAGGACGTGTATGGGGTCCACTACCACCCACAGGACGTGTATGGGGTCCACTACCACCCACAGGACGTGTATGGGGTCCACTACCACCCACAGGACGTGTATGGGGTCCACTACCACCCACAGAACGTGGGTGGTAGTGGACCTATATTGGGTCAACTACCACCCACAGGATGGGTATGGGGTCCACTACCACCCACAGGACGTGTATGGGGTCCACTACCACCCACAGGACGTGTATGGGGTCCACTACCACCCACAGGACGTGTATGGGGTCCACTACCACCCACAGGATGGGTATGGGGTCCACTACCACCCACAGGACGTATATGGGGTCCACTACCACCCACCGGATGGGTATGGGGTCCACTACCACCCACAGGATGGGTATGGGGTCCACTACCACCCACAGGATGGGTATGGGGGTCCACTACCACCCACAGGATGGGTATGGGGTCCACTACCACCCATGCACTCTACATTGTTAAAACAGTTAACACTGTGCAGCATCACTGAAAGTACTCAGAGTATGGGTAACGATGTGTATCAGTGCTATACCGACGGCTCTGTAGAAGAAGGTGGACGATGTACCGGATGTGCATGTAATATATTTGAACAATCTTCTCTCGTACATACAGCAATGAAGCGCGTCAATGACTGGGCAAGTACAACTCAAACCGAACTTGCAGGCATATACCTTGCCACTGAAGTTTTAAAAGACAAAGGCAGTGGACTTATATACTGTGACTCGCAGAGTGCACTCCTGGCATTGAACGCACATAGCAGTGACACCCAGAAAATTGTCAGTGATATTCGAATTCAAAGTTGTAGCATTAAATATTATGATAGATATCGTGAGGAGACATTCACATATGGGACTAATAGAACAAGAACCCGGCAATGTGATGTTATAGTGGCCAGAATACGCCTGGGATATAGACGTATCTGGCAGCTTTCTCAAAACCCAAATGTCGAGTACACAATGTGTCAACTTTGTGAAAGAGAAAACATGCACTCTCTTGAACATTATATTGTAGAATGTCCCATACTGACTGACTTTCGCCCTCCTGGGCTGAGGTATGCTGAACTCTGTAGTTACTATATGAGTACTGGAACACTTGATGATATATTGGACTTGTACCCAAGATTATCCAGGTAATGTAAAGGGAGCCGGTCGGCCGAGCGGACAGCACGCTGTACTTAAGATCCTGTGGTCCCGGGTTCGATCCCGGGCGTCGGCGAGAAACAATGGACAGAGTTTCTTTCACCCTATGCCCCTGTTACCTAGCAGTCAAATAGGTACCTGGGTGTTAGTCAGCTGTCACGGGCTGCTTCCTGGGGGTGGAGGCCTGGTCGAGGACCTGGCCGCGGGGACACTAAAGCCCCGAAATCATCTCATGATAATGTATCAATTATACAATGTATGTATGTGATGTAACTATATAACCTGAGCTTGTAAAAGCACCTTCATCACCTTCAGTGATTAAGTGCTTAATTGCACACTAGTTTCTTTATCAGCTATCTCACCCTGTCAGAGTAGAAGAGACAAATGTATGGGAATGCATGTGTGTGTATATATGTATGTATATATGTACGTATATGTGTGTGTGTGTGTGTGTGTAATTATATGTATGTGTATAAAGTATATAATGGTGCTGATCAGAATTACATTTCACCTTTGTGAATGCACATTAATGACACTATGTAAAAGACACATCAAACACTTTATGTAGGGCATACGTAAATCAGTGTATCTATGTATTTACGCATGTAGGTTAGCTTAGCATTTTAAAAGCACCGAATCACCTTCTGTGGTTGAGTGTTCAATAAACCCTTGAACTATATGTTTAACACATCTCTAACCCTGTCCATGGAGGACAGAAGAAAATGTATATATGCTGGTTAGCATTGTAAATGTGTGGCCACGTCTGTGGTAGAAAATAATAATAAAAAAAAGACGTGTATGGGGCCCACTACCACCCACCGGATGGGTATGGGGCCCACTACCACCCACCGGATGGGTATGGGGTCCACTACCACCCACAGGATGGGTATGGGGCCCACTACCACCCACCGGATGGGTATGGGGTCCACTACCACCCACAGGATGGGTATGGGGTCCACTACCACCCACCGGATGGGTATGGGGTCCACTACCACCCACAGGATGGGTATGGGGTCCACTACCACCCACAGGATGGGTATGGGGCCCACTACCACCCACCGGATGGGTATGGGGTCCACTACCACCCACAGGATGGGTATGGGGTCCACTACCACCCACCGGATGGGTATGGGGTCCACTACCACCCACAGGATGGGTATGGGGTCCACTACCACCCACAGGATGGGTATGGGGTCCACTACCACCCACAGGATGGGTATGGGGTCCACTACCACCCACAGGACGTATATGGGGTCCACTACCACCCACCGGATGGGTATGGGGTCCACTACCACCCACAGGATGGGTATGGGGTCCACTACCACCCACAGGATGGGTATGGGGTCCACTACCACCCACAGGATGGGTATGGGGTCAACTACCACCCACAGGATGGGCATGGGGTCCACTACCACCCACAGGATGGGTATGGGGTCCACTACCACCCACAGGATGGGCATGGGGTCCACTACCACCCACAGGATGGGTATGGGGTCCACTACCACCCACAGGATGGGCATGGGGTCCACTACCACCCACAGGATGGGCATGGGGTCCACTACCACCCACAGGATGGGCATGGGGTCCACTACCACCCACAGGATGGGTATGGGGTCCACTACCACCCACAGGATGGGCATGGGGTCCACTACCACCCACAGGATGGGCATGGGGTCCACTACCACCCACAGGATGGGTATGGGGTCCACTACCACCCACAGGATGGGTATGAGGTCCACTACCACCCACAGGATGGGTATGGGGTCCACTACCACCCACAGGATGGGCATGGGGTCCACTACCACCCACAGGATGGGTATGGGGTCCACTACCACCCACAGGATGGGTATGGGGTCCACTACCACCCACAGGATGGGCATGGGGTCCACTACCACCCACAGGATGGGTATGGGGTCCACTACCACCCACAGGATGGGTATGGGGTCCACTACCACCCACAGGATGGGTATGGGGTCCACTACCACCCACAGGATGGGTATGGGGTCCACTACCACCCACAGGATGGGTATGGGGTCCACTACCACCCACAGGATGGGTATGGGGTCCACTACCACCCACAGGATGGGTATGGGGTCCACTCCCACCCACAGGATGGGTATGGGGTCCACTCCCACCCACAGGATGGGTATGGGGTCCACTACCACCCACAGGACGTATATGGGGTCCACTACCACCCACAGGATGGGTATGGGGTCCACTACCACCCACAGGATGGGTATGGGGTCCACTACCACCCACAGGATGGGTATGGGGTCCACTACCACCCACAGGACGTCTATGGGGTCCACTACCGCCCACAGGACGTGTATGGGGTCCACTGCCACCCACAGGATGGGTATGGGGTCCACTACCACCCACAGGACGTGTATGGGGTCCACTACCACCCACAGGACGTCTATGGGGTCCACTACCACCCAAAGGACGTGTATGGAGTCCACTACCACCCACATGACGTGTATGAGGTCCACTACCACCCTCAGGACGAGTATGGGGTCCATTTCCACCCACAGGACGAGTATGGAGTCCATTACCACCCACAGGATGAGTATGGGGTTCACTACCACCCACAGGATGGGTATGGGGACCATTAGCACCCACATGACGAATATGGGTCCACTACACCCACTGGACGTGTATGGGGTCCACTACCACCCACAGGACGAGTATGGAGTCCATTACCACCCACCGGATGGGTATGGGGTCCACTACCACCCACAGGATGGGTATGGGGTCCACTACCACCCACAGGACGTATATGGGGTCCACTACCACCCACAGGACGTATATGGGGTCCACTACCACCCACCGGATGGGTATGGGGTTCACTACCACCCACAGGATGGGTATGGGGTCCACTACCACCCACAGGACGTATATGGGGTCCACTACCACCCACCGGATGGGTATGGGGTCCACTACCACCCACAGGATGGGTATGGGGTCCACTACCACCCACAGGATGGGTATGGGGTCCACTACCACCCACAGGATGGGTATGGGGTCCACTACCACCCACAGGATGGGTATGGGGTCCACTACCACCCACAGGATGGGTATGGGGTCCACTACCACCCACAGGATGGGTATGGGGTCCACTACCACCCACAGGATGGGTATGGGGTCTACTACCACCCACAGAATGTGTATGGAATCCGCTAGTTGGTTAGCAGGAGTTCATAAATACAAAGACCCGGCTACGTGAGAGTTACTGTAGGTGAGCACCTCTTGGTAAACACTGTTTCTAGGTCTCACAGTTTCAAGTGTAGATATGATAGAGCCCAATTAGCTCAGGAACCTGCACACCAGTTGATTGACGGTTGAGAGGCGGGACCAAAGAGCCAGAGTTCAACCCCCGCAAGCACATCTAGGTGAGTACAACTAGGTAGAGAGTGTGTGGCTTGGTGAGAGAGTGGTGGTGCTGGCTGAGGGCACGGTGACCTCACCCTAGCGAGGGGAGGCTCACATCTCCCCTTGCAGTGCTGCTGTACTTCACCCCCCGACCCCCATCCACCAGTACCCACCCCCCACAACCCCACCACAGCCGGCCGGCGCCGGCCACGGCTAGCGACGGCCACGACCAGCCACGACTAGCGACGGCCACGACCAGCCACGACTAGCGACGGCCACGGCTAGCCACGGCCACGACCAGCCACGACTAGCGACGGCCACGGATAGCCACGTCCACGACCAGCCACGACTAGCGACGGCCACGGATAGCCACGGCCACGACCAGCGACGTCCACGACCAGCGACGGCCACGACTAGCGACGGCCACGACCAGCGACGGCCACGACCAGCGACGGCCACGACCAGCGACGGCCACGGCCAGCGACGGCCACGGCCAGCGACGGCCACGGCCAGCGACGGCTAGCGATGACCACGGCCAGCGACGGCCACGACCAGCGACGGCCACGGCCAGCGACGGCCACGGCCAGCGACGGCCACGACCAGCCACGGCCACGGCCAGCGACGGCCACGACCAGCGACGGCCACGGCCAGCGACGGCCACGACCAGCCACGGCCAGCGACGGCCACGACCAGCGACGGCCACGGCCAGCGACGGCCACGACCACCGACGGCCACGACCAGCCACGGCCACGGCCAGCGACGGCCACGGCCAGCGACGACCACGGCCAGCGACGGCCACGACCAGCGACGGCCACGACCAGCGACGGCCACGACCAGCGACGGCCACGACCAGCGACGGCCACGGCCAGCGACGGCCACGGCCAGCGACGACCACGGCCAGCGACGGCCACGACCAGCGACGGCCACGACCAGCGACGGCCACGGCCAGCGACGGCCACGACCAGCGACGGCCACGACCAGCGACGGCCACGACCAGCGACGGCCACGACCAGCGACGGCCACGGCCAGCGACGGCCACGGCCAGCGACGGCCACGACCAGCGACGGCCACGACCAACGACGGCCACGACCAGCGACGGCCACGACCAGCGACGGCCACGACCAGCGACGGCCACGGCCAGCGACGGCCACGACCAGCGACGGCCACGACCAACGACGGCCACGGCCAGCGACGGCCACGGCCAGCGACGTCCACGACCACCGACGGCCACGGCCAGCGACGGCCACGGCCAGCGACGGCCACGACCAGCGACGGCCACGACCAACGACGGCCACGACCAGCGACGGCCACGACCAGCGACGGCCACGACCAGCGACGGCCACGGCCAGCGACGGCCACGACCAGCGACGGCCACGACCAACGACGGCCACGGCCAGCGACGGCCACGGCCAGCGACGTCCACGACCACCGACGGCCACGACCAACGACGGCCACGACCAGCGACGGCCACGGCCAGCGACGGCCACGGCCAGCGACGGCCACGACCAACGACGGCGACGGCCACGACCAGCGACGGCCACGACCAGCGACGGCCACGACCAACGACGGCGACGGCCACGACCAGCGACGGCCACGACCAACGACGGCGACGGCCACGACCAGCGACGGCCACGACCAGCGACGGCCACGACCAGCGACGGCCACGACCAACGACGGCGACGGCCACGACCAGCGACGGCCACGACCAACGACGGCGACGGCCACGACCAGCGACGGCCACGACCAGCGACGGCCACGACCAGCGACGGCCACGGCCAGCGACGGCGACGGCCACGACCAGCGACGGCCACGACCAACGACGGCGACGGCCACGACCAGCGACGGCCACGACCAGCGACGGCCACGACCAGCGACGGCCACGACCAACGACGGCGACGGCCACGACCAGCGACGGCCACGACCAACGACGGCGACGGCCACGACCAGCGACGGCCACGACCAGCGACGGCCACGACCAGCGACGGCCACGGCCAGCGACGGCCACGACCAGCGACGGCCACGACCAGCGACGGCCACGACCAGCGACGGCCACGACCAGCGACGGCCACGACCAGCGACGGCCACGACCAACGACGGCCACGGCCAGCGACGGCCACGGCCAGCGACGGCCACGACCAGCGACGGCCACGGCCAGCGACGGCCACGGCCAGCGACGGCCACGGCCAGCGACGGCCACGCCCAGCGACGGCCACGGCCAGCGACGGCCAGCGACGGCCACGGCCAGCGACGGCCACGACCAGCGACGGCCACGGCCAGCGACGGCCACGACCAGCGACGGCCACGACCAGCGACGGCCACGACCAGCGACGGCCACGACCAGCGACGGCCACGGCCAGCGACGGCCAGCGACGGCCACGACCAACGACGGCCACGGCCAGCGACGGCCACGACCAGCGACGGCCACGACCAGCGACGGCCACGACCAGCGACGGCCACGGCCAGCGACGGCCAGCGACGGCCACGGCCAGCGACGGCCACGACCAGCGACGGCCACGGCCAGCGACGGCCACGACCAGCGACGGCCACGACCAGCGACGGCCACGACCAGCGACGGCCACGACCAGCGACGGCCACGACCAGCGACGGCCACGACCAGCGATGGCCACGGCCAGCGACGGCCACGGCCAGCGACGTCCACGACCACCGACGGCCACGGCCAGCGACGGCCACGGCCAGCGACGGCCACGACCAACGACGGCCACGGCCAGCGACGGCCACGACCAGCGACGGCCACGACCAGCGACGGCCACGGCCAGCGACGGCCAGCGACGGCCACGACCAACGACGGCCACGGCCAGCGACGGCCACGACCAGCGACGGCCACGACCAGCGACGGCCACGACCAGCGACGGCCACGACCAGCGACGGCCACGACCAACGACGGCCACGGCCAGCGACGGCCACGGCCAGCGACGTCCACGACCACCGACGGCCACGGCCAGCGACGGCCACGGCCAGCGACGGCCACGACCAACGACGGCCACGGCCAGCGACGGCCACGACCAACGACGGCCACGACAAGCGACGGCCACGGCCAGCGACGGCCACGACCAGCGACGGCCACGACCAGCGACGGCCACGGCCAGCGACGTCCACGACCACCGACGGCCACGGCCAGCGACGGCCACGGCCAGCGACGGCCACGACCAGCGACGGCCACGACCAACGACGGCCACGACCAGCGACGGCCACGACCAGCGACGGCCACGACCAGCGACGGCCACGGCCAGCGACGGCCACGACCAGCGACGGCCACGACCAACGACGGCCACGGCCAGCGACGGCCACGGCCAGCGACGTCCACGACCACCGACGGCCACGACCAACGACGGCCACGACCAGCGACGGCCACGGCCAGCGACGGCCACGGCCAGCGACGGCCACGACCAACGACGGCGACGGCCACGACCAGCGACGGCCACGACCAGCGACGGCCACGACCAACGACGGCGACGGCCACGACCAGCGACGGCCACGACCAACGACGGCGACGGCCACGACCAGCGACGGCCACGACCAGCGACGGCCACGACCAGCGACGGCCACGACCAACGACGGCGACGGCCACGACCAGCGACGGCCACGACCAACGACGGCGACGGCCACGACCAGCGACGGCCACGACCAGCGACGGCCACGACCAGCGACGGCCACGGCCAGCGACGGCGACGGCCACGACCAGCGACGGCCACGACCAACGACGGCGACGGCCACGACCAGCGACGGCCACGACCAGCGACGGCCACGACCAGCGACGGCCACGACCAACGACGGCGACGGCCACGACCAGCGACGGCCACGACCAACGACGGCGACGGCCACGACCAGCGACGGCCACGACCAGCGACGGCCACGACCAGCGACGGCCACGGCCAGCGACGGCCACGACCAGCGACGGCCACGACCAGCGACGGCCACGACCAGCGACGGCCACGACCAGCGACGGCCACGACCAGCGACGGCCACGACCAACGACGGCCACGGCCAGCGACGGCCACGGCCAGCGACGGCCACGACCAGCGACGGCCACGGCCAGCGACGGCCACGGCCAGCGACGGCCACGGCCAGCGACGGCCACGCCCAGCGACGGCCACGGCCAGCGACGGCCACGGCCAGCGACGGCCACGACCAGCGACGGCCACGGCCAGCGACGGCCACGACCAGCGACGGCCACGACCAGCGACGGCCACGACCAGCGACGGCCACGACCAGCGACGGCCACGGCCAGCGACGGCCAGCGACGGCCACGACCAACGACGGCCACGGCCAGCGACGGCCACGACCAGCGACGGCCACGACCAGCGACGGCCACGACCAGCGACGGCCACGGCCAGCGACGGCCAGCGACGGCCACGGCCAGCGACGGCCACGACCAGCGACGGCCACGGCCAGCGACGGCCACGACCAGCGACGGCCACGACCAGCGACGGCCACGACCAGCGACGGCCACGACCAGCGACGGCCACGACCAGCGACGGCCACGACCAGCGATGGCCACGGCCAGCGACGGCCACGGCCAGCGACGTCCACGACCACCGACGGCCACGGCCAGCGACGGCCACGGCCAGCGACGGCCACGACCAACGACGGCCACGGCCAGCGACGGCCACGACCAGCGACGGCCACGACCAGCGACGGCCACGGCCAGCGACGGCCAGCGACGGCCACGACCAACGACGGCCACGGCCAGCGACGGCCACGACCAGCGACGGCCACGACCAGCGACGGCCACGACCAGCGACGGCCACGACCAGCGACGGCCACGACCAACGACGGCCACGGCCAGCGACGGCCACGGCCAGCGACGTCCACGACCACCGACGGCCACGGCCAGCGACGGCCACGGCCAGCGACGGCCACGACCAACGACGGCCACGGCCAGCGACGGCCACGACCAACGACGGCCACGACAAGCGACGGCCACGGCCAGCGACGGCCACGACCAGCGACGGCCACGACCAGCGACGGCCACGGCCAGCGACGGCCACGACCAGCGACGGCCACGACCAGCGACGGCCACGACCAGCGACGGCCACGACCAGCGACGGCCACGGCCAGCGACGGCCACGACCAGCGACGGCCACGACCAACGACGGCCACGGCCAGCGACGGCCACGGCCAGCGACGTCCACGACCACCGACGGCCACGGCCAGCGACGGCCACGGCCAGCGACGGCCACGACCAACGACGGCCACGGCCAGCGACGGCCACGACCAGCGACGGCCACGACCAGCGACGGCCACGACCAGCGACGGCCACGACCAACGACGGCCACGGCCAGCGACGGCCACGACCAGCGACGGCCACGACCAGCGACGGCCACGACCAGCGACGGCCACCGACGGCCACGACCACCGACGGCCACGACCAGCGACGGCCAGGGACGGCCACGACCAGCGACGGCGACGGCCAGCGACGGCCACGGCCAGCGACGGCCACGGCCACCGACGGCCACGGCCAATGACGGCCACGACCAGCGACGGCAACGACCAATGACGGCCACGACCAGCGACGGCAACGACCAATGACGGCCACGACTTGCGACGGCTACGGCCAGCGACGGCCACGGCCAATGACGGCCACGGCCAGCGACGCCCACCCAGACGAGGTGGGACCGACGCCCATCCAGACGAGGTGGGACCGACGCCCACCTAGACGAGGTGGGACCGACGCCCACCCAGAAGAGGTGGGGACCGACGCCCATCCAGACGGGGCGGGACCGACGCCCTCCTAGACGAGGTGGGACCGACGCCCACCTAGACGAGGTGGGACCGACGCCCACCCAGAAGAGGTGGGGACCGACGCCCACCCAGACGGGGTGGGACCGACGCCCACCCAGACGGGGTGGGACCGACGCCCACCCAGAAGAGGTGGGGACCGACGCCCATCCAGACGGGGCGGGACCGACGCCCTCCTAGACGAGGTGGGACCGACGCCCACCTAGACGAGGTGGGACCGACGCCCACCCAGAAGAGGTGGGGACCGACGCCCACCCAGACGGGGTGGGACCGACGCCCACCCAGACGGGGTGGGACCGACGCCCACCCAGAAGAGGTGGGGACCGACGCCCATCCAGACGGGGTGGGACCGACGCCCACCCAGAAGAGGTGGGGACCGACGCCCATCCAGACGGGGTGGGACCGACGCCCACCCAGACGACGTGGGGGCTGTTCGCAAGATGCAGCTGCAATGATGGCTCTCTGCTCGACTATGTAACCAGATACAAATACCTTGGTGTTGAGGGGTCACTGTACCGCAATGTTGTAGCCAGACTGGGTCGCCAATGTAGAGAGAGAGGCTCCGTGCTCTCAAGGCTGTGGCAGGCTACCATCCAAGCTATGGCGCAAATGTGAGAATTGCCAAAATGATGTATCTCTCATATATTAGATCTCTGATTGATTATGCTGCACCCATGCTTGCTCTAGTGCTGGAAAAGATGCAAAACATGAGGATTATCCTCGCATGGCCCCGTACATATTAATTACTAAACATGAGGAAGGAACTGAATATTTCATGTGTGAGTGATCGTATCACTGAGAGTAATGCTTTAATTGGTATCAAGATGCTTAGGCTAACCCACCCTAACACCTGCACTGAAGCCCTCCAAGCCTTCTTTCTTGTAGGTCAGCATCCCTCCAAATGGATTACCGTAACTGCCACTGTGCTCAGTTGTTTTCACATATTCATACATTAAAACAGTGATCGTAACCATGATATATGTGATCCAGCCTACGGTTTAGACTTATTGTCTTGTGTATGACCCTCAGTCCTGCGTGACAGTGAATACCAGCATTATCCTCACTTTAATAAGGCTTAATTGAAATCCTCAGATTAGGCAAAATTGTATTAATTTTGTCAATAAAGATGTTAATAATAAGAAGAATGAATAATATTCATCACCTCTTCCAAGAGAGACAACAACAACACTTTCCTGCCCCATGGCAGATCACTCCTTTCCAAATTACTGTCCACCATTCCCACCCAAGAAGCTGATTAAAGAACAAGCCTTGCTTCGACAAGAAGCAAAGTACAATGCCTTAAGCCAAATTGATGCTTTAGTCAGAGAGCGCTCCCTTTCCCAGATTATTTACACTGATGGATCCTTGCACCAGTCCCATATGGTGCAGCTGGAAGTGCAGTTGTTGTGACAGGGAGAGATGGTTCCTTCTCCCATGAGTGTGGAGCGAGACTAAGAGCCTCCACTCTTCAAACAGAATTGGTTGCCATAATCCTTGAACTCGAGCGCGTATATGAATCCAAAGTTGACACGCTAATTGTAAGTGACTCCTTGTCATCCTTGACTGTCCTCAGCTCCCCAAGGCATAACTGTGACGTGCTTATCTCTGAAGCTAGACACAGATATAATGAAATAATCAATGATGGAGTCAGAGTTTGTCTCCTGTGGATTCCTTCCCATATTGGTCTCCGAATGCATGATAGAACTGATGAGTTGGCCAAGACTTTTGCTCGTAAAGAGGAAATTGATTACCAACTTGGACTGCCTTTGAGCAGCTTGAGGGCAGCAATATTCCAGGAACATCTACAAAATCTCGTAGACTTGAACCAATGTGAAATTCACACCAGTTGCTTCATCTATCATCATTCTATTATGCAGGAAGTACCGCGCGTCTTTGGGTCATCCAATAAGGTTAGCAGACTTCTAGATGTTACCACTGCTAGGCTTAGGCTCGGCTACAAGTACCTCTGGGAGTTTGTAACATCTGTTGATGTAGATGTGACTAAATGTAAACTCTGTCAGCAGAACTATTCACATACTTTGCGTCATTATTTAATGGAATGTGAAAAAATTGCGGAATTTAGAGATAACACCATCAATGGTGTCCAAGAAATGTGTAAGTAAAGTAAGTAAGGAGAGTCCCTTTCCTGAGCGAGACCGTCACTCTACCGTCCAGCAACCACTTGGGCTGGGCAGTAGAGCGACGGTCTCGCTTCATGCAGGTCGGCGTTCAATCCCCGACCATCCAAGTGGTTTGGCACCATTCTTCCCCTCCGTGCCATCCCCAGTCCTTATCCTGACCCCTTCCCAGTGCTATATAGTCGTGAAGACTTGGCGCTTTCCCCTGATAGTTGAATTAAATTCATTCATAATGATGTACTGTCAGGAATCTTAGCGAAGTATCCAAAATTTGCTTACTATTGGTGCAGTCTGCACATGACTGTAAAGCTGCCGCCCAGTTGGGTGGGTGTGGAGCCCATGACTGTAAAGCTGCCGCCCAGTTGGGTGGGTGTGGAGCCCATGACTGTAAAGCTGCCGCCCAGTTGGGTGGGTGTGGAGCACATGACTGTAAAGCTGCCGCCCAGTTGGGTGGGTGTGGAGCCCATGACTGTAAAGCTGCCG
The DNA here is from genome assembly GCF_040958095.1 of Procambarus clarkii. Taxonomy (NCBI): domain Eukaryota; kingdom Metazoa; phylum Arthropoda; class Malacostraca; order Decapoda; family Cambaridae; genus Procambarus; species Procambarus clarkii. The sequence continues at coordinate 9,614,349 of NC_091155.1, forward strand.
CCCAGTTGGGTGGGTGTGGAGCCCATGACTGTAAAGCTGCCGCCCAGTTGGGTGGGTGTGGAGCACATGACTGTAAAGCTGCCGCCCAGTTGGGTGGGTGTGGAGCCCATGACTGTAAAGCTGCCGCCCAGTTGGGTGGGTGTGGAGCCCATGACTGTAAAGCTGCCGCCCAGTTGGGTGGGTGTGGAGCCCATGACTGTAAAGCTGCCGCCCAGTTGGGTGGGTGTGGAGCACATGACTGTAAAGCTGCCGCCCAGTTGGGTGGGTGTGGAGCCCATGACTGTAAAGCTGCCGCCCAGTTGGGTGGGTGTGGAGCCCATGACTGTAAAGCTGCCGCCCAGTTGGGTGGGTGTGGAGCACATGACTGTAAAGCTGCCGCCCAGTTGGGTGGGTGTGGAGCACATGACTGTAAAGCTGCCGCCCAGTTGGGTGGGTGTGGAGCCCATGACTGTAAAGCTGCCGCCCAGTTGGGTGGGTGTGGAGCTCATGACTGTAAAGCTGCCGCCCAGTTGGGTGGGTGTGGAGCACATGACTGTAAAGCTGCCGCCCAGTTGGGTGGGTGTGGAGCCCATGACTGTAAAGCTGCCGCCCAGTTGGGTGGGTGTGGAGCTCATGACTGTAAAGCTGCCGCCCAGTTGGGTGGGTGTGGAGCACATGACTGTAAAGCTGCCGCCCAGTTGGGTGGGTGTGGAGCCCATGACTGTAAAGCTGCCGCCCAGTTGGGTGAGTGTGGAGCTCATGACTGTAAAGCTGCCGCCCAGTTGGGTGGGTGTGGAGCCCATGACTGTAAAGCTGCCGCCCAGTTGGGTGGGTGTGGAGCTCATGACTGTAAAGCTGCCGCCCAGTTGGGTGGGTGTGGAGCTCATGACTGTAAAGCTGCCGCCCAGTTGGGTGGGTGTGGAGCACATGACTGTAAAGCTGCCGCCCAGTTGGGTGGGTGTGGAGCCCATGACTGTAAAGCTGCCGCCCAGTTGGGTGGGTGTGGAGCCCATGACTGTAAAGCTGCCGCCCAGTTGGGTGGGTGTGGAGCACATGACTGTAAAGCTGCCGCCCAGTTGGGTGGGTGTGGGGCACATGACTGTAAAGCTGCCGCCCAGTTGGGTGGGTGTGGAGCACATGACTGTAAAGCTGCCGCCCAGTTGGGTGGGTGTGGAGCCCATGACTGTAAAGCTGCCGCCCAGTTGGGTGGGTGTGGAGCACATGACTGTAAAGCTGCCGCCCAGTTGGGTGGGTGTGGGGCACATGACTGTAAAGCTGCCGCCCAGTTGGGTGGGTGTGGAGCACATGACTGTAAAGCTGCCGCCCAGTTGGGTGGGTGTGGAGCCCATGACTGTAAAGCTGCCGCCCAGTTGGGTGGGTGTGGAGCACATGACTGTAAAGCTGCCGCCCAGTTGGGTGGGTGTGGAGCACATGACTGTAAAGCTGCCGCCCAGTTGGGTGGGTGTGGAGCCCATGACTGTAAAGCTGCCGCCCAGTTGGGTGGGTGTGGAGCTCATGACTGTAAAGCTGCCGCCCAGTTGGGTGGGTGTGGAGCCCATGACTGTAAAGCTGCCGCCCAGTTGGGTGGGTGTGGCGCACATGACTGTAAAGCTGCCGCCCAGTTGGGTGGGTGTGGGGCACATGACTGTAAAGCTGCCGCCCAATTGGGTGGGTGTGGAGCACATGACTGTAAAGCTGCCGCCCAGTTGGGTGGGTGTGGAGCCCATGACTGTAAAGCTGCCGCCCAGTTGGGTGGGTGTGGAGCACATGACTGTAAAGCTGCCGCCCAGTTGGGTGGGTGTGGAGCCCATGACTGTAAAGCTCCCGCCCAGTTGGGTGGGTGTGGAGCCCATGACTGTAAAGCTGCCGCCCAGTTGGGTGGGTGTGGAGCCCATGACTGTAAAGCTGCCGCCCAGTTGGGTGGGTGTGGAGCCCATGACTGTAAAGCTGCCGCCCAGTTGGGTGGGTGTGGAGCACATGACTGTAAAGCTGCCGCCCAGTTGGGTGGGTGTGGAGCCCATGACTGTAAAGCTGCCGCCCAGTTGGGTGGGTGTGGAGCCCATGACTGTAAAGCTGCCGCCCAGTTGGGTGGGTGTGGAGCCCATGACTGTAAAGCTGCCGCCCAGTTGGGTGGGTGTGGAGCACATGACTGTAAAGCTGCCGCCCAGTTGGGTGGGTGTGGAGCACATGACCCTCATCAAGGCTCCCATTCGATTTGTTATCACTGTTATTGTCAAGAGTGGTGAGAGTGTTATCACTGTTATTGTCAAGAGTGGTGAGAGTGTTATCACTGTTATTGTCAAGAGTGGTGAGAGTGTTATCACTGTTATTGTCAAGAGTGGTGAGAGTGTTATCACTGTTATTGTCAAGAGTGGTGAGAGTGTTATCACTGTTATTGTCAAGAGTGGTGAGAGTGTGGTGCTGAAGGAGCACAGAGTGTCCAGCACCGTCAAGGAGGCAGCGACCGGCTGTCAAGTGGCCAACAACTGACTGCCAAGGAAAATGTTAGACAAAGATAGTGTTTCCAAACCATAAGAGAGACAGAAGCGTTGACCATGTGAGTGACAGCTTGTGTCAGTGTTATACTAAAGTTCCTGGTCATATATGTACACCTACACTCCACTATATAAAGCACCTATATGCCTTGTATATAATCTGTGGGGGGGGGGGTGCTGACGGCTGAGTTGACAATGCTTGCGATTCGTAGTCCTAAGGTTCTGGGTTCGATTCCCAGTGGAGGCGGAAACAAATGGGCAGAGTTTCTTTCACCCTGATGCGCTTGTTGACCTAGCAGCAAATAGGTACCTGGGAGTTGAACAGGTGATAGGGGCTGCTTCCTGGGGTGTGTGTAACAAAAAGGAGGCCTGGTCGAGGACCGGGCCGCGGGGACTATTCGTTACCTTCTGTTGTACGGTGCTTGCTTGGCTCTAGAGAATACACAGTAGTTCAATTCCGTAGTTTATTTGATAAAGGTAACAAGGTATAGATGCGAGCCTGCCGAGGTCCTGCCTACTCCAGACTCGTGAGAATACTGAGGCCTGCTCCCAGAGCGGCAAGTTTTATTATTATTTTCTACCACAGACGTGGCCATACAGTTACAATGCTAACCAGCATATATACATTTTCTTCTGTCCTCTATGGACAGGGTTAGAGATGTGTTAAACATATAGTTCAAGGGTTTATTGAACACTCAACCACAGAAGGTGATTCGGTGCTTTTAAAATGCTAAGCTAACCTACATACGTAAATACATAGATACACAGATTTACGTATGCCCTACATAAAGTGTTTGATGTGTCTTTTACATAGTGTCATTAATGTACATTCACAAAGGTGAAATGTAATTCTGATCAGCTTCCATATATACTTTATACACATACATATAATTACACACACACACACACATATACGTACATATATACATACATATATACACACACATGCATTCCCATACATTTGTCTCTTCTACTCTGACAGGATGAGATAGCTGATAAAGAAACTAGTGTGCAATTAAGCACTTAATCACTGAAGGTGATGAAGGTGCTTTTACAAGCTCAGGTTATATAGTTACATCACATACATACATTGTATAATTGATACATTATCATGAGATGATTTCGGGGCTTTAGTGTCCCCGCGGCCCGGTCCTCGACCAGGCCTCCACCCCCAGGAAGCAGCCCGTGACAGCTGACTAACACCCAGGTACCTATTTTACTGCTAGGTAACAGGGGCATAGGGTGAAAGAAACTCTGTCCATTGTTTCTCACCGACGCCCGGGATCGAACCCGGGACCACAGGATCACAAGTACAGCGTGCTGTCCGCTCGGCCGACCGGCTCCCTTTACATTACCTGGATAATCTTGGGTACAAGTCCAATATATCATCAAGTGTTCCAGTACTCATATAGTAACTACAGAGTTCAGCATACCTCAGCCCAGGAGGGCGAAAGTCAGTCAATAAGGGACATTCTACAATGTAATGTTCAAGAGAGTACATGTTTTCTCTTTCACAAAGTTGACACATTGTGTACTCGACATTTGAGTTTTGAGAAAGCTGCCAGATACGTCTATATCCCAGGCGTATTCTGGCCACTATAACATCACATTGCCGGGTTCTTGTTCTATTAGTCCCATATGTGAATGTCTCCTCACGATATCTATCATAATATTTAATGCTATAACTTTCAGGTCTTTGTGAATTTGTTAGGTCGGTGAGATTTTCATTAGATATTTGTTTAAGTATTCTCTTTGTCACTGCTAATGAAACACCCATATCAATTTCTACCACTGGTTTTCTGCAGGCTGACTTAGCAAGCATATCAACAGTGTCATGCCTTGAGATGCCAACATGTGATGGTATCCATAGGAATTTAATTTCAAATCTGTTTTCTTTAGCAGCTAAAACATTCATTCGAATATCACTGACAATTTTCTGGGTGTCACTACTATGCGCGTTCAATGCCAGGAGTGCACTCTGCGAGTCACAGTATATAAGTCCACTGCCTTTGTCTTTTAAAAATTCAGTGGCAAGGTATATGCCTGCAAGTTCGGTTTGAGTTGTACTTGCCCAGTCATTGACGCGCTTCATTGCTGTATGTACGAGAGAAGATTGTTCAAATATATTGCATGCACATCCGGTACATCGTCCACCTTCTGCTACAGAGCCGTCGGTATAGCACTGATACACATCGTTACCCATACTCTGAGTACTTTCAGCGATGCTTTTCAGTGTTAACTGTTTTAATAATGTAGAGTGTACACTATCTTCCTTGGGCGCATTTACAAAATCAACTGATAGATCCCAGTTATCCCATGGAGTAATTGGTTGATTAATCATTAGTTGAGTTGGGTCATACGGCCCTGTGCACTGTACTACAGTGTCAGGTGTGAGGTACGGTGTACTGTGTACTACAGTGTCAGGTGTGAGGTATGGTGTACTGTGTACTACAGTGTCAGCAGTGAGGAGCGGGGTGTGGTGGGTGAGGCAGCAGGCTCCTAGTGTAGGCCGCCCTCGACCTCTCACTAATGCGTGAAAAAGTTTCATTCAAATAAATTTTGTCCATTGACACCAGGGTGCTCCAGCAGACACCCCGGAATGTCTTAAGAGCAGGACGACAACATCTTCAAGCGGGTCCCTCACAAGGCATCATCTTACCCTCGTAACACCACTTAATTTACCCTTTCTAGCGAATCCTTGACATGCAATTGACAGTAAAGTTATAAAGATAATCGTGAGAGTAAATAAAGTTTGAGTTTATAGGGTGTTATATAGGATGAGGGGGTAATATGATTGAGAGGGTTGGTCATACGGCCGGCAGCGGGGCGGGTCGGTAGGGCTGAGAGGGCCTGAGAGTGGTGGACCGGGCAGTGTCGTGCCAGACGGCCTGTGAGCAGCATGTTCCGCGCGCTCCCTCCCAGGACTACTCGCACCATGGCGCTACACTTAGCTGCTCTACTGTGCTTTGTGTCCAGCGGTCTCGGGCAGGTTTACCACCAGCTCCCCTTCAGCGAGGAGTCCCACGGACGGCTGGATGTCATCCAGGAGTCTCACGGACGACTGGATGTCATCCAAGAGCCCCACGGACGTCTGGATGTCATCCAGGAACCCATCACGGAACTGGAGGGACGAGGGAGGAGCTCACGATGCTACGATGACCTCGGGAAGGCTCAGGTGAGTGACCTCTTACTCTAGGTCACGGTGTGTCACGGGTCACGCCTGGTGTGTCACGGGTCACGCTTGGTGTGTCACGGGTCACGCCTGGTGTGTCACGGGTCACGCCTGGTGTGTCACGGGCCACGCCTGGTGTGTCACGGGCCACGCCTGGTGTGTCACGGGGTGAGGGAGGTCACGCCTGGTGTGTCACGGGCCACGCCTGGTGTGTCACGGGCCACGCCTGGTGTGTCACGGGGTGAGGGAGGTCACGCCTGGTGTGTCACGGGTCACGCCTGGTGTGTCACGGGTCACGCCTGGTGTGTCACGGGTCACGCCTGGTGTGTCACGGGTCACGCCTGGTGTGTCACGGGGTGAGGGAGGTGACGCCTGGTGTGTCACGGGTCACGCCTGGTGTGTTACGGTGTGAGGGAGGTGACGCCTGGTGTGTCACGGTGTGAGGGAGGTCACGCCTGGTGTGTCACGGGGTGAGGGAGGTCACGCCTGGTGTCACGGTGTGAGGGAGGTCACGCCTGGTGTGTCACGGGTCACGCCTGGTGTGTCACGGGTCACGCCTGGTGTGTCACGGGTCACGCCTGGTGTGTCACGGTGTGAGGGAGGTGACGCCTGGTGTGTCACGGTGTGAGGGAGGTCACGCCTGGTGTCACGGGTCACGCCTGGTGTGTCACGGTGTGAGGGAGGTGACGCCTGGTGTGTCACGGGGTGAGGGAGGTCACGCCTGGTGTCACGGGTCACGCCTGGTGTGTCACGGTGTGAGGGAGGTCACGCCTGGTGTGTCACGGTGTGAGGGAGGTGACGCCTGGTGTGTCACGGTGTGAGGGAGGTCACGCCTGGTGTGTCACAGTGTGAGGGAGGTGACGCCTGGTGTGTCACGGTGTGAGGGAGGTCACGCCTGGTGTGTCACGGTGTGAGGGAGGTCACGCCTGGTGTGTCACGGTGTGAGGGAGGTCACGCCTGGTGTGTCACGGGGTGAGGGAGGTCACGCCTGGTGTGTCACGGGGTGAGGGAGGTCACGCCTGGTGTGTCACAGTGTGAGGGAGGTGACGCCTGGTGTGTCACGGTGTGAGGGAGGTCACGCCTGGTGTGTCACGGGGTGAGGGAGGTGACGCCTGGTGTGTCACGGTGTGAGGGAGGTCACGCCTGGTGTGTCACGGTGTGAGGGAGGTCACGCCTGGTGTGTCACAGTGTGAGGGAGGTGACGCCTGGTGTGAGGGAGGTCACGCCTGGTGTGTCACGGGGTGAGGGAGGTCACGCCTGGTGTGTCACGGGGTGAGGGAGGTCACGCCTGGTGTGTCACGGGGTGAGGGAGATCACGCCTGGTGTGTCACGGTGTGAGGGAGGTCACGCCTGGTGTGTCACGGGGTGAGGGAGGTCACGCCTGGTGTGTCACGGGGTGAGGGAGGTCACGCCTGGTGTGTCACGGTGTGAGGGAGGTCACGCCTGGTGTGTCACGGTGTGAGGGAGGTCACGCCTGGTGTGTCACGGGTCACGCCTGGTGTGTCACGGGTCACGCCTGGTGTGTCACGGGTCACGCCTGGTGTGTCACGGGGTGAGGGAGGTCACGCCTGGTGTGTCACGGTGTGAGGGAGGTCACGCCTGGTGTGTCACGGGGTGAAGGAGGTCACGCCTGGTGTGTCACGGTGTGAGGGAGGTCACGCCTGGTGTGTCACGGTGTGAGGGAGGTCACGCCTGGTGTGTCACGGGGTGAGGGAGGTCACGCCTGGTGTGTCACGGGGTGAGGGAGGTCACGCCTGGTGTCACGGGGTGAGGGAGGTCACGCCTGGTGTGTCACGGTGTGAGGGAGGTCACGCCTGGTGTGTCACGGTGTGAGGGAGGTCACGCCTGGTGTGTCACGGTGTGAGGGAGGTCACGCCTGGTGTGTCACGGGGTGAGGGAGGTCACGCCTGGTGTGTCACGGTGTGAGGGAGGTCACGCCTGGTGTGTCACGGTGTGAGGGAGGTCACGCCTGGTGTGTCACGGTGTGAGGGAGGTCACGCCTGGTGTGTCACGGTGTGAGGGAGGTCACGCCTGGTGTGTCACGGTGTGAGGGAGGTCACGCCTGGTGTGTCACAGTGTGAGGGAGGTCACGCCTGGTGTGTCACGGTGTGAGGGAGGTCACGCCGGGTGTGTCACGGGGTGAGGGAGGTCACGCCTGGTGTGTCACGGGGTGAGGGAGGTCACGCCTGGTGTGTCACTGTGTGAGGGAGGTCACGCCTGGTGTGTCACGGGGTGGGGGAGGTCACGCCTGGTGTGTCACGGGGTGGGGGAGGTCACGCCTGGTGTGTCACGGGGTGAGGGAGGTGACGCCTGGTGTGTCACGGGGTGAGGGAGGTCACGCCGGGTGTGTCACGGGGTGAGGGAGGTCACGCCTGGTGTGTCACGGGATGAGTGAGGTCACGCCTGGTGTGTCACGGTGTGAGAGAGGTCACGCCGGGTGTGTCACGGGGTGAGGGAGGTCACGCCTGGTGTGTCACGGGGTGAGGGAGGTCACGCCGGGTGTGTCACGGGGTGAGGGAGGTGACGCCTGGTGTGTCACGGTGTGAGGGAGGTCACGCCTGGTGTGTCACTGTGTGAGGGAGGTCACGCCTGGTGTGTCACTGTGTGAGGGAGGTCACGCCTGGTGTGTCACTGTGTGAGGGAGGTCACGCCTGGTGTGTCACGGGGTGAGGGAGGTCACGCCGGGTGTGTCACGGGGTGAGGGAGGTCACGCCTGGTGTGTCACGGGGTGAGGGAGGTCACGCCTGGTGTGTCACTGTGTGAGGGAGGTCACGCCTGGTGTGTCACGGGGTGAGGGAGGTCACGCCTGGTGTGTCACGGGGTGAGGGAGGTCACGCCTGGTGTGTCACGGGGTGAGGGAGGTCACGCCTGGTGTGTCACGGGTCACGCCGGGTGTGTCACGAGTCACGCCGGGTGTGTCACGGGTCACGCCGGGTGTGTCACGGGGTGAGAGAGGTCACGCCTGGTGTGTCACGGTGTGAGAGAGGTCACGCCTGGTGTGTCACGGGTCACGCCGGGTGTCACGGGTCACGCCGGGTGTGTCACGGGTCACGCCTGGTGTGTCACGGGTCACGCCTGGTGTGTCACGGGGTGAGTGAGGTCACGCCTGGTGTGTCACGGGTCACGCCGGGTGTGTCACGGGTCACGCCGGGTGTGTCACGGGTCACGCCGGGTGTGTCACGGGTCACGCCGGGTGTGTCACGGGTCACGCCGGGTGTGTCACGGGTCACGCCGGGTGTGTCACGGGTCACGCCTGGTGTGTCACGGGTCACGCCGGGTGTGTCACGGGTCACGCCGGGTGTGTCACGGGTCACGCCGGGTGTGTCACGGGTCACGCCTGGTGTGTCACGGGTCACGCCGGGTGTGTCACGGTGACAAACAACCACAACTCTATCGATCAGGATGATTTTTGTAGCAAGAGAAAGAGGAGAAGAATTGCTAAAAATGTCCAGACTCTACCACCAACTCGGTCAAATGTTAGAGAGGACACAAACACAGTGGCCTCCTTACCAGAGCCTCAGATATTAACACCAAGTAAGGCATCCAGCACTTCCACTAACACGATAACATCATTTATATTTGCCAACATCCAGGGTATAAAAACACGCAAATCCAACAAAGTTCACTTTATAGATGGTCTCCTTCATGAGGCAAATGCAGTGTTTGCAGCCCTAACAGAAACCCACACAAAGGACGACCATGATGGTGAAATATGGATCTCAGAATACAATCTCTTCAGATGTGATAGGAAACACCGGCTTCAGGGTGGGGTCAGCCTCTACATCAAAGACACACTCATCTGTACTGAGCTGCTAAACACCTCAAATGATATGGTGGAAGTGCTGATAATCAAAATAGAGATTCTAAATGTAGTTATTGTCCTTGTATATAAGTCACCGGAGGCAAACCCTCAGCAGTTTAAAGACCAACTAATGAAAATAGTACACTGCTTGGAAAACCTCACAAATCCAGCTCGGAACATCATCCTGCTTGGGGACTTCAACCTACGGCACCTGAAATGGAAGCACCTGGCTAATACAGTAATATCAGAAAGAACACCAGGAAGTAGCCTAAATGAACAGGCACATGCAAATGACCTGCTACGGATGTGCGATAGGTTTGCTTTAAACCAGCAAATAGTAGAACCAACTAGGAAGGAGAACACGCTGGACCTCATTTTCACCAATAATGATGAGTTGATCAGGAACATAATGATTACAAATACCTGTTACTCAGATCACAACTTAATTGAAGTTCTGACAAGCATGGGGAATAGACCTTCAAAACCAGTCCCGATTCCTGATGGAGGAGATTTCGAATCGCGGAACAACTTGAGAGTCGCACCCTATCTCAAGAACGGCGAAGAACTGAAGTTACAAGAATTGAGTTCAATACAATTGAACTCAAGCTACAAGAATCATACAAAACCTAGGAGAGGCAAAGAGAGCAAAAGGCCATCAGTGAAATAGAGAAAAATCCGAAATATTTTTTCTCCTATCCAAAATCAAGATAAAAAAACCACATCTAGTATCGGGCCCCTGCGAAAGGACAACCCGTTCTCGCACTTTCTTACGGTCAATATTGACTTATTAAATAAGTGCATATGTGACATACTAATTTATTGTGAATATTTTAGTTTACCTTGAAAAGCTTCATAGAAAACACCGACCTCACCTAACCTTCTTAGTATGTTAAGATAAGCATCTTATTGCTTCGTAATTACAATTATTACTTATCTTGAGGTTATCTTGAGATGATTTCGGGGCTTTAGTGTCCCCGCGGCCCGGTCCTCGACCAGGCCTCCACCCCCAGGAAGCAGCCCGTGACAGCTGACTAACTCCCAGGTACCTATTTACTGCTAGGTAACAGGGGCATTCAGGGTGAAAGAAACTTTGCCCATTTGTTTCTGCCTCGTGCGTTAATCGAACCCGCGCCACAGAATTACGAGTCCTGCGCGCTATCCACCAGGCTACGACGCCCCCCTTAACCTATACCTATAATAAGTATAGGTTATTATTACTATAATACTATAAGTATTACTATACCAATAATAGGTTAAGTAATAATTGTAATTACGAAGCAATAAGATGCTTATCTTAACATACTAAGAAGGTTAGGTGAGGTCGGTGTTTTCTATGAAGCTTTTCAAGGTAAACTAAAATATTCACAATAAATTAGTATGTCACATATGCACGTATTTAATAAGTCAATATTGACTATACGAAAGTGCGAGAACGGGTTGCAAAGGGAGATGGAACTTTCACCGATGACAACAAAGAAATGAGCGAGTTACTGAGGAAGCAGTACGACTCTGTTTTCAGCGAGCCATTAAACACACAACAGATTGATAACCCAAATGAATTTTTCATGGATATGATACTAATATCAAATCATATATCAGACGTCACCCTATCCCCACTAGATTTGGAAGAAGCCATAAACAGTATGCCTATGTACTCTGCACCAGGCCCGGATTCTTGGAACTCCATAATCATCAAGAACTATAAAAAAAAAAACACTATCGCAGGCCCTTCACATTCTGTGGAGACAAAGCCTAGATACTGGCGTTATCCCTGACATACTAAAAACAGCAGAGATAGCACCACTCCATAAAGGAGGAAATAAGGCAGAGACAAAAAAATACAGACCAATAGCACTAACATCGTACATCATAAAAGTCTTTGAGAGAGTGCTAAGAAGTAAGATCACAGAATACATGGAATCACAGCATCTCCATAACCCCGGACAACATGGTTTCAGGCCAGGGCGCTCTTGCCTGTCGCAGTTGCTGAACCACTGTGACATGGCATTAGATGCCATGGAAGACAAACAAAACGCTGATGTAATTTACACAGATTTCGCAAAAGCCTTCGACAAATGTGACCATGGTGTTATTACACATAAAATGCGTTCAAAAGGAATTACCGGAAAAATAGGCAGATGAATGTACAATTTCCTGGCTAATAGATCCCAATTTGTAATAGTCAACAAAATAAACTCAAGCCCATCAACCGTGAAGAGCTCAGTCCCCCAGGGTACTGTGCTTGCTCCAGTACTTTTTCTCATCCTCATATCGGACATAGACAAGGACACAATCTACAGTACTGTATCATCCTTTGCAGATGACACTAGGATCTTCATGAGAGTAGACAACATAGAGGACACGGCAAACCTCCAATCAGACGTAAATCAGGTCTTTCTATGGGCTACAGAAAATAATATGGTGTTTAACGAAGATAAGTTCCAGCTCATGCGCAATGGAAAAAATGAAAGTATAGAAACGGAAACCACGTACAAAATTCAGGCAAATCATAACATAGAACGAAAAGGCAATGTAAAGGATCTCAAAGGATCCACACTAAAGGATTCACACTAGAAAGGAAAGGATTCACACTAGAGATGCTATACCGATGATGATGGCTTGTGTGTTCACTCACAGGATGAGTGGCGCTGCCCAATACTGTCACTATGGCGGTGTGTCCACTCACAGGATGAGTGGCACTGCCCAATACTGTCACTATGGCGGTGTGTCCACTCACAGGATGAGTGGCGCTGCCCAATACTGTCACTATGGCGGTGTGTCCACTCACAGGATGAGTGGCGCTGCCCAATACTGTCACTATGGCGGTGTGTCCACTCACAGGATGAGTGGCACTGCCCAATACTGTCACTATGGCGGTGTGTCCACTCACAGGATGAGTGGCGCTGCCCAATACTGTCACTATGGCTGTGTGTCCACTCACAGGATGAGTGGCGCTGCCCAATACTGTCACTATGGCGGTGTGTCCACTCACAGGATGAGTGGCGCTGCCCAATACTGTCACTATGGCTGTGTGTCCACTCACAGGATGAGTGGCGCTGCCCAATACTGTCACTATGGCGGTGTGTCCACTCACAGGATGAGTGGCGCTGCCCAATACTGTCACTATGGCGGTGTGTTCACTCACAGGATGAGTGGCGCTGCCCAATACTGTCACTATGGTGGTGCGTTCACTCACAGGATGAGTGACGCTGCCCAATACTGTCTCTATGGCGGTGTGTCCACTCCTAGGATGAGTGGCGCTGCCCAATACTGTCACTATGGCGGTGTGTCCACTCACAGGATGAGTGGCGCTGCCCAATACTGTCACTATGGCGGTGTGTCCACTCCTAGGATGAGTGGCGCTGCCCAATACTGTCACTATGGCGGTGTGTCCACTCACAGGATGAGTGGCGCTGCCCAATGCTGTCACTATGGCGTTGTGTCCACTCACAGGATGAGTGACGCTGCCCAATACTGTCACTATGGCGGTGTGTGTTCACTCACAGGATGAGTGACGCTGCCCAATACTGTCACTATGGCGGTGTGTCCACTCCTAGGATGAGTGGCGCTGCCCAATACTGTCACTATGGCGGTGTGTCCACTCACAGGATGAGTGGCGCTGCCCAATGGTGTCACTATGGCGTTGTGTCCACTCACAGGATGAGTGGCGCTGCCCAATACTGTCACTATGGCGTTGTGTCCACTCACAGGATGAGTGACGCTGCCCAATACTGTCACTATGGCGGTGTGTTCACTCACAGGATGAGTGACGCTGCCCAATACTGTCACTATGGCTGTGTTCACTCACAGGATGAGTGACGCTGCCCAGTTACAAGCCCTCCAGGGCAAACTTGACTAATGTATTAATATATAATGTTAGTGAGAGGGGGGGGAGTGGGGAGTGTCTTAAGGAGGGGGGGGCGGAGGTGAGTGACCTCTAGCGTGGGTGGCAGCTCCCCCATCACCTCACGTGGGTGGCAGCTCCCCCATCACCTCACGTGGGTGGGTGGGGGGTCATCTCCCCCCCCCCATCACCACCCTTGTGTGGTGGGGGCCATACGAAGCCTACACCAATGTTTCTCTTACTGACCATTTTCAAAGTTCAGAAAGTTTTAACCAAATATAAAAAGTTAGGAAGTTTTTTAGGACATGTTGGCGAACATGTGAACGATGTTCTCTGTTCCAACACTCAGTAGTGGAACACCTGATTCCCTAATCCTGGTAGTTTGTTCACATATATAATTAGGATGCAACCAGGAGGCCTGGTCGACGACCGGGCCGTGGGGTCGCTGAGCCCCGGAAGCGATTCAAGGTAACCTCAAGGTAAGGTAGGATTCCGGACGGAAACCTTCATCACTTGTACTTTAGGCGTGTGGCTTGGATTCATTGTCTCAGCCAAGCTGTTGTGACATTCATTGTGCATAGTATAGTGTTTTCTATGGGGGGTTTTCTCGTGTTTATACAGGTGGGCGCCCCATACTGGAGAAGTGTTGTACACACAGTAGTGGGAGCAACGCCTTGATGGGCAGTAATAGGCAGGAGTCAAAGTGGAAGTAGCACATTTATAGTAGGAGTCACAGTAGGCAAGATAGTCCTGTGAATATATATATGTCGTACCTAGTAGCCAGAACGCACTGCTCAGCCTACTATGCAAGGCCCGATTTGCCTAATAAGCCAAGTTTTCATGAATTAATGTTTTTTCGACTACCTAACCTACCTAACCAAACCTAACCTAACTTTTTCGGCTACCTAACCTAACCTAACCTATAGAGATAGGTTAGGTTAGGTTAGGTAGGGTTGGTTAGGTTCGGTCATATATCTACGTTAATTTTAACTCCAATAAAAAAAAATTGACCTCATACATAATGAAATGGGTAGCTTTATCATTTCATAAGAAAAAAATTAGAGAAAATATGATAATTCAGGAAAACTTGGCTTATTAGGCAAATCGGGCCTTGCATAGTAGGCTGAGAAGTGCGTTCTGGCTACTAGGTACGACATATATATATATATATATATATATATATATATATATATATATATATATATATATATATATATATATATATATATATATATATATATATATATATATATATATATATATATATATATATATATATGCAATTGACGATCACAAAACACTGATCATTTTATGCGGAAAATCCACAGAGAAATATGAAGTGAGGTGAACGTTTCGGCTTGTTAAAGCCTCTGTCAACACCAGACTGACTCACTCACAGGATGAGTGGCGCTGCCCAATACTGTCACTATGGCGTTGTGTCCACTCACAGGATGAGTGGCGCTGCCCAATACTGTTACTATGGCGGTGTGTCCACTCACAGGATGAGTGACGCTGCCCAATACTGTCACTATGGCGGTGTGTCCACTCCTAGGATGAGTGGCGCTGCCCAATACTGTCACTATGGCGGTGTGTCCACTCACAGGATGAGTGGCGCTGCCCAATGCTGTCACTATGGCGGTGTGTCCACTCACAGGATGAGTGACGCTGCCCAATACTGTCACTATGGCGGTGTGTCCACTCACAGGATGAGTGACGCTGCCCAATACTGTCACTATGGCGGTGTGTCCACTCCTAGGATGAGTGGCGCTGCCCAATACTGTCACTATGGCGGTGTGTCCACTCACAGGATGAGTGGCGCTGCCCAATGCTGTCACTATGGCGGTGTTTCCACTCACAGGATGAGTGACGCTGCCCAATACTGTTACTATGGCTGTGTGTCCACTCACAGGATGAGTGACGCTGCCCAATACTGTTACACGACCGACACCCTCTGGTCGATCAGTAGGTTACACGGTCGACACCCTCTGGTCGACCAGTAGGCTACACGGTCGACACTCTGGTCGACCAGTAGGTTACACGACCGACACCCTCTGGTCGATCAGTAGGTTACACGGTCGACACCCTCTGGTCGACCAGTAGGCTACACGGTCGACACCCTCTGGTCGACCAGTAGGCTACACGGGCGACACACTCTGGTCGACCAGTAGGCTACACGGGCGACACACTCTGGTCGACCAGTAGGCTACACGGGCGACACACTCTGGTCGACCAGTAGGCTACACGGGCGACACACTCTGGTCGACCAGTAGGCTACACGGGCGACACACACTGGTCGACCAGTAGGCTACACGGTCGACACACTCTGGTCGACCAGTAGGCTACACGGTCGACCAGTAGGCTACACGGTCGACCAGTAGGCTACACGACCGACACACTGGTCGACCAGTAGGCTACACGGTCGACACCCTCTGGTCGACCAGTAGGCTACACAGTCGACACACTGGTCGACTAGTAGGCTACACGGGCGACACACTCTGGTCGACCAGTAGGCTACACAGTCGACACACTCTGATCGACCAGTAGGCTACACGGTCGACACACTCTGGTCGACCAGTAGGCTACACGACCGACACACTGATCGACCAGTAGGCTACACGGTCGGCCAGTAGGCTACATGGTCGACACACACTGGTCGACCAGTAGGCAACACGGTCGACACCCTTTGGTCGACCAGTAGGCTACACAGTCGACACACTGGTCGACCAGTAGGCTACACAGTCGACACACTGGTCGACCAGTAGGCTACACAGTCGACACACTGGTCGACCAGTAGGCTACACAGTCGTCACACTGGTCGATCAGTAGGCTATACGGTCGACCAGTAGGCTATACGGTCGACACACTGGTCGACCAGTAGGCTATACGGTCGACACACTCTGGTCGACCAGTAGGCTACACAGTCGACACACTGGTCGACCAGTAGGCTACACGGTCGACACCCTCTGATCGACCAGTAGGCCACACGGTCGACCAGTAGGCTACATGGTCGACACACTCTGGTCGACCAGTAGGCTACACGACCGACACACTGGTCGACCAATCATCAGCCCGCATGTTAGCTTGGGTATAATATATCAATTTACCTGATGGGCCACTGTTTCTCTAGTGGCCTCAATGAGGACAGCAAGCCGGCGGCTTGTCAAGGTAGAGTCATTTGCCTTGATGATAATTTGTTTTTTTGGATCTTAAATTTGTAGCAGTGATTTGTCATTTACGGCGGGTAGGCGGTTCCGTGAGTTTATAACCCTGTGGGTTACATAGCTCCTGTTTTCTGTCCTGCACTGGACTCACCTAGTTGTCCTTGCGGGGGTTGAGCTCTGGCTATATGGTCCCGCCTCTCAACTGTCAATCAACTGGTGTACAGATTCCTGAGCCTATTGGGCTCTATCATATCTACATTTGAAACTGTGTATGGAGTCAGTCTACACCCCATCACTGCCTAATGCATTCCATCTATTAACTACTCTGACACTGAAAAAGTTCTTTCTAACGTCCCTGTGGCTCATGTGGGTACTCAGTTTCCACCTGTGTCCCCTTGTTCGCGTCCCACCCGTGTTAAACAGTTTATCTTTATCTACCCTGGCAATTCCTCTTGATATTTTTGTAGGTAGTGATCATGTCTCCCCTTACTCTTCTGTCTTCCAGTATCGTGAGGTGCATTTCCCGCAGCCTTTCCTCGTGACTCATGCCTCTTAGTTCTGGGACTAGCCTAGTGACATATCTCTGAACTTTTTCAAGCTTCGCCTTGTGCTTGACAAGGTACGGGCTCCATGCTGGGGCCGCATACTCCAGGATTGGTCTTACATGTGTGGTATACAAGGTTCCGAATGATTCCTTACACAGGTTCCTGAAGGTAGTTCTGATGTTAGCCAGCCTCGCATACGTCGCAGATGTTATTCTTTTGATGTGGGCTTCAGGAGACAGGTTTGGTGTGATATCAACTCCTAGATCTTTCTCTTTCCGTTTCATTAAGGACTTCATTCCCATTCTGTATCCTGTGTCTGGCCTCTTGTTTCCACTGTCTAGTTTCATTACCTTACATTTACTCTGGGTGAACTTTAGTAGTCATTTCTTGGACCATTCATTCAGTCTAAGTCATCTTGTAGCCTTATACTATCTCCCTCCGTCTTAATCCTCCTCATACTTTTTGCATCATCAGCAAACAATGAGAGGAATGATTCTATACCATCTGGAAGATCATTTACATATATAAGAAACAGTATAGGTCCAAGGACTGAATCCTGCGGGACTCCACTGGTGACGTCTCACCAATCTGAGACTTCACTCCTTAGTGACTCGTTGTCTTCTGTTACTTAGGTGCTCCAATATCCAATTGAGTACCTTTCCTTTCACTCCTGCTTTCGCTCTAGTCTCTGGTGTGGCACTGTGTCAAAGGCTTTCTGGCAATCCAAAAATATGCAGTCTGCCCACCCCTCTCTTGTCTGATTCTTGTTGCCTGATCGTTGAATTCAATTAATCCTTTGAGACATGACTTGGAATCCCTGAAACCATGTTGGTGTTGTCACAAAGTTCCTTCGCTCCAGATGTTTGACTAGCTGTTTGACTAGCTTTCACTAGCTGTTTGACTAGCTTTCACTAGCTCAAGGTAGGCAAGATAGCTTTTTGTCGCACAATTTTCTCCAATAGCTTGCATGGTATGCAAGTTAGGGACACAGGCCTGTAGTTCAGTGCCTCCTGTCTATCCCCCTTCTTGTATATCGGGACTATGTTTGTCGCCTTCCAATTTTCTGGCAGTTCACCTCTTACCAGTGATTTGTTATACAACATGGAGAGTGGCAGGCACAGTGCTTCTGCTCCTTCCTTTAGTATCCATGGCGATATTCCATCCGGGTCTATAGCCTTTGTCACATCCAACTCTAGCAAAAGCTTCCTTACATCTCCAATGGTAATCTCAAATTCCTCTAGTAGTGCCTGGTTCACTATTCCTTCTATTATCTCTGGAACTTCCCCTTGCTCTAATATGAAGACTTCTTGGAATTTCCTATTGAGGTCCTCGCATACTTCTTTGTAGTTTGTAGTGAATCTGTCTGCCCCAATCCTCAGTTTCATTACCTGTTCCTTCACTACAGTCTTTCTCCTGATGTGGCTGTGCAGCAGTTTAGGTTGAGTCTTTGCCTTGTTTGCTATGTCGTTTTCATATTGCCCTTCTGCCGCTCTTCTCACCGTGACGTATTCATTCCTGGCTCTCTGGTAACCTTCTCTGCTCTCATGTGTCCTGTTATTTCTATAGTTTCTCCACTCTCTTTTACTTACTTGCTTAGCTAGCTTATATCTCTAATTAAAACATGGGTTTCTCATCTGCATTTCATTTTTTACCTTTTGGGCCGGGATAAACTTTTCTGCTGCCTCCTTACACTTCTGTGTGATATAGTCCATCATGTCTTGGGCCGTCTTTCACATGATCTCTGTTTCCCATGTTATATCCGTTAGGAATTTTCTCATCTCCTCATAGTTTCCCTTATGGAATGCCAGCTTTTTGCTTTCAGTTCCCTTTCCCTTCAGTTCTCGAGTACTTTAACCCTTCTTCGACCAGATACTCAAACGTCAGAACACTGTGATCGCTCATTCCTACTGGGGCCTCGAAGTCAATTTCCCTTATGTTTGAGTCGTTCAGAGTGAAGACTAGGTCGAGTCTCGCTGGTTCATCGTTTCATTTTTTCTGTGGGGGCAACATTGGTGGTGTGGGACAGGTGGGTGAGGTGTGGGGGACACCACTGGTGGTGGTGTGGGACAGGTGGGTGAGGTGTGGGGGACACCACTGGTGGTGGTGTGGGACAGGTGGGTGAGGTGTGGGGAACACCACTGCTGGTGGTGTGGGACAGGTGGGTGAGGTGTGGGGGACACCACTGCTGGTGGTGTGGGACAGGTGGGTGAGGTGTGGGGGACACCACTGGTGGTGGTGTGGGACAGGTGGGTGAGGTGTGGGGGACACCACTGGTGGTGGTGTGGGACAGGTGGGTGAGGTGTGGGGGACACCACTGCTGGTGGTGTGGGACAGGTGGGTGAGGTGTGGGGGACACCACTGCTGGTGGTGTGGGACAGGTGGGTGAGGTGTGGGGGACACCACTGCTGGTGGTGTGGGACAGGTGGGTGAGGTGTGGGGGACACCACTGCTGGTGGTGTGGGACAGGTGGGTGAGTGTGGGTGAGGTTGTATAGAGCCCCGTCTCTGTAATCATGCGTGTACCAGGCCTGTGTACATGATAGAGTATTAGTGTATGTCTGTGCCTAGAGGACCCAGCCAGCACATCATAACTATGCTGGTGTCATGATACACTCTGCTGGGTATACTCGTGTCATGATACACTCCGCTGGGTATACTTGTCATGATACACTCTGCTGGGTATACTTGTCATGATACACTCTGCTGGGTATACTCGTGTCACGATACACTCCGCTGGGTATACTCGTGTCATGATACACTCCGCTGGGTATACTTGCCATGATACACTCTGCTGGGTATACTCGTGTCACGATACACTCCGCTGGGTATACTCGTGTCATGATACACTCCGCTGGGTATACTCACACCATGATACACTCCGCTGGGTATCCTTGTCATGATACACTCCGCTGGGTATACTCACACCATGATACACTCCGCTGGGTATACTCGTGTCGTGATACACTCCGCTGGGTATACTCGTGTCATGATACACTCCGCTGGGTATACTCGTGTCGTGATACACTCCGCTGGGTATACTCGTGTCGTGATACACTACGCTGGGTATACTCGTGTCGTGATACACTCCGCTGGGTATACTCGTGTCGTGATACACTCCGCTGGGGATACTCGTGTCGTGATACACTCCGCTGGGTATACTCGTGTCGTGATACACTCTGCTGGGTATACTCGTGTCATGATACACTCCGCTGGGTATACTCGTGTCGTGATGCACTCCGCTGGGTATACTCGTGTCGTGATACACTCTGCTGGGTATACTCGTGTCGTGATACACTCTGCTGGGTATACTCGTGTCGTGATACACTCTGCTGGGTATACTCGTGTCGTGATACACTCCGCTGGGTATACTCGTGTCGTGATACACTCCGCTGGGTATACTCGTGTCATGATACACTCCGCTGGGTATACTCGTGTCATGATACACTCCGCTGGGTATACTCGTGTCATGATACACTCCGCTGGGTATACTCACACCATGATACACTCCGCTGGGTATACTCGTGTCATGATACACTCCGCTGGGTATACTCGTGTCGTGATACACTCCGCTGGGTATACTCGTGTCGTGATACACTCCGCTGGGTATACTCGTGTCATGATACACTCCGCTGGGTATACTCGTGTCATGATACACTCCGCTGGGTATACTCGTGTCATGATACACTCCGCTGGGTATACTCGTGTCATGATACACTCCGCTGGGTATACTCGTGTCATGATACACTCCGCTGGGTATACTCGTGTCATGATACACTCCGCTGGGTATACTCACACCATGATACACTCCGCTGGGTATACTCGTGTCATGATACACTCCGCTGGGTATACTCGTGTCATGATACACTCCGCTGGGTATACTCGTGTCATGATACACTCCGCTGGGTATACTCGTGTCTTGATACACTCCGCTGGGTATACTCGTGTCGTGATACACTCCGCTGGGTATACTCTCACCATGATACACTCCGCTGGGTATACTCGTGTCGTGATACACTCCGCTGGGTATACTCGTGTCGTGATACACTCCGCTGGGTATACTCACACCATGATACACTCCGCTGGGTATACTCACACCATGATACACTCCGCTGGGTATACTCACACCATGATGCACTCCGCTGGGTATACTCACACCATGATACACTCCGCTGGGTATACTCGTGTCATGATACACTCCGCTGGGTATACTCACACCATGATACACTCCGCTGGGTATACTCGTGTCATGATACACTCCGCTGGGTATACTCACACCATGATACACTCCGCTGGGTATACTCACACCATGATACACTCCGCTGGGTATACTTGTGTCATGATACACTCCGCTGGGTATACTCACACCATGATACACTCCGCTGGGTATACTCACACCATGATACACTCCGCTGGGTATACTCACACTATGATACACTCGGCTGGGTATACTCACACCATGATACACTCCGCTGGGTATACTCACACCATGATACACTCCGCTGGGTATACTCACACCATGATACACTCCGCTGGGTATACTCGTGTCATGATACACTCCGCTGGGTATACTCGTGTCATGATACACTCCGCTGGGTATACTCGTGTCGCGATACACTCCGCTGGGTATACTCACACCATGATACACTCCGCTGGGTATACTCGTGTCGTGATACACTCCGCTGGGTATACTCGTGTCATGATACACTCCGCTGGGTATACTCGTGTCGCGATACACTCCGCTGGGTATACTCACACCATGATACACTCCGCTGGGTATACTTGTGTCATGATACACTCCGCTGGGTATACTCACACCATGATACACTCCGCTGCGTATACTTGTCATGATACACTCCCCTGTGTATAATCACACCCAAATTATTATAAACTATTACAGGTAAAAACCTGTCCTCTTTTAAATTACGTCTGAATTTGGCCGTTTGCCCGTATGGCCGAAAATGGACGTAATTTGAAAATGAAAAATTAATTGAAAACGAATTATATATATTTTTTCTAAAACAGGAAGTTAAAGGTCTTCTGGTTGGTTAGGAGGAGAGGAGGTTCTTCTAAGGTTTCGAAACGTTTATCAAAAGTTTCCTCGCCTAACCTAACCGAGTAGGCCGGAGGACTCAAACAGAAAACGGAACAGTTCGTCACTTTCGTGAGCCGATTTCATTTCAAATTACGCATATAGTGCGCATATGCACTAATTTCATTTCAAATTAGTGCATATGCGCACTATGGCCATTTTTGGCCATAGTGCGCATATGAGCGAAAAGCGACGGCCTGTTGCTTGACTGTTGAGCCTCTTGTTGAATCACATGTGATACAAAGGATTATTGAAGTGTGAATTTGTGTAGGTGATATGTATGTGTATGTATATATGTATATGTATATATCTGTACATGTATGAATATGTGTACATGTATATATAACATTAATAATGGTGTAACTAGCGTCAAAAGATTGTTATTTGCTTAGCTAAACGAACTAGAGGGTTCAGTTCCTGAACGGATTATATGCCTCTGTAACCCTTTACACCACCGCCCTCGGGATGGGTATGGGGTGCATAATAAAGAACCTACCTACCTGTTGCATAAAGTTATGACAAGTGGAGCCTGGCCCCAGGCCGGCCTCGGGCAGTAGAAGAACTCTTGAAACCTTCTCCAGGTATGTTCCAGGTAAAGCATAAAAGTAATTAATACGAGGGACCTTAATATTCCCAGCCTCACGGAACGTGTTAATGTGGTTTGATTGATTGATAAGGATTAAGCCAGCCGAGAGGTGGCACGGGCATGAATAACCCGTAATACTGAGGTTTGGTTGTTGCTGTTATAGATTCAGCTACTCTGAACAAGTTCCAAGTAGCACGGGCTATGGTGAGCCCGTAACCTACCTGGCACAGGAGCGGGGCAAGTGGCACTGGCTATGGTGAGCCCGTAGTGGACTTACCTGGCACAGGAGCAGGGCAAGTAGCACGGGCTATGGTGAGCCCGTAGTGGACTTACCTGGCACAGGAGCGGGGCAAGTAGCACTGGCTATGGTGAGCCCGTAGTGGACTTACCTGGCACAGGAGCAGGGCAAGTAGCACGAGCTATGATGAGCCCGTAGTGGACTTACCTGGCACAGGAGCGGGGCAAGTAGCACGGGCTATGATGAGCCCGTAGTGGACTTACCTGGCACAGGAGCGGGGCAAGTAGCACGGGCTATGATGAGCC
>NC_091155.1:9638063-9668063 GCF_040958095.1 Procambarus clarkii
CTCTCACACACACGTGTCCCTCCCCCCCACCTCTCACAAACACGTGTCCCTCCCCCCCACCTCTCACCCACACGTGTCCCTCCCCCACCACCTCTCACCCACACGTGTCCCTCCCCCCACCTCTCACCCACACGTGTCCCTCCCCCCCACCTCTCACCCACACGTGTCCCTCCCCCCCACCTCTCACCCACACGTGTCCCTCCCCCCACCTCTCACCCACACGTGTCCCTCCCCCCCACCTCTCACCCACACGTGTCCCTCCCCCCCACCTCTCACCCACACGTGTCCCTCCCCCACCACCTCTCACCCACACGTGTCCCTCCCCCCCACCTCTCACCCACACGTGTCCCTCCCCCACCACCTCTCACCCACACGTGTCCCTCCCCCCCCATCTCTCACCCACACGTGTCCCTCCCCCCCCACCTCTCACCCACACGTGTCCCTCCCCCCCCACCTCTCACCCGTCCCTCCCCCCACCTCTCACCCACACGTGTCCCTCCCCTCCCACCTCTCACCCACACGTGTCCCTCCCCCCCCACCTCTCACCCACACGTGTCCCTCCCCCCACCTCTCACCCACACGTGTCCCTCCCCCCACCTCTCACCCACACGTGTCCCCCCCCACCTCTCACCAACACGTGTCCCCCCCACCTCTCACCCACACGTGTCCCCCCCACCTCTCACCCACACGTGTCCCCCCCACCTCTCACCCACACGTGTCCCCCCCCACCTCTCACCCACACGTGTCCCTCCTCCCCCCACCTCTCACCCATACATGTCCCCCCCCCACCTCTCACCCTCACGTGTCCCCCCCACCTCTCACCCACACGTGTCCCTCCCCCCACCTCTCACCCACACGTGTCCCTCCTCCTCCCCCCACCTCTCACCCACACGTGTCCCCCCCATCTCTCACCCATACGTGTCCCTCCCCCCCCACCTCTCACCCACACGTGTCCCTCCCCCTCTCACCCACACGTGTCCCTCCCCCCCCACCTCTCACCCACACGTGTCCCTCCCCCCCACCTCTCACCCACACGTGTCCCTCCCCCCCCACCTCTCACCCACACGTGTCCCTCCCCCCCCACCTCTCACCCACACGTGTCCCTCCCCCCCCCACCTCTCACCCACACGTGTCCCTCCCCCCCACCTCTCACCCACACGTGTCCCCCCCACCTCTCACCCACACGTGTCCCTCCCCCCCCCCACCTCTCACCCACACGTGTCCCTCCCCCCCAACCTCTCACCCACACGTGTCCCTCCCCCCCCAACCTCTCACCCACACGTGTCCCTCCCCCCCCCACCTCTCACCCACACGTGTCCCCCCCCCACCTCTCACCCACACGTGTCCCCCCCCCCTCTCACCCACACGTGTCCCCCCACCTCTCACCCACACGTGTCCCCCCCACCTCTCACCCACACGTGTCCCCCCCCACCTCTCACCCACACGTGTCCCCCCCACCTCTCACCCACACGTGTCCCCCCCACCTCTCACCCACACGTGTCCCTCCTCCCCCCACCTCTCACCCACACATGTCCCCCCCACCTCTCACCCTCACGTGTCCCCCCCCACCTCTCACCCACACGTGTCCCTCCCCCCCACCTCTCACCCACACGTGTCCCTCCTCCCCCCACCTCTCACCCACACGTGTCCCCCCCCCATCTCTCACCCATACGTGTCCCTCCCCCCCCACCTCTCACCCACACGTGTCCCTCCCCCTCTCACCCACACGTGTCCCTCCCCCCCACCTCTCACCCACACGTGTCCTTTCCCCCCCACCTCTCACCCACACGTGTCCCTCCCCCCCCACCTCTCACCCACACGTGTCCCTCCCCCTCTCACCCACACGTGTCCCTCCCCCCCCCACCTCTCACCCACACGTGTCCCTCCCCCCCCCACCTCTCACCCACACGTGTCCCTCCCCCCCACCTCTCACCCACACGTGTCCCTCCCCCCCCACCTCTCACCCACACGTGTCCCTCCCCCCCACCTCTCACCCACACGTGTCCCTCCCCCCCACCTCTCACCCACACGTGTCCCTCCCCCCCACCTCTCACCCACACGTGTCCCCCCCACCTCTCACCCACACGTGTCCCCCCCACCTCTCACCCACACGTGTCCCCCCCCGCCTCTCACCCACACGTGTCCCTCCCCCCCAACCTCTCACCCACACGTGTCCCTCCCCCCCAACCTCTCACCCACACGTGTCCCTCCCCCCCCCCAACCTCTCACCCACACGTGTCCCTCCCCCCCACCTCTCACCCACACGTGTCCCTCCCCCCCACCTCTCACCCACACGTGTCCCTCCCCCCCCCACCTCTCACCCACACGTGTCCCTCCCCCCCCACCTCTCACCCACACGTGTCCCTCCCCCCCCACCTCTCACCCCACACGTGTCCCTCCCCCCAACCTCTCACCCACACGTGTCCCTCCCCCCCAACCTCTCACCCACACGTGTCCCTCCCCCCCACCTCTCACCCACACGTGTCCCCCCCACCTCTCACCCACACGTGTCCCTCCCCCCCACCTCTCACCCACACGTGTCCCTCCCCCCCCCCACCTCTGACCCCACATGTGTCCCTCCCCCCCACCTCTCACCCACACGTGTCCCTCCCCCCCCACCTCTCACCCACACGTGTCCCTCCCCCCCCACCTCCCACCCACACGTGTCCCTCCCCCCCCACCTCTCACCCACACGTGTCCCTCCCCCCCCCACCTCTCACCCCACATGTGTCCCTCCCCCCCCCTCTCACTCATACATGTCCCTCTTCCAGTTTCAAAGCTATGGTGAAAAACTTTCGGAGATTAGGGATTTTGAACAAAGGAACATATATATTTTTATTTATATAGATAGCGTGTGTTGCTCATATCTGCAACAGATGTCGCTGTTTCTTAAAAAAAGAATATTTTTACCTGTCACAGGTGTGGCATCTACATATACTTACAAAATGAACGGCATGGTAAACAACATAGATCAATTCCTATACAATATCACACAAAATAATTAAATAAAAATCTATGAAAATTTATCAGTGCAATCGGAAACATTGAAATTGAATTTTAACATATTTAGTATGGCGTGTGTTGCTATTACGTGCAACAGATGGCGCTGTTTCCCAAAAAAGCATGTTTTTACCTGTCACAGGTGTGGCATCTATATAGTAGATCCATAAAAACACGCATATATTCGAATGGAACGTTCTGTCAAAATTTCAAAGCAATCGGGTAAGAACTTTCGGAGATTAGCGATTTTCAACAAACGAACATTTACATTTTTATTTATATAGACTGGTGTGATCCCCTGACAGCAGAATGGACAGCGCTTTGGATTCGTAGTCGTGAGGTTCCGGGTTCGATCCCAGGTGGAGGAAGAAACAAAATGAGTTTCTTTCACCCTGATGAGCCTGTTACTTAGCAGTAAATAGGTACCGGGGAGTTAAACAGCTGTTACGAACAGTCTGGAAGGGGGGGGGGAGGTAGGTAATAAAAAGGAGGCCTGGTCGAGGACCAGGCCGCTAAGGCCTGATTTTTTTTTTTTTAAATTTTGCCCCAAGGGGCAAGTTTATTGGGCAGCGTCACTCATCTTGTGAGTTGACATACCGCCATAGTGACAGTATTGGGCAGCGCCACTCACCTTGTGAGTGGACACACCGCCATAGTGACAGTATTGGGCAGCGCCACTCACCTTGTGAGTTGACACACCGCCATAGTGACAGTATTGGGCAGCGCCACTCACCTTGTGAGTGGACACACCGCCATAGTGACAGTATTGGGCAGCGCCACTCACCTTGTGAGTGGACACACCGCCATAGTGACAGTATTGGGCAGCGCCACTCATCTTGTGAGTGGACACACCGCCATAGCAGCATGTACAACACTCCCCAATAGGAAGAAAACCCACTGGGTTGTTCATCCTGTCACTTGTACCCAGACACAGCTGGAACTTGCTTAACTGTCTCAAGTGAACAGCTCTTCAAACAAGAAGATTAACATTTATCAACCCTTAAAAGCTTATGTTATCTTGTGGGTGCAAAATGGGGAAATCCTTTAAGAACAGTATCTTTATCTGACAGTGTTTTCCTAACTCAAACAATGTGGGGTTTATTATTCTACACATACTTCTAATGTCTCTCAGGTGTTCACATTCACGTAGATAGTGGTCAAGGCGGTGTCCATCACTCTCACCACAGATTCTGCAACTTCGCTGATCAACTGTTGTTTCCATTCCATATCTCCATGGATATTTGTATCCAAGACGGATTCTCGCTATTACTGATTCTCTCCCTTGTCCTCCTCTTCGGCCATAATGATTGGGATTGCCAGCTGCAACCATGTTGTACCATCGTATAGATTCAACCTGAAATCATCTCAAGATAGGTGGAGATGTACTCACCTAGTTGTGCTTGCGGGGGTTGAGCTCTGGCTCTTTGGTCCCGCCTCTCAACTGTCAGTCAACTGGTGTACAGGTTCCTGAGCCTACTGGGCTCTATCATATCTACACTTGAAACTGTGTATGGAGTCAGCCTCCACCACATCACTGCCTAATGCATTCCGTTCCAGATGTGGTACTGTGTCAGTACCAGGCAGCCATAACCCCCCCCCCCTCACACTCGCTCTTGTCACGGTGGTATAAACACTGTTATCTGATCCCTCGCCCTGCCTCGCCTCCACCACTACTGCCCTCCCCTCACTTCCCCTCACTCCCCCTGCCTTTCCCCAGCTGGTGGTACTCACCTAATCGTGCTGGCGGGGGTTGAGCTTTGGCTCTTTGGTCCCGCCTCTCAACTGTCAAATTTTGGTAGCAAGTAGGGGCTGGTTCCCCAGCCGGGTGGTGTACCAGCTGGGTGGTGTACCAGCTGGGTGGTGTACCAGCCTGGTGGTGTACCTGTAACAAACTAGGCTGTTGTAAGAATTATCCAGAGTGGTTTATCGACAAAAGAGAATGGGAAGCTGAGCCGCATGGTGACCTGACCCCCAGGGGAATTCGCGGTGGAAATAACCGACGCTTTGTTCATATCTGCGTAAATGAATCATCCTATAGTATTCAGTAATTTAGAGAAAATTAGCCTTTATTCATTTTGCATTAAAATTGTATTGTATAATAGTACTGGATACAAGATCAAGAGTATTCTAATTATTGAGTTTAAGTCACCATCAGTGACGTCACGAATCAGATCTAACTTTTGAGGCGGAGTGACCGGCGGTCATAGGTCATCAGGGGTTGACAGGTCTAATATTTCTCAAAGTTTTAATAACCATCTTTGTGATCGGGAACAGCTCTGCCGTTAGAGGCTTGTGTAATTTAATTCAGTAAAATAATTCAACCAGTCTGGATCAATTAAGTACAACAGAGGTTAATTGTTATAACTTAAACCTGGCTAGTAACTTGGTAGAACTTTGACTGACTAGGCGGAAGGATAC
This sequence comes from Procambarus clarkii, assembly GCF_040958095.1. NCBI lineage: Eukaryota > Metazoa > Arthropoda > Malacostraca > Decapoda > Cambaridae > Procambarus > Procambarus clarkii. The sequence goes on from NC_091155.1 coordinate 9,643,482, forward strand.
AATGTTCTGTCTGGGGGAGACCAGACAAGGAAGAAATCAGTGTGGTCACGGAAGCAGCTAGGAGAGGTCAAACATCTTACCTCTCCCCAACAAGACCAGCACAACACCCAGAGCTGTGGTCGCCCAAGGTATAGTTGCTATTGTAAATTATAGGGATAGTCTTCTCATTTGCCATTCAGGTCAAGTAGGGAGTGTTAAAGTGATAGGGAGTGAACACATTTAGATTTTGTTTTAGTTTTCTTTTAATAAATTAAATTTGTTATTAATTTGCATTTTATTGTTTCCATGTGTTTTATGTGTATACTTGTCCTGGTCACGTGGTCCACACGAGGCAGAGTTGCATTGGGCGCCGATTCTAACATCGAATCGGAATTATCATTACCGTGTAATTTCTTCCACACTCAAGGTCATCGTTTATAGTGGGGATCAAGCCCCTAGGTTGATTAATTAGCGTGATCGATCCAGACCTCGATCATTGCTCTAGTATTACTGGTCTGGTGGTGGCAGCAGAGGTGACTCTAGGGTTTTGTTCAGAGCTTAGGTCACGTCATACTGGGTGTAGAATCCTAAGTCGGTCAATCGTCTTAGGACCACGTGGCGTGGAGTTGGCTTTGGTAAAAGTTTTGGAGTCCCTTGGTTTAGAAATAAAAGTAAGAATACGGGTAGAGGGAGTAGAAAGAAGGAAGTAAAGAGAGAGGAACCCCAACCCGTGTTACAATGGTGGCAGCGGTGGGATCTGTTAGGTATTTCGAGCCTTACCTATTTCAGCGGCATTTTGTAATCTACACAGACCATCGAGCGTTAACACATATATTTAAAAAGCGAACGAAATGCCCACGAATGTCACGCTGGTCTCACGAACTTTCGGCCCACTCATTCCAGATCTTGTACAAGCCTGGTCCAGCACATGTTGTGCCAGATACGCTAAGTAGAAATATAGCGGCAATGCAGATTAATGAAAATATTGAAACCATTCCATCGGATAAAATGAGAGAATACCAGATGAACGAGCCGAGATGGAAAGAGATTATTGAGTATTTAGAGGGAGGAAAATACCCCAAAAAGAAAAAGAATTTACCTATACATGATTTTGAGATGAAACAGGGCGTCCTGTATTATGTTAATAGCCAGAATGATAGGGCAGTATTTCAGCTAGTTATTCCGGACGCGTTGCGGTCATCCGCATTAAAGCTTGCGCATGCTTCAAAAATTGCAGGGCATCCGGGGATCTTTAAAACGCACTTAAAAGCAAAGTCTCTATTTTATTTTCCAGGATTACTTTCTGAGGTAATCAATTTCGTGAAGTCGTGCCCTCGTTGCCAGAGGAGGAAAGGTACCCTTAAGGTACAAGCCCCACTTCAGGAATTTCCTGAAATTCGTGAACCGTTAGATCGTGTGGGGGCCGATCTGATTGACTTACACCACAGTCATGCGGGTAACAGATACGTGTTGGTGCTAGTTGACCATCTGTCTAGATACACTACACTAGTTGCATTACCTCAGAAGGATTCTCGTACGGTTGCAGATGCGTTCTTGCGTAGGTTCGTTACTGTATTCGGACCTCCTAAAGTTTTAGTCTCTGACCGGGGTCAAGAATTCAATGGGAATATATTTAGAGAAGTTTGTAAGATTTTAGAGACAACTTCGGCTTTTACAACGGCCTACCACCCACAAGCAAACGGAATGACGGAACGGACTAATCGTTCAGTCAAGGATATGCTTGCAATCCTTGCTGAACATGATGCAAACACCTGGGATGAACACCTACCCTATGTTCAGTTCGCCTTGAATACTGCCATCCACCAATCAATTAACACCCAACCACTTCATTTGTTTACTGGTAATTCATGCAATTTCCCCTCAGGTCTGCTTAACAGACATAATGTTGCATACGGGGAGGACTATCCTTCAGAGGTCCTTGGTAAAATGAGAAATGCATGGAATATTGCAGCTGAAGCGTCCAAGAAGGCACGGACTCGGTATGCTCATTTTTATGACAAGAAAGTGCGCCCTCTTGAATTGAAGGAAGGAAGCCTCGTATTGAGAGTGAATGAGGCTGCGCCCGCCAATCAGAGCAGGAAACTAGCTCCGAGGTGGCGAGGACCATATAGAGTAATTAAAAGGGCGGGGCCGGTTAATCTTGTTATAAAAGGAGTGTTCGAGGACCAGGTGGAAAGGACAATTCACGTAAATAAATTGAAACAATATCATGCTAGAGAGGAATTAGAACTGCCTTCAGCGGGTCTAGTTCCTGACTCAGCAGTGCTGACTCATGGCTTCACCGACGAGTCAGAAGATGAGGATGATCCTCTGTCATCGCTCATCAGTAGTCAGGTGCAGTCTCGCCACCCTATGGTGACGAGATCTCGCGCTGTACAGTAAAGTAACTTCCTTAGTTAGTATAATTTAGTATTGATTAGATTTTCCTGTAAAGGCAATGAGATGTACTATGTCTATACTTGACTCAGGTAGCAACTTTTACCGTGCTCTGGGGTTCCACCTCCACCAAACCCAGAGTATATCTATGCTTCCGCTGTGTTGTGTCTGTCTGTTCCCAGGTCTGATTGGTACACCGACCCAGTTGTTCCAGCCACACGTGAACCCTTGTCTGTAAAGACCGAGGGGGGAGGCACGTTACACAAGCCCTCCCCCCACCAGACCCAGTAACCCATACATCAGTTACTTTGGGGATGAGTGACTGTCCAAGAGTCACCCGGCCGACGCCTCACGTCACTAACGAGGTTGTCAGGGCCAGCGAGCTGTCCACATTATAGCAGTCACCGGAGGTGCCATACAACGCCGGGGTAGCTGTCTCGAGATCACCAATACCCACCTGCTGCGTCATCAAGACTGCAGTCATTCCAGCAGTGTTGGAGGAGAGGTCAAGAAATGGAAAGCGCGTAGCAGTACTCAAGAATTTCGCCGGAAGATTAATGATTACGTCATCTGAAGTAACAAGAAAGCAGAAGTAAGGCGGTCACAGGTGGAAGGCACGGTTTCCCTACAGAGTACCGGGACTCGCCAATAGAAGGTCGCAAAATTGTCTCCTTTGGCCTAAAGTCGGCGGTACGAGGGTATGCACAGTTGGTGTTTACGGCCTAGTAACCTGGTGACATCAAGAAACGCCTGAGATGACGTGAGCAATGATGGAAGACGAGATTCACCTGTTCTGCAAACAAGCAACCCGCCTCTACGACCTTCTAACATCACTCCTGCTAAGAGACACCGTTGGTACATCCAGTCCTGCTCTGCTGTGGTCATCTGCGACAAGTTTAACATCAAGACTACCGTGTGAACTGTGATTAATACGAAGGCGTGTGGACTGTCGAGAGCAAGATTAATGGCCGAAGTAACAGTATTCTACAGCTGTCACTTGGCACTCCGCTCTACTACACTCTGTCGTCATTCAGGAGTACCGGATGGGAGTACAAGAGGACCAGGTATTGATGTCTACACATGAAGAAGCAAGATCGACACCGTCATCGTCAGCGACTACATTCAGCATCCAGCAGCATCGATTTTTTTTTTTCGATTACTCAATATGAACAATTGATACAAAACAACAAAGTTGGCTCTGAACATCTGTGTAAAGAACATCTGGACACTTTTGTTTAAATGTTGAAAAACAGAGTTAGAATCAATTCTTTATAAATGTTGAAAAACAGATTTAAAATAATTCTGGTATAATATATGAAAATTTACTCTATAAATTGGTCAGTAATCAAAATCGAAGCCCCTGTGTAATTGTCTCAGCCCAGAACAAACGGTTATGGAAAATTATGTTGTGCTATTTTTTTCAGAATGTTTGAACACAGGAGAGGCGGACCAATATAAACATTGACACTTCTAGTGAGTGAGAACACTTGGCTGTACAGTCAGCTGAAACCTGTGATATAGTATAGGAATTTTTTTTTTATTTTTAGATACATGTAATAAACGTTAGGTGTGTTCCTTAGCATGTCAAGGTTGACATTGATGGGGAGTGGTTAGTACACGGATGTGAACTGATAGTTCCGTAGTACGCTCCCGGATGACTGAAAGTTCAGTCTGATGATATAACTTTAATGTTATGTTTGAGCACGGTGTGGCCGGCTCTAGAGGACACATGGACTTGGCTAGTGAAGAGCCAAGAGTTTAGTAGCTAGTCTTTGATGGTAGAGTAGGGACATGTTATTTAGCTATATCAGTAAGGGTAGGATGTATGTTTCCTGATATTGAAGGATTGCTGTCAGTTGACAGCTGAGAAATTTATGAAATATGAACATGTTCATTATGATGTTGGACTATTATGTGTCAAATTTTATTAGTTAGGTTAGCTTTTGTTTGTGGCATGAGTTGAATTGTGGGTTTGGATACTAAACCTCGTGAATTTTAACAAATTAACAAGGTTTACTAAGTGCTTGTGCGGGGGGGTTGTAACAAACTAGGCTGTTGTAAGAATTATCCAGAGTGGTTTATCGACAAAAGAGAATGGGAAGCTGAGCCGCATGGTGACCTGACCCCCAGGGGAATTCGCGGTGGAAATAACCGACGCTTTGTTCATATCTGCGTAAATGAATCATCCTATAGTATTCAGTAATTTAGAGAAAATTAGCCTTTATTCATTTTGCATTAAAATTGTATTGTATAATAGTACTGGATACAAGATCAAGAGTATTCTAATTATTGAGTTTAAGTCACCATCAGTGACGTCACGAATCAGATCTAACTTTTGAGGCGGAGTGACCGGCGGTCATAGGTCATCAGGGGTTGACAGGTCTAATATTTCTCAAAGTTTTAATAACCATCTTTGTGATCGGGAACAGCTCTGCCGTTAGAGGCTTGTGTAATTTAATTCAGTAAAATAATTCAACCAGTCTGGATCAATTAAGTACAACAGAGGTTAATTGTTATAACTTAAACCTGGCTAGTAACTTGGTAGAACTTTGACTGACTAGGCGGAAGGATACAATGTTCTGTCTGGGGGAGACCAGACAAGGAAGAAATCAGTGTGGTCACGGAAGCAGCTAGGAGAGGTCAAACATCTTACCTCTCCCCAACAAGACCAGCACAACACCCAGAGCTGTGGTCGCCCAAGGTATAGTTGCTATTGTAAATTATAGGGATAGTCTTCTCATTTGCCATTCAGGTCAAGTAGGGAGTGTTAAAGTGATAGGGAGTGAACACATTTAGATTTTGTTTTAGTTTTCTTTTAATAAATTAAATTTGTTATTAATTTGCATTTTATTGTTTCCATGTGTTTTATGTGTATACTTGTCCTGGTCACGTGGTCCACACGAGGCAGAGTTGCATTGGGCGCCGATTCTAACATCGAATCGGAATTATCATTACCGTGTAATTTCTTCCACACTCAAGGTCATCGTTTATAGTGGGGATCAAGCCCCTAGGTTGATTAATTAGCGTGATCGATCCAGACCTCGATCATTGCTCTAGTATTACTGGTCTGGTGGTGGCAGCAGAGGTGACTCTAGGGTTTTGTTCAGAGCTTAGGTCACGTCATACTGGGTGTAGAATCCTAAGTCGGTCAATCGTCTTAGGACCACGTGGCGTGGAGTTGGCTTTGGTAAAAGTTTTGGAGTCCCTTGGTTTAGAAATAAAAGTAAGAATACGGGTAGAGGGAGTAGAAAGAAGGAAGTAAAGAGAGAGGAACCCCAACCCGTGTTACATACCAGCCGGGTGGTGTACCAGCTGGGTGGTGTACCAGCCTGGTAGTGTACCAGCCTGGTGGTGTACCAGCCTGGTGGTGTACCAGCCGGGTGGTGTACCAGCTGGGTGGTGTACCAGCCTGGTGGTGTACCAGCCGGGTGGTGTACCAGCCGGGTGGTGTACCAGCCTGGTAGTGTACCAGCCTGGTGGTGTACCAGCCTGGTGGTGTACCAGCCGGGTGGTGTACCAGCTGGGTGGTGTACCAGCCTGGTGGTGTACCAGCCGGGTGGTGTACCAGCCTGGTGGTGTACCAGCCTGGTGGTGTACCAGCCGGGTGGTGTACCAGCCGGGTGGTGTACCAGCCTGGTGGTGTACCAGCCGGGTGGTGTACCAGCCGGGTGGTGTACCAGCCGGGTGGTGTACCAGCCGGGTGGTGTACCAGCCGGGTGGTGTACCAGCTGGGTGGTGTACCAGCCTGGTGGTGGTGTACCAGCCGGGTGGTGTACCAGCTGGGTGGTGTACCAGCCGGGTGGTGTACCAGCCTGGTGGTGTACCAGCCTGGTGGTGTACCAGCCGGGTGGTGTACCAGCCGGGTGGTGTACCAGCCGGGTGGTGTACCAGCCTGGTGGTGTACCAGCCTGGTGGTGTACCAGCCGGGTGGTGTACCAGCTGGGTGGTGTACCAGCCTGGTGGTGTACCAGCCGGGTGGTGTACCAGCCTGGTGGTGTACCAGCCGGGTGGTGTACCAGCCGGGTGGTGTACCAGCCTGGTGGTGGTGTACCAGCCTGGTGGTGGTGTACCAGCCGGGTGGTGTACCAGCCGGGTGGTGTACCAGCCGGGTGGTGTACCAGCTGGGTGGTGTACCAGCCGGGTGGTGTACCAGCTGGGTGGTGTACCAGCCGGGTGGTGTACCAGCCTGGTGGTGGTGTACCAGCCTGGTGGTGGTGTACCAGCCTGGTGGTGGTGTACCAGCCTGGTGGTGGTGTACCAGCCTGGTGGTGGTGTACCAGCCTGGTGGTGGTGTACCAGCCTGGTGGTGGTGTACCAGCCTGGTGGTGGTGTACCAGCCTGGTGGTGGTGTACCAGCCTGGTGGTGGTGTACCAGCCTGGTGGTGGTGTACCAGCCTGGTGGTGGTGTACCAGCCTGGTGGTGGTGTACCTGCCTGGTGGTGGTGTACCAGCCTGGTGGTGGTGTACCAGCCTGGTGGTGGTGTACCAGCCTGGTGGTGGTGTACCAGGCCTAGTAAACTACTCAGTCCTCCGGCACAAATTAATATTAATAGACTGTAAATCCTGTGTTACCTGTGTCATACCTGAAGCGGGTTGCCAGAGTTGTGCCCCCAGCACCCGGCCCGGGGCCAGGCTCGACTTGTTATAACTTGGCCCAACAGGCTTGACGCTCCTCGCAGACCCCCATCTATCTTGAGGTTATCGTGAGATGATTTCGGGTGTCTACTACTAGCTAATGCTGCTGGTGTCTACTCTATTTCCTGTTCATCTTGTCCTCTCCAATACTTTGGCGAAACTGGTCGTACACTGAATGACAGACTTAAAGAACACAAGAGAAGTGTTAAGTCTGCAGACACTAACAATGCTCTCTTCTGCCATGTGAGGGATTCTAATCATCCCATTGATTGGTCTTCCTCCAAAATAATCTTTTCTGCCTCTACTCTACACAGACGCCGTCTTGTTGAATCGGCTCTGATACACAATGTACCCAACATGAACTTGAGTCCTGGCTTTGTTGCTGTGGACTCTTCCCTTTCACAGTATTTTGAAATACTGTGAAAGTCACAGTACAGACCAGTCACTGTAACCGTCCAGACTCAAATGCTCTTATCTTTCTATCTAACGTGACCTAACATAAGCTTACCCCTTCCATTTATCTTCTTTCTCTTTCCTTTTCTTTCTCTCCTCTCCCTTTTCTCTGTTCATTGTCTTCTCCTACGTTCCCTTGCTATCCTCTTCTTATTCCTATTACTATCTCCGTCTCACTCGGTGGTGAGTCAGCCCGTCCTCCAAAAATAGGGTGGTAAATGTAAGAAGACAAATAAGTGCAATTATGTACTATTCACAGCAGTCAGGAAATGTACTTATTTTCACTTAGTATTAAATCGTACTGTCAAATATATTGTGAATATTTGAGTTTACCTGAAAAACTGAATAGAAAACCACGACCTCACCTAACCTTCTTAGTTTTTGAAGATAATAATTTTATTGCTTCTTAATTACAATTAGTACTTAACCTATAGCTATATTGATATTACAGTTTTATACAACTAATAAAACAAAACTAAAATATATCAATAAATTGCTGGTTACGGGGATCAACGTTCGCGCGGCCCAGTCCCTGACCAGGCCTGGTGGGTGTTGTGGTCAGCCAGGCTGTTGGTCGCAGCTGCTCGCAACCTGACGTATGAATTACAGCCTGGTTGATCAGGTATCCTTTGGAGGTGTTGCTATAGTTCTCTTTTGTAGTATACTCGTGGTGTAGACCAGTCACTGTATCAGGTAGTATACTCGTGGTGTAGACCAGTCACCGTATCTGGTAGTATACTCGTGGTGTAGACCAGTCACTGTATCAGGTAGTATACTGTTGGTGTAGACCAGTCACTGTATCTGGTAGTATACTGTTGGTGTAGACCAGTCACTGTATCTGGTAGTATACTGTTGGTGTAGACCAGTCACTGTATCTGGTAGTATACTCGTGGTGTAGACCAGTCACTGTATCTGGTAGTATACTGTTGGTGTAGACCAGTCACTGTATCTGGTAGTATACTGATGGTGTAGACCAGTCACTATCTGGTAGTATACTGTTGGTGTAGACCAGTCACTGTATCTGGTAGTATACTGTTGGTGTAGACCAGTCACTGTATCAGGTAGTATACTGTTGGTGTAGACCAGTCACTGTATCTGTTAGTATACTGTTGGTGTAGACCAGTCACTGTATCTGGAAGTATACTGTTGGTGTAGACCAGTCACTGTATCTGGTAGTATACTGTTGGTGTTGACCAGTCACTGTATCTGGTAGTATACTGTTGGTGTAGACCAATCACTGTATCTGGTAGTATACTGTTGGTGTAGACCAGTCACTGTATCTGGTAGTATACTCGTGGTGTAGACCAGTCACTGTATCTGGTAGTATACTGTTGGTGTAGACCAGTCACTGTATCAGGTAGTATACTGTTGGTGTAGACCAGTCACTGTATCTGGTAGTATACTCGTGGTGTAGACCAGTCACTGTATCTGGTAGTATACTGTTGGTGTAGACCAGTCACTGTATCTGGTAGTATACTGTTGGTGTAAACAAGTCACTGTATCTGGTAGTATAGTCGTGGTGTAGACCAGTCACTGTATCTGGTAGTATACTGTTGGTGTACACCAGTCACTGTATCTGGTAGTATACTCGTGGTGTAGACCAGTCACTGTATCTGGTAGTATACTGTTGGTGTACACCAGTCACTGTATCTGGTAGTATACTCGTGTAGACCAGTCACTGTATCTGGTAGTATACTCGTGGTGTAGACCAGTCACTGTATCAGGTAGTATACTGTTGGTGTAGACCAGTCACTGTATCTGGTAGTATACTGTTGGTGTAAACAAGTCACTGTATCTGGTAGTATAGTCGTGGTGTAGACCAGTCACTGTATCAGGCAGTATACTGTTGGTGTAGACCAGTCACTGTATCTGGTAGTATACTCGTGTAGACCAGTCACTGTATCTGGTAGTATACTCGTGGTGTAGACCAGTCACTGTATCTGGTAGTATACTGTTGGTGTACACCAGTCACTGTATCTGGTAGTATACTCGTGTAGACCAGTCACTGTATCTGGTAGTATACTGTTGGTGTACACCAGTCACTGTATCTGGTAGTATACTCGTGGTGTAGACCAGTCACTGTACCAGGTAGTATACTCGTGGTGTAGACCAGTCACTGTATCTGGTAGTATACTCGTGGTGTAGACAAGTCACTGTATCTGGTAGTATACTGTTGGTGTAGACAAGTCACTGTATCTGGTAGTATACTCGTGGTGTAGACCAGTCACTGTATCAGGCAGTATACTGTTGGTGTAGACCAGTCACTGTATCTGGTAGTATACTCGTGTAGACCAGTCACTGTATCTGGTAGTATACTCGTGTAGTAGACCAGTCACTGTATCTGGTAGTATACTCGTGTAGTAGACCAGTCACTGTATCTGGTAGTATACTCGTGGTGTAGACCAGTCACTGTATCTGGTAGTATACTCGTGTAGACCAGTCACTGTATCTGGTAGTATACTGTTGGTGTAGACCAGTCACTGTATCTGGTAGTATACTCGTGGTGTAGACCAGTCATCGTATCTGGTAGTATACTGTTGGTGTAGACCAGTCACTGTATCTGGTAGTATACTCGTGGTGTAGACCAGTCACTGTATCTGGTAGTATACTCGTGGTGTAGACCAGTCACCGTATCTGGTAGTATACTGTTGGTGTAGACCAGTCACTGTATCTGGTAGTATACTGTTGGTGTAGACCAGTCACTGTATCTGGTAGTATACTCGTGGTGTAGACCAGTCACTGTACCAGGTAGTATACTCGTGGTGTAGACCAGTCACTGTATCTGGTAGTATACTCGTGGTGTAGACCAGTCACTATCTGGTAGTATACTCGTGGTGTAGACCAGTCACCGTATCTGGTAGTATACTGTTGGTGTAGACCAGTCACTGTATCTGGTAATAAACTCGTGGTGTAGACCAGTCACTGTATCTGGTAGTATACTGTTGGTGTAGACCAGTCACTGTATCTGGTAGTATACTGTTGGTGTAGACCAGTCACTGTATCTGGTAGTATACTCGTGGTGTAGACCAGTCACTGTATAGCACAGTATACTCACACAGTAGCCAAGGGTGGACTTGAACAATGGGGTTGAACAACAGTCTCCTCTACTCCACGGCTGCTCTCTCGAATTGTGTCTGACTGATTAGAACCCGTCAAGCTTGTTAGAGCTGGCCAGAGCTTGCCAGAGCCTGCCAGAGCTTGACAGAGCTGGCCAGAGCTTGACAGAGCTGGCCAGAGCTTGACGGAGCTTGCCAGAGCCTGCCAGAGCTTGACAGAGCTGGCCAGAGCTTGCCAGAGCTGGCCAGAGCTTGACAGAGTCTGCCAGAGCCTGACAGAGCTGGCCAGAGCCTGCCAGAGCTTGACAGAGCTGGCCAGAGCTTGACGGAGCTTGCCAGAGCTGGCCAGAGCTTGACAGAGATGGCCAGAGCTTGACAGAGCTTGATAGAGCTTGACAGAGCTTGCCAGAGCTTTGCTCATGTCCTGCTGGATTGCCAAGTTCCAATAATTGTACCGAGTCGTTGGTTGAGTGGGTAGTGAAGATCTGGTGGACACTATTGAAGGGGTTCGACCCCCAGACAGTAGTACCACGTATACCTGTCAGTGCCAGCGGGAAGAGTGAGGTGTATAGCTCTTTATGCCTCTCCTACTTGCCGTGTTGAATAATAATTACTTTTTCCCACACGTTCGCATTCCTTGTTGACCTTAATGCTGTGGCTGGAGGTGGCTTCCACAACTTGCTCTTTCAGTGTATTGCCCTTGTTGATCACCCGTACTGGGGCCAGATTCACGAAAGCACTTACGCAAGCACTTACGAATCTGTACATCTTTTCTCAATCTTTGGCGGCTTTGTTTACAATTATTAAACGGTTTATGAGCTCCAGAGCACCAGGAGGCTGTTTATAACAATAACAACAGTTGATTGGGAAGTTTTCATGCTTGTAAACTGTTTAATAAATGTAACCAAAGCCGACAAAGATGTACACGTTCGTAAGTATTTGCGTAAGTGCTTTTGTGATTCTGGCCCCAGGGCCGCTCCAAGCAACAGCCTGGTGGACCAAAGTCAAGCCATGGCCTCGGGCCGGGCTTGGGGAGTAGAACAACTCCCAGAACCCCATCAACCAGGTATCAACCAGGTCGCGTATCTAACTATTTGTTCATGGATCCAGGGATCAACGTTCAAACGGCCCGGTCTCCTGCTTCGTGGTCTGGTGGTTAATCAGGCTGGCTGTTGGACTGTTGCTCACAGCTTCCTGTATGAGTCACAGCCTGGTTGATCAGGTATCCTTTAGAGGTGTTTATCCAGTTCTCTCTTGAACACTGTGAGGGGTCAGCCAGTTATGTCCCTTATGTGTAGTGGAAACGTGTTGGAAGTAAGTCCACTACGGGCTCACCATAGCCCGTGCTGCTTGGAACTTTTTGTTCCAAGTAGCGAATCTTAAACAACAACAACAACAACAAGAGCGTGTTAAACAGTCTCGGGCCTCTGATGTTGATAGTTCTCTCTCAGAGTACCTGTTGCACCTCTGCTTTTCAACGGGGGTATTCTGCACATCCTGCCATGTGTACTCACCTAGTTGTGTTTGCGGGGGTTGAGCTCTGGCTCTTTGGTCCCGCCTCTCAACTGTCAATCAACTGATGTACAGATTCCTGAGCCTACTGGGCTCTATCATATCTACATTTGAAACTGTGTATGGAGTCAGCCTCCACCATATCACTGCCTAGTACATTCCATTTACTAACTACTCTTGACACTGAAAAAGTTCTTTCTAACGTCTCTGTGGCTCATTTGGGTACTCAGCTTCCACCTGTGTCCCCTTGTTCGCGTACCACCCGTTTTGAATAGTTTATCCTTGTTTACCCGGTCGATTCCCCTGAGGATTTTGTAGGTAGTGATCATGTCTCCCCTTACTCTTCTGTCTTCCAGTGTCGTAAGGTGCATTTCCCGCAGCCTTTCCTCGTAACTCATGCCTCTTAGTTCTGGGACTAGTCTAGTGGCATACCTTTGAACTTTTTCCAGCTTCGTCTTGTGCTTGACAAGGTACGGGCCGCATACTCCAGGATTGGTCTTACATATGTGGTGTACAAGATTCTGAATGATTCCTTACACAGGTTCCTGAACGCCGTTCTGATGTTAGCCAGCCTCGCATATGCCGCAGATGTTATTCTCTTTATGTGGGCTTCAGGAGACAGGTTTGGTGTGATATCAACTCCTAGATCTTTCTCTCTGTCCGTTTCATTAAGTACTTCATCTCCTATTCTGTATTCTGTGTCTGTCCTCCTGTTTCCTCCGCTTAGTTTAATTACATTTCATTTACTCGGGTTGAACTTCAACAGCCATTTGTTGGACCATTCATTCAGTCTGTCTAGGTCATCTTGTAGTCTCCTGTCATCCTGTTTCAATCCTCCTCATAATTTTTGCATCACCAGCAAACATTGAGAGAAACGAGTCCCTACCCTCTGGGTATGGACTCGTATTCTATATTATATTCTATATATATGTATTCACTTAGTTGTATTCACTTAGTTGTATTCACTTAGTTGTACTCACCTAATTGTACTCACCTAATTGTGCTTGCGGGGGTTGAGCTTTGGCTCTTTGGTCCCGCCTCTCAACTGTCAATCAACTGGTGTACAGATTCATGAGCCTACTGGGCTCTATCATACCTACATTTGAAACTGTGTATGGAGTCAGCCTCCACCACATCACTTCCTAGTGCATTCCATTTATTAACTACTCTGACACTGAAAAAATTCTTTCTAACGTCTCTGTGGCTCATCTGGGTACTAAGTTTCCACCTGTGTCCCCTTGTTCGTGTCCCACCCGTGCTGAAGAGTTTGTCTTTGTCCACCCTGTCAATTCCCCTGAGAATTTTGTAGGTGGTTATCATGTCTCCCCTTACTCTTCTGTTTTCCAGGGATGTGAGGTTCAGCTCCTTTAGCCTTTCCTCGTAGCTCAATCCTCTCAGTTCCGGGACGAGCCTGGTGGCATACCGCTGAATCTTCTCTAACTTTGTCTTGTGTTTAACTAGGTATGGACTCCAGGCTGGAGCTGCATATTCCAGGATTGGTCTTACATAAGTGGTATACAGGGTTCTGAAAGATTCCTTACACAAGTTTCTGAAGGCAGTTCTTATGTTGGCCAGTCTAGCATATGCCGCTGATGATATTCTTTTGATGTGGGCCTCTGGGGACAGGTTCGGTGTGATATCAACCCCCAGATCCTTCTCTCTATTTGATTCTTGCAGGATTTCCCCTCCCAGATGATACCTTGTGTTCAGCCTCCTGCTCCCTTCGCCTAATTTCATCACCTTACACTTTCCAGAGTTGAACTTCAGCAGCCATTTTCTAGACCATTCCTCCAGTTTATCCAGGTCATCCTGTAGTCTCTGTCTATCTTCATCCGTCTTGATTCTTCTCATAATTTTTGCATCATCAGCAAACATCGAGAGGAATGAGTCTATACCCTCTGGAAGATCGTTCACATATATTAGAAACAGGATGGGTCCAAGTACTGAGCCCTGTGGGACTCCGCTGGTGACATCTCGCCACTCTGATGTCTCCCCCTCACCGTTACTCGCTGTTTCCTGTTGCTTAAGTACTCCCTTATCCACTGGAGCACCTTCCCTTTTACTCCTGCCTGTTGCTCCAACTTTTTTAACAGCCTTTTATGGGGTACTGTGTCGAAGGCTTTTTGGCAATCCAGGAAAATGCAGTCGGCCCACCCTTCTCTTTCCTGCCTAATTTTCGTTGCCTGGTCATAAAATTCTATTAACCCTGTGAGGCACGATTTACCATCTCTGAACCCATGTTGGTGGTGCGTTACAAAGTTATTTCCCTCCAGATGCTCTACGAGCCTTTTCCTCACGATCTTCTCCAGCACCTTGCATGGTATACAAGTTAAGGAAACTGGCCTGTAATTCAGTGCCTCTTGCCTGTCACCCTTTTTGTATATTGGGACCACGTTAGCTGTCTTCCAACTTTCTGGTAAGTCTCCTGTTTCCAGTGACCTGTTATACACCATAGAGAGTGGCACACTTAGTGCTTCTGCACCTTCCTTTAGTATCCATGGTGAGATTCTATCAGGCCCAACAGCCTTTGTCACATCTAGCTCCAGCAGACACCTTTTGACCTCATCACTGGTGAGGTCAAATTCCTCCAAGGTTTCCAAGGTTGCCGCCTCCTCATTTAGTGCAGGGGCTTCTCCTTGTTCTATTGTGAAGACCTCCTGGAATCTCTTGTTGAGTTCTTCACACACCTCCTTGTCATTCTCTGTGTATCTGTTCTCCCCTTTCCGCAGCTTCATCACTTGTTCCTTCACTGCTGTTTTCCTCCTGATATGGCTGTGGAGCAGCTTTGGTTGGGTCTTGGCTTTACTCGCGATGTCATTTTCAAACTGTCTCTCTGCTTCCCTCCTCACTCTGATGTACTCATTTCTGGCCCTCTGGTAGTTGTATTCACCTAGTTGTGTTTGCGGGGGTTGAGCTTTGCTCTTTCGGCCCGCCTCTCGACTGTCAATCAACTGTTTATTAACTACTTTTTTTCCCACACCACACACACACACCCACATCCCAGGAAGCAGCCCGTGACAGCTGACTAACTCCCAGGTACCTATTTACTGCTAGGTAACAGGGGCATTCAGGGTGAAAGAAACTTTGCCCATTTGTTTCTGCCTGGTGCGGGAATCGAATCCGCGCCACAAAATTACGAGTCCTGTGTGCTATCCACCAGGCTACCAGGCCCCCGTGTGTGTGTGTGTGTGTGTGTGTGTGTGTGTGTGTGTGTGTGTGTGTGTGTGTGTGTGTGTGTGTACTCACCTAGTTGTACTCACCTAGTTGTGTTTGCGGGGGTTGAGCTCTGGCTCTTTGGTCCCGCCTCTCAACCGTCAATCAACAGGTGTTCAGATTCCTGAGCCTATCGGGCTCTATCATATCTACACTTGAAACTGTGTATGGAGTCAGCCTCCACCACATCACTTCCTAATGCATTCTATTTGTCAACCACTCTGACACTAAAAAAGTTCTTTCTAATATCTCTGTGGCTCATTTGGGCACTCAGTTTCCACCTGTGTCCCCTTGTGCGTGTTCCCCTTGTGTTAAATAGACTGTCTTTATCTACCCTATCAATTCCCTTCAGAATCTTGAATGTGGTGATCATGTCCCCCCTAACTCTTCTGTCTTCCAGCGAAGTGAGGTTTAATTCCCGTAGTCTCTCCTCGTAGCTCATACCTCTCAGCTCGGGTACTAGTCTGGTGGCAAACCTTTGAACCTTTTCCAGTTTAGTCTTATCCTTGACTAGATATGGACTCCATGCTGGGGCTGCATACTCCAGGATTGGCCTGACATATGTGGTATACAAAGTTCTGAATGATTCTTTACACAAGTTTCTGAATGCCGTTCGTATGTTGGCCAGCCTGGCATATGCCGCTGATGTTATCCGCTTGATATGTACTGCAGGAGACAGGTCTGGCGTGATATCAACCCCCAAGTCTTTTTCCTTCTCTGACTCCTGAAGAATTTCCTCTCCCAGATAATACCTTGTATCTGGCCTCCTGCTCCCTACACCTATCTTCATTACATTACATTTGGTTGGGTTAAACTCTAGCAACCATTTGTTTGACCATTCTTTCAGCTTGTCTAGGTCTTCTTGAAGCCTCAAACAGTCCTCTTCTGTTTTAATCCTTCTCATAATTTTAGCATCGTCCGCAAACATTGAGAGAAATGAATCGATACCCTCTGGGAGATCATTTACATATATCAGAAACAAGATAGGACCGAGTACAGAGCCCTGTGGGACTCCACTGGTGACTTCACGCCAATCGGAGGTCTCACCCCTCACCGTAACTCTCTGCTTCCTATTGCTTAGATACTCCCTTATCCACTGGAGCACCTTACCAGCTACACCTGCCTGTCTCTCCAGCTTATGTACCAGCCTCTTATGCGGTACTGTGTCAAAGGCTTTCTGACAATCCAAGAAAATGCAGTCCGCCCAGCCCTCTCTTTCTTGCTTAATCTTTGTCACCTGGTCGTAGAATTCTATCAAGCCTGTTAGGCAAGATTTACCCTCCCTGAACCCATGTTGGCGATTTGTCACGAAGTCCCTCCTCTCCAGATGTGTTACCAGGTTTTTTCTCACGATCTTCTCCATCACCTTGCATGGTATACAAGTCGTGTGTGTGTGTGTGTGTGTGTGTGTGTGTGTGTGTGTGTGTGTGTGTGTGTGTGTGTGTGTGTGTGCGCGCGCGCGCGCGCGTGCACATCACTAAGAACTATTTTTAATTTTGACCCGACCAATGTTAGGATCAAAACCCTGTACGCTGTACGCCAGGCGGTGATCCCGGACAGCGGGGGTTCGAATCCTCCTGGTCGGCTCAAAGAGTTCCTAATTATTTATGGCTCGCACATTCATGCAGCCTTTTTGTAATACAGGTTTGTGTTCCCTTGATAATGTCGCCCAACACCAAGATGAGAAAGAGGAGAGGGCCAAGTATGCTGCCCTGAGGAACACCAATGTTGATTATATATATATATATATATATATATATATATATATATATATATATATATATATATATATATAAAATTTGTGAGGGTACCACCTCTGGTGCCAATGTGGGGACCCATAGCCTCGGAGAAGAAAATAAAAAATATTCAGAGGAGACCTTGTGGTCTCTCACTGAACACTAATATTATCTTCTCCTACCACCCCCATTCTTTTGTATGTTCACATATATATTTACTTTATTTGAACCTTGTTACAAAAAAGGAGTTACATATAGGTTACAAAGATGGTTATCATAGGTTGTCGAGTTCCTCCAGCTCCTCAGATGGCGGGCAGGAACCCTGGATGCAGTGCACATTTCCCCTCTGTATCGCCACACTGAGGCGCTGGAAAAGAAAGCTTGCAGCTCTTGGGTTCCTTGTCGTTTCAATGAGCCTAGAACCCAGTTCCTTCAAAAAACTGGTAGCACTTTTACCCCAGGCGCCGAGTGTCTCAGAAGCAATGGGGACAAAATTGTAGTGGTGATCCAGTTCTCTATACTTACGGGATTTGGCTGCTTCCCTGTGGGTGGCAGCGCCACCTGGTTGTGCAACACTGAGGTTAATGTAGGTGTTAGCCAGGGTTGATATGCACGTGTAGTCCCATACCAACTGCTTGCCATTCTTCCAGGGGTTCACTGTGATACCATCCGGGCGACCAATAAGAGCATCAGAGTTACGGGTAGTTAGGTAAGGGGGCTCTCTTTCAGCTGGGCATCCAGCTGTGGTGAGGCTCCTCTTGATGATGTCATTAACTTCACTGTGCCTCGAGTGCCATCCCCCTGTGCTTTGGCAGAGTAGGCCATGGTGGCCGTACCTGTCAGCCACCACCTCGCTGCAAATACATCTATATCTGGTGTGGATTGGGGCAGCAAGGCGAAGGGCCACAGCAATTCGGAGGGCGTGTGGTTTGAGACGCGTGCCAGTTGCCGACATTGGGGTTGCTAACAGGAAATCCCCTGCATGTGGGGCTGCTACTGCTGTGAGGCGAGCAATGTCGTGTTGTGTTGTTGTAGCACCCAGGCACTCTACAGCAACTTGGTATACAATGGGGCCATCCCAGCTGGATTGCTTGTGGGCTTTTGGGGATGGTGGTTGAGGTGATTGGCCTGCACGAGAGGCCCACTCTGTGGCACAGCGTGAAAAATTGGGATCATGTACACCTGCCAAAGGTAGCTAAAAGCTACCCATTTCATTATGTATGAGGTCAATTTTTTTTTATTTCAGTTAAAATTAACGTAGATATATGATCGAACCTAACCAACCCTACCTAACCTAACCTAACCTAACCTATCTTTATAGGTTAGGTTGGGTTAGGTAGCCGAAAATGTTAGGTTAGGTTAGGTAGTCGAAAAACAATTAATTCATGAAAACTTGGCTTATTAGGCAAATCGGGCCTTGCATAGTAGGCTGAGAAGTGCGTTCTGGCTACTAGGTACGACATATATATATATATATATATATATATATATATATATATATATATATATATATATATATATATATAAAATTTAAAAAAAAAAAAAAAAAAAAAATATATATATATATATATATATATATATATATATATATATATATATATATATATATATATATATATATATATATATATATATATATATATATATATGGGCTACCGGGGAGGGAGGACGTGTGGAGGAGGCTCTGTTGTTTACTGAGCCATTACCTAGGGACATCCTGACGTCACCGTGCCTAGCCTTCACAGAGTGCTGTGTGAATGTCCTGGGAAGGTGCAGGAGTGGCGGAAGGTGCCCAGAGTGGACCATCTCAACAAAAACGGATCAAACAGGTGGGTGTGCAGTGTATGGAATACAACGGCAGTGAGGGCCACGCTGGCGGGGGGTCACCCATGTGCCACCCAGTGTTTATAGAAATACGTTTGGGAAAGAAAAATGAAAATATAAATCAGCAATCATGGTCAGAGCTAAGAGAGCTCACAGTGTGTCGGATTACAAGTGTATGATTCATTCACCATTGTGCAGTGATATACAAGAAAATTATACCAGTGTTTAAGTGTCACCCAGACCCCCCCTCAAGCTGAGCGAGGCCCGGTCAACCCCCACCTCCTCCCCGCCCGCCGGCCTGACCGCACCACAGTACCTCCTGCCATCCCACCACCCAGCCCACCCTGCGCCTGGGTGTCTTCCACCCACCTATTCACCGCCCACACAGTGCTTGTGGCAGGGATGTGCTACCCTCCATGCACCCAGATATGGCACAGGTCACAGCAGACATTCAGGTTCCTCCCAAAAGGGAGGGAGACACAAGTACTCATAGGAGTGTTGAGTGTGAGGGACAGCTAGCCACCCCTCCTGCCACCACCCGTGTCCACCCCTGCCGCCACCACCCCTGTCATCCCTCCCACGCCGGCCGCCCGGGGGATGGAGGGGATTCCACCAACTAACCAGGAACCCCTCAGCCAAGAACAGGGTCCTGGGAACAGTGCACCCAGACGTGCAACCAGAGGACTCGGAGGAACGTGTCGGGTGTGTGACGAATCACACAGCCTTAGAAACGATGGAACCCAACGGCTTTGAGGGTTCATGGACGGAACCTGTAGAGAGAGAAGCCCCACAGGTCCCCCCAGCACCCCCACACATCCCAGCAAACTTCATGTCATCAGATGACCCCCTTGGGGTCATCAAAGCATCCACCACCAGAACTCTTCCCCACATTCCTAAAGCAGCGCGCCCATTTGCAGCAGGGAAATATACAGACCTTTTAAGGAAAGTAAATGAACGGTCTGAAAATCTTAATGCTGCAGCCACCATCAAAGCATGGCATAATTTGCTCCTGTTTGGCAATATTTGCTTAGGCGTACCTGCAAGAGGAGGCAAGTCGCTAGCCTCATCAGTCACTAGGGCAGTAAATTATTTCCCCAGAGCTGACAACTTGATCCCCATCCCTCCTCAACGCAAAAACCGTCGTGGCAGACCCAAGAGTTCCAATGACAATTTTAAACTAGGAACACAAGTGACCAAAAAAATTGAAGAGGGCCAACACAGTAGGGGCAATTAGGTTACTTACCAGTGAAGACACAATCGCCCCTAGAAATACCGCTACCGCCAACTCGCTGAGAGAGAAGCACCCTCCTAGAGTACCATGGGAACCCACTGCTCAGGACACAAATGTCCCAGACATGGGACCATCAGCCCAATGTCAATGGACGGAAACTGTCACTCTTTGTCAGGGGAAGTGAAAACCTTAGGGTCCTGGGTGATGAACAGCCAACTCACCTCAGAGGAGGAAGATTAGATTATGCTCTCCTGCTGAATGCACAGGACACGGATGCCAGTACACACATTGTGCACAGTTTATGTAGTGACCATTGGGCACTGATTACCACCGTCGACATGAGCAAGAGAAGGAAAGAGACAAATAAAAGAAAAAGGTTATCACTCGGACCAGATATGAGGCCGCACTTCATAAACAGGATGAGTGACTGGTTCACGGAATACCAAATCCCAGAAGACATTAACACATTTGTTGATGACCTTAACCACCACATTGAGAGCTGTCTAAGAGTTCCGCGCCGTACGCCTGGGCGAAGTAACCCTCAGAGGAAGAAAATAAAATGGTATGAGAATGATTACATAAAGATGCTTAACGCAAATGTGCGAGACATGAGTAGAGAGTACCGGAGACATCCCACTGAAAGTAACCAAGAGTTGTTTAAAACTGTGTGTCAAGTAGCCAGGGAAGAGAAGATTAAAGAGCGGGAAAGACAATGGCTTGAGTTCACTAGCTCTATTGGACGGGAAACATCTGCAAGACAAGTGTGGGCAAAAATTCAGATAGCTAAGGGGGGCAGAACCCGGCCTGCGGCTCACAAAGACCCACAGGGTAAGGCTGAGGAACTAATTCACAAGTGGAGTGATGCAGCATCCTCCTCCTCCCTCCCTGCAGAAATCAGCAGGGAACAGCTCCTGCGACATGATGACAGAAGAATTAGGATAACAAGAGCACTGTCTAGTGATGACGAATATGGGGAACCAATCACAGCCCAAGAAGTAAGGGGCGCTATGAAAAAGGGTAAAAGTACAGCACCTGGTGAAGATGGCGTCACCTACGACATACTCAATGCACTGTGTGAAGTGTCTGGGAATCCACTACTCCACCTGTTTAACAAGTCATTCCTAAGTGGAGTGTTGCCCACACAATGGAAACACGCAATAATTATTCCCATACCGAAGCCTAATGACCCTGGTAATTACAGACCTATCAGCCTCGTGTCATGCACTTGCAAGATGCTTGAAAGGATCATCCTAAACCGACTGTTGCACAAAATAGGCAGGTTAGGGGAGGGGGTCAATGGATTTGTTAAAGGACGGAGCACAGCAAATTGTATAGTTAATTACTTGGCTAATGACACGGCTAGGTACTCTGTATTTGTTGACATCAAAGGAGCCTTCGACAAAGCACAGGGGATTGCGATCCTGGACGAGCTTGCATGCATGGGTGTCAAGGGGAGACTCATGAAATGGGTTGAAGACTACCTCACAGGAAGGAAAGCCAAGGTTTGCTTCAATGGAGCAGTCTCCAGAACAATGAATATGGAACTCGGGACCCCCCAAGGCGGAGTCTTAAGCCCTACACTATTCAATGTACTTATGAACGCCATTGCAAATATTGATTTTCCGGAAGGAACACAACAAGTGGGATATGCAGATGATGTCCTAATACAAGCTCCCACCTTGGGAAAAATTGAACAGTCCATTGAACTCCTCGGAAGGAAATGTATTGAGCTCGGTTTCACTCTCTCCACAAACAAGACGAAGGCATACTCCCATCACAAGCGGAGAGCAAATGAAGAACTGCAAATTAATGGTGTAACACTTGAATGGGTTGACCACTATCGGTACCTTGGCGTCACTGTCGGCTCTAACAAGGGAAAGAAAGAGGAGCTCAACCAACTCATAGGAACATGCAAAAGTCGACTCAGGGCACTGAAAGCTATGACCTGGAATGGACATGGAGCCTCTATTGCCGTGCTCAAAATGATGTACACAGCCTATGTGTGCTCCGTCATAGACTATGCCGCACCAGTACTGTGCACCTACTCCCAAAGCGATATGAAAAGGCTTGAAAGCATTCAAAATGAAGCCATGACAATCATTCTTGGAGTCCCAAGAACTGCCAAAACGTCTAATCTACGAGAGGAGTTGTCCCTTCCCAGTATTAAAAGCAGAATTCAGGAGCTGAATGCTAAGCTTGCAATTAAGATAGCCAGAGATCCCCATTACAATGATATTGCCAAGAAAAAACTGAGCTCTGTGCTACTTTCAGGGGGAAACAGGAGAAGCAAAAAATGGCATCACAGAGCAGTCTGCTACCTTGAAGAGCTTCACCTGCTTGAGCAAGCCCGTGAGCTCCTGCCTGTAGAGAGGTTACCTCCCTGGGAGGATGACTCATGCAAGATCATCATCAATGAAATGGCAATGAAAAAATCCAACATGATACCACAAGAAATGAGGCACAAGTATCTCGAGGACATTTATAAAGAAGCCGGAGATGAATTAGATCAAATCTACACTGACGGGTTATCTAATCCTATCAATGGCAGGGCTGGTGCAGCATACACGGTAATCAAGGATAATACTTTCCAACGCAGAAATGAAGAAAAAGCACGTATTGAGAACTATGCCTCTTCAACGCAAGCAGAGCTAACTGCCATTGTTATGGCGTTAAGGTTTCTTGAACGGAACACTAATGGTGCAGTGATTTGCACCGATTCAAAAGCAGCACTGCAAAGCCTAAGTAAAAATCAGACAGAAAATCTTGCAATAGTCGCTGAAATCAAGAGAGCTGTGAGAGTACTTACCAACCAGGGAAGAGTCATCAAGTTTCTGTGGATCCCCTCCCATGTTGGAATATGTGGGAATGAACGAGCAGATGTGCTGGCTGCTGAAGGCGCTGAAGGAGACCATATTGAATACTTCATACCCAAGACTCAACTACAAATTAGAGGTATTATCAGGCAACATCACCGTGACAAGGTAACTGAGGAAAGGAGGATAGAAGCACAAACCAGTGAATCTGTACGATGGTACAACATGGTTGCAGCTGGCAATCCCAATCAGTATGGCCGAAGAGGAGGACGACGAGGGAGAGAATCTGTAATAGCGAGAATCCGTCTTGGATACAAATATCCATGGAGATTTGGAATGGAAACAACAGTTGATCAGCGAAGTTGCAGCATCTGTGGTGAGAGTGATGGACACCGCCTTGACCACTATCTACGTGAATGTGAACACCTGAGAGATATTAGGAATAACTGTAGAATAATAAACCCCACATTGTTTGAGTTAGGAAAACACTTTTTGTCAAATGTTGATACTGTTCTTAAAAGATTTCCTAATTTTGCACCCGCAAGATAACGTAAGCTTTTAAGGGTTGATAAATGTTAATCTTCTTGTTTGAGGAGCTGTTCACTTGAGACAGTTAAGCAAGTCCCAGCTGTGTCTGGGTACAAGTGACAGGATGAACAACCCAGCGGGTTTTCTTCCTATTGGGGAGTGTTGTACATTCTGCTATGGCGGTATGTTCACTCACAAGATGAGTGGCGCTGCCCAATAAACTCGCCCCTCGGGGCAAAATTAAAATTAATGGGACCTCTATTCCTCCAAGCGTCATAGGTATACAAAGCCATCATGTCATTTCCGCCAGGCTCGGCAGGGGGATACACTGGAGTAAGACCTCAGCACCTCAAGGAGATGGTAAACCCAGTTCTCGGAGAAGTTGCCGAGACACTATTGTCAGAGGTCACGAAGTTTGTCAACGACTGCCTCTCTGGGTTGATCCCAGATACAATTAAACCCTTTTTCTTTGGAGCATCCCTTTGTGCCCTCAAGAAGAAAGATGGTGGAGTCAGACCCATTGCCGTGGGTAACACACTTTGGCGCCTTGTTGCTAGGGCAGCTGTCAGAAAAATTAGCATAGACGCTGCGACGATGCTTCGACCCTATCAACTAGGTTTTGGTGTCCCCCATGGCTGTGAAGCAGCAGCTCATGCAGCACGAGCCTATATCAAGCTCCTCCCAGAAAATAAGGCATTAATTAAATTAGACTTTAAAAATGCCTTCAACCAGGTAAAAAGGGATGTGGTACTGGAAGCAGTTCGAACAAGCTTTCCTTCTCTATTCCCCTTCGTCTCAGCAGGGTACAGTAGGGAATCGACGCTGCTGTTTGGGGAACATGAAGTTGTTTCTGCAGAAGGTGTCCAGCAGGGAGACCCACTTGCCCCTTTTCTTTTTTGCATGGCTGTTAAAGAGGTCACAAGCAGGTTGACCAGCGAACTCAACATCTGGTTCCTGGACGATGGCACCCTGGCAGGGACACAGGAGTCCCTGCTAGAAGATCTACAGCTGGTGAAATCTAAGGGAGAGGAGTTAGGACTCACCCTAAACCCATTAAAGTGTGAAATCATCTCATCTAGCCAACCAACCATAGATGCAGTGCGAACTATATTGCCAGGAGCCCAAGTGATCGCTCCCACCGACAGTGTGCTGCTAGGGGCACCTCTGGGCTCGAGCGCCATTGAGGTAGTCCTCGAAGAAAAGCT
>NC_091155.1:9673063-9683063 GCF_040958095.1 Procambarus clarkii
CACTGATACACTGTCATACACTGATACACTGTCATAAACTGATACACTGACATACACTGTCATACACTGTCATACACTGACATACACTGTCATACACTGACATACACTGATACACTGTCATACACTGATACACTGTCATACACTGACATACACTGATACACTGTCATACACTGACATACACTGTCATACACTGTCATACACTGATACACTGTCAGACACTGATACACTGTCACACACTGATACACTGATACACTGTCATACACTGATACACTGTCATACACTGATACACTGTCATACACTGATACACTGTCATACACTGATACACTGTCATACACTGATACACTGTCATACACTGATACACTGTCATACACTGGTACACTGTCATACACTGATACACTGTCACACACTGATACACTGTCATACACTGGTACACTGTCATACACTGATACACTGTCACACACTGATACACTGTCACACACTGATACACTGTCATACACTGATACACTGTCATACACTGATACACTGTCATACACTGATACACTGTCATACACTGATACACTGTCACACACTGATACACTGTCATACACTGTCATACACTGATACACTGTCATACACTGTCATACACTGTCACACACTGACATACACTGTAGTAGATGTGTCACGTGTTAGCCCATGGGTGCACCTTGTACTCACCATGTTGTGAAGAGTGTTGAGGTGTTCCCCAGTCCTGCCTACCTAACCTAACCTTCCTCACTACTCTCTCTAGTACTCTTACACATTCACCCAAACTAACACTTTTATCTCAACAGTCACATAAAAAATATATTTAAATCACTATATAGATGGTATGGTAAGTGTATGGATGTATGTGTGTGTGCGTTTGAATCTGAAGTAGAGAGTACATATATCGGGGAAATGAAGTTTCTTTAGCAGGTGTAAATGAAATTTAATCCAGCGTGTTAAACAGCTTTCGACTACACACACGTGATGGCCTCAGAAAGATGCCCAAGTCAACACTGTGAACTTGTTTGTTAACTCCGTGCACTTATTATATTCCCAACACGTATTATACTCCCCGCACTATAATGATACAATGTCAACTCAGCTCTCATATGCTGGTGATCTCTCAAGCTCCCAAGATAACTTTTCAAAGTTTCAAGGTATTTCAGCGGTATACAAGTAATGTATTGTTTACATATTGTGGGAGATGTGGGGGCTTATAATCATGCCTTACGGTGCTGTGGGAGGAAAGTGTGTGGTGGGTGTGGTGTGGGGGGGAGTGGTGTGGGAGGTTGGGGGTCGTGGAGTGGAAGGTGGGGGGCGTGGGGTGGGAGTGGTGTGGGAGGAAGGTAGGGGAGGGAGTGGCGTGGGAGGAAGGTGGGGGGTGTGGGAGGGGAGTGGTGTGGGAGGAAGGTGGCGGTGTGGGGTGGGAGTGGTGTGGGAGGAAGGTGGGGGGCGTAGGGTGGGAGGAAGAGGGTGGGAGTGGTGTGGGAGGAAGGTGGGGTGGGAGTGGTGTGGGAGGAAGGTGGTGGGAAGTGGTGTGGGAGGAAGGTTGGGGGGGGGGAGTGGTGTGGGAGGAAGGTGGGGGAGGGAGTGGTGTGGGAGGAAGGTGGGGGGTGTGGGAGGAAAGTGGGGGTGTGGGGTGGGAGTGGTGTGGGAGGAAGGTGGGGGGTGTGGGAGGGGAGTGGTGTGGGAGGAAAGTGGGGGTGTGGGGTGGGAGTGGTGTGGGAGGAAGGTGGGGGGCGTAGGGTGGGAGGAAGAGGGGGGCGTGGGGTGGGAGTGGTGTGGGAGGAAGGTGGTGGGAGTGGTGTGGGAGGAAAGTGGGGGGGGGGGGGGAGTGGTGTGGGAGGAAGGTGGGGGAAGTGGTGTGGGAGGTTGGTGGGGGGGGGGGAGGTGCACCTGGCATGGGGTCTGCTCACTGCCTCAACTAGTTGTTATGGAGGCTGCCTTCCTGTCATGGTCCCCCCCCCCCTTCCCCTCACCCCTCCCTGCTGAGGGCCCCTCACCCCTCCCTGCTGAGGGCTCCTCCCCTCCCTCCCTGCTGAGGGCTCCTCCTCTCAGGCCCCCAACCCAAACTGAAAACTACAGGCCAATTTCCCTCCTCGAAGTACCAGGTAAAATATTCGAAAAAATTATCAGAGACTTTGGAAGTACATGGAGGAGGAAGGGAAGTATAACACCAGGCAGCATGGGTTTAGAAACAGCAGAGGGGCCCATACAGCTATAGCCCTGATCTACCAGCATATAGCCAACGCAGTGTCGAAAAAAGATCAGTGTAATATAGTGCTTAGAGACGTCTCGAAAGCCTTCGACAAAGTGTGGCACACAGGCCTAAAATATAAGATATCTGAACTAGGGCTTCCTGAGAGATTTACTGCTACTCTCTGCAGCTTTATAGACAATAGAACTGCTAGGCTTAATATCGGCAGTTACTTGGGTGACGTAATAGAACTGAAAAGTGGAGTACCACAAGGAAGCTGCCTCTCCCCCACTCTATTCAACATATATACAGCTGACCTACCCCAACCCCAACATGGAGAATACATCACATACGCTGACGATGTCACCCAAATAATATGCCAACCGGGCCCATCAAAGCCGCTACTAGCCGACAAGACCAAGGCGGCAATTGAACTCATAAACAACTTTGAGAAGCAATGGAAAATTAGCACCAACAAACAAAAGTTTCAGATAATACACATTGCGAAAAGAAACCCGGACCCCATCATCCTTGACAACCAGCCGATCCAATATGCGGAGGTAGGCAGAATACTGGGACTTATAATAAATAGAACAGGGATACAAATTCATGTAAGGGGCCGACTAAACAAAGCCAAAGCAGCATTAGGAAAACTGAGAAGATTCCGAAGCCTCAGTACTAACATTCAGATCCACCTATATAAGGCTCTAGTTCGGCCGCATCTACAGTATCCCCCAGTACCGCTACACACCATAAAGAAAACTAACATGCAGACACTGCAAGCAGTGCAAAATAAGGCGCTAAGGAGAGCAGCAAAACACCGTCCACCATATGATCAGACAATCCAGGAGCTCCACGAACTCCTGAACATACAGCCACTAAACATCAGACTGCAGCACCAAGCCATCAGGGTGTGGAACACCATCGAAATGTTAGAGGACCCAATGTTTGAAAGATTACTCCAAGATGAGACGCCCCGCTCCCACAGCTGGTGGCCCAAGAGCCTCGATTCTCTGGACGAAAACCCCGCCCCACAGTATATAATCCCCAGATGAGTTATATATGTATATATATGAACAGTTCATATATGTGTATGTATGAACAACTCGATAAATAATAATAATAATAATAAATAAAGAGCCTTAAACAGAACAACATGTGTGGAAGCATCGGAGTGTGTATATATGAATGCTACACAGTAGTCATCTATGGACATCCATATATGGTGAAACACATGTGAAGAACCTCTCACACACTCACAGCTCCCTGACAAGAGGGAGCCAGCTTAGCTTAGCTGCCAACACCCACACATGGTGTCAGCAAGGCGGACAGCCCGCCTGCTTTTATACCTCTCACTGTATTTCCCACTTCTATACTTCCCTTCACCTATGCCTCTCCTTCCTCTTTACTTCCCACCCCCCCCCCCCAAAAAAAAAACACTCCCTGCTGAGGGCTCCTCCCCTCCCTTCCTGCTGAGGGCTCCTCCCCTCCCTCCCTGCTGAGGGCTCCTCCCCTCCCTTCCTGCTGAGGGCTCCTCCCCTCCCTCCCTGCTGAGGGCTCCTCCCCTCCCTCCCTGCTGAGGGCTCCTCCCCTCCCTACCTCCCTCCCTCCCTGCTGAGGGCGCCTCCCCTCCCTCACTCCCTCCCTCCCTGCTGAGGGCTCCTCCCCTCTCTCCCTCCCTCCCTCCCTGCTGAGGGCTCCTCCCCTCTCTCCCTCCCTCCCTCCCTGCTGAGGGCTCCTCCCCTCCCTCCCTCCCTCCCTGCTGAGGGCTCCTCCCCTCTCTCCCTCCCTCCCAACCTGCTGAGGGCTCCTCCCCTCCCTCCCTCCCTCCCTGCTGAGGGCTCCTCCCCTCCCTCCCTCCCTCCCTCCCTGCCGAGGGCTCCTCCCCTCCCTCCCTCCCTGCTGAAAGCTCCTCCCCTCCCTCCCTCCCTCCCTCCCTCCCTCCCTCCCTCCCTCCCTCCCTGCTGAGGGCTCCTCCCCTCCCTCCCTCCCTGCTGAGGGCTCCTCCCCTCCCTCCCTCCCTCTCTCCCTCCCTGCTGAGGGCTCCTCCCCTCCCTCCCTCCCTGCTGAGGGCTCCTCCCCTCCCTCCCTGCTGAGGGCTCCTCCCCTCCCTCCCTCCCTCCCTCCCTCCCTCCCTCCCTCCCTCCCTCCCTGCTGATGGCTCCTCCCCTCCCTCCCTCCCTGCTGATGGCTCCTCCCCTCCCTCCCTCCCTCCCTGCTGAGGGCTCCTCCCCTCCCTCCCTCCCTGCTGAGGGCTCCTCCCCTCCCTCCCTCCCTGCTGAGGGCTCCTCCCCTCCCTCCCTCCCTGCTGAGGGCTCCTCCCCTCCCTCCCTCCCTGCTGAGGGCTCCTCCCCTCCCTCCCTCCCTGCTGAGGGCTCCTCCCCTCCCTTCCTCCCTCCCTCCCTCCCTGCTGAGGGCTCCTCCCCTCCCTCCCTCCCTCCCTCCCTGCTGAGGGCTCCTCCCCTCCCTCCCTCCCTCCCTCCCTCCCTCCCTCCCTCCCTCCCTCCCTCCCTGCTGAGGGCTCCTCCCCTCCCTATGCTGAGGGCTCCTCCCCTCCCTCCCTGCTGAGGGCTCCTCCCCTCCCTCCCTCCCTCCCTGCTGAGGGCTCCTCCCCTCCCTCCCTCCCTCCCTGCTGAGGGCTCCTCCCCTCCCCTCCCTCCCTCCCTGCTGAGGGCTCCTCCCCTCCCTCCCTCCCTCCCTCCCTGCTGAGGGCTCCTCCCCTCCCTCCCTCCCTCCCTGCTGAGGGCTCCTCCCCTCCCTCCCTCCCTCCCTGCTGAGGGCTCCTCCCCTCCCTCCCTCCCTCCCTCCCTCCCTCCCTGCTGAGGGCTCCTCCCCTCCCTCCCTCCCTCCCTGCTGAGGGCTCCTCCCCTCCCTCCCTGCTGAGGGCTCCTCCCCTCCCTCCCTCCCTCCCTCCCTGCTGAGGGCTCCTCCCCTCCCTCCCTCCCTCCCTGCTGAGGGCTCCTCCCCTCCCTCCCTCCCTCCCTGCTGAGGGCTCCTCCCCTCCCTCCCTCCCTCCCTGCTGAGGGCTCCTCCCCTCCCTCCCTCCCTCCCTGCTGAGGGCTCCTCCCCTCCCTCCCTCCCTCCCTGCTGAGGGCTCCTCCCCTCCCTCCCTCCCTCCCTCCCTCCTTCCCTGCTGAGGGCTCCTCCCCTCCCTCCCTCCCTCCCTGCTGAGGGCTCCTCCCCTCCCTCCCTCCCTCCCTCCCTGCTGAGGGCTCCTCCCCTCCCTCCCTCCCTCCCTGCTGAGGGCTCCTCCCCTCCCTCCCTCCCTCCCTCCCTGCTGAGGGCTCCTCCCCTCCCTCCCTCCCTCCCTCCCTGCTGAGGGCTCCTCCCCTCCCTCCCTCCCTCCCTGCTGAGGGCTCCTCCCCTCCCTCCCTCCCTCCCTGCTGAGGGCTCCTCCCCTCCCTCCCTCCCTCCCTGCTGAGGGCTCCTCCCCTCCCTCCCTCCCTCCCTCCCTCCTTCCCTGCTGAGGGCTCCTCCCCTCCCTCCCTCCCTCCCTGCTGAGGGCTCCTCCCCTCCCTCCCTCCCTCCCTCCCTGCTGAGGGCTCCTCCCCTCCCTCCCTCCCTCCCTCCCTGCTGAGGGCTCCTCCCCTCCCTCCCTCCCTCCCTGCTGAGGGCTCCTCCCCTCCCTCCCTCCCTCCCTCCCTGCTGAGGGCTCATCCCCTCCCTCCCTCCCTCCCTGCTGAGGGCTCCTCCCTTCCCTCCCTCCCTCCCTGTTGAGGGCTCCTCCCCTCCCTCCCTCCCTCCCTCCCTCCCTCCCTGCTGAGGGCTCATCCCCTCCCTCCCTCCCTCCCTGCTGAGGGCTCATCCCCTCCCTCCCTCCCTGCTGAGGGCTCCTCCCTTCCTGCTGAGGGCTCCTCCCCTTCCCTCCCTCCCTCCCTGCTGAGGGCTCCTCCCCTCCCTCCCTGCTGAGGGCTCCTCCCCTCCCTCCCTCCCTCCCTGCTGAGGGCTCCTCCCCTCCCTCCCTCCCTGCTGAGGGCTCCTCCCCTCCCTCCCTCCCTGCTGAGGGCTCCTCCCCTCCCTCCCTCCCTGCTGAGGGCTCCTCCCCTCCCTCCCTGCTGAGGGCTCCTCCCCTCCCTCCCTCCCTGCTGAGGGCTCCTCCCCTCCCTCCCTCCCTCCCTGCTGAGGGCTCCTCCCCTCCCTCCCTCCCTCCCTGCTGAGGGCTCCTCCCCTCCCTCCCTCCCTCCCTGCTGAGGGCTCCTCCCCTCCCTCCCTGCTGAGGGCTGCTCCCCTCCCTCCCTGCTGAGGTCAATGGGAATAACTGGTAAAGTAGGACGCTGGATACTCAGTTTTCTCTCGAACAGAACACAAAGAGTAACAGTCAATCAAGTAAAATCGAGTCCGAGCGCAGTTAAAAGCTCTGTACCTCAAGGTACAGTCCTTGCACCACTGCTGTTCCTTATTTTCATATCAGATATAGACAAAAACACAAGTCACAGCTTCGTGTCATCCTTTGCAGATGACACAAAAATCAGCATGAAAATTACCTCTGCTGAAGACATTGGCAAACTACTAGCAGATATTTATAAAATCTTTAACTGGGCAGCAGACAATAACATGAAGTTCACCAGTGGTAAAATCTTGGAACTCAGGTACGGCAAAAATAAGAACCTAAACATAATACAGGGTACAAAACACAATTGAATCTGCCCATAGTAGGAAAGCAACATGTCAAGGATTTGGGAATAATGATGTCTAACGACCTAACGTTTAAGGAGCATAACCAAGCAAATATTGCGTCAGCCAGAAAAATGATAGGATGGATTACGAGAACCTTCAAGTCCAGAGATCCCATCACAATGGTTGTACTCTTCAAGTCACTTGTGTTGTCCCGTCTTGAGTACTGCTCAGTACTCACTTCCCCCTTCAGAGCAGGAGAGATTGCTGAAATAGAGGGAATACAGAGAACATATACGGCCCGCATAGACGAGATAAGGCATCTAAATTACTGGGATATATCTTGAGTGTTGTGTGTGTGGACGGCAGGATCTTGTGTGTGTGTACGGCAGGATCTTGTGTGTGTGGACGGCAGGATCTTGTGTGTGTGTACGGCAGGATCTTGTGTGTGTGGACGGCAGGATCTTGTGTGTGTGGACGGCAGGATCTTGTGTGTGTGGACGGCAGGATCTTGTGTGTGGACGGCAGGATCTTGTGTGGACGGCAGGATCTTGTATGGACGGCAGGATCTTGTGTGTGTGTACGGCAGGATCTTGTGTGTGTGGACGGCAGGATCTTGTGTGTGGACGGCAGGATCTTGTGTGTGTGGACGGCAGGATCTTGTGTGTGGACGGCAGGATCTTGTGTGGACGGCAGGATCTTGTGTGTGTGTGTACGGCAGGATCTTGTGTGTGTGTGGACGGCAGGATCTTGTGTGTGTGGACGGCAGGATCTTGTGTGTGTGTGGACGGCAGGATCTTGTGTGTGGACGGCAGGATCTTGTGTGTGTGGACGGCAGGATCTTGTGTGTGTGTGGACGGCAGGATCTTGTGTGTGTGTGGACGGCAGGATCTTGTGTGTGTGTGGACGGCAGGATCTTGTGTGTGTGTGGACGGCAGGATCTTGTGTGTGGACGGCAGGATCTTGTGTGTGGACGGCAGGATCTTGTGTGTGTGGACGGCAGGATCTTGTGTGTGTGGACGGCAGGATCTTGTGTGTGTGGACGGCAGGATCTTGTGTGTGGACGGCAGGATCTTGTGTGTGTGGACGGCAGGATCTTGTGTGTGTGGACGGCAGGATCTTGTGTGTGTGGACGGCAGGATCTTGTGTGTGTGGACGGCAGGATCTTGTGTGTGTGGACGGCAGGATCTTGTGTGTGTGGACGGCAGGATCTTGTGTGTGTGGACGGCAGGATCTTGTGTGTGTGGACGGCAGGATCTTGTGTGTGTGGACGGCAGGATCTTGTGTGTGTGGACGGCAGGATCTTGTGTGTGTGGACGGCAGGATCTTGTGTGTGTGGACGGCAGGATCTTGTGTGTGTGGACGGCAGGATCTTGTGTGTGTGGACGGCAGGATCTTGTGTGTGTGGACGGCAGGATCTTGTGTGTGTGGACGGCAGGATCTTGTGTGTGTGGACGGCAGGATCTTGTGTGTGTGGACGGCAGGATCTTGTGTGTGTGGACGGCAGGATCTTGTGTGTGTGGACGGCAGGATCTTGTGTGGACGGCAGGATCTTGTATGGACGGCAGGATCTTGTGTGTGTGTGTACGGCAGGATCTTGTATGGACGGCAGGATCTTGTGTGTGTGTGTACGGCAGGATCTTGTATGGACGGCAGGATCTTGTGTGTGTGGACGGCAGGATCTTGTGTGTGTGGACGGCAGGATCTTGTGTGTGTGGACGGCAGGATCTTGTGTGTGTGGACGGCAGGATCTTGTGTGTGTGGACGGCAGGATCTTGTGTGTGTGGACGGCAGGATCTTGTGTGTGTGGACGGCAGGATCTTGTGTGTGTGGACGGCAGGATCTTGTGTGTGTGGACGGCAGGATCTTGTGTGTGTGGACGGCAGGATCTTGTGTGTGTGGACGGCAGGATCTTGTGTGTGTGGACGGCAGGATCTTGTGTGTGTGGACGGCAGGATCTTGTGTGTGTGGACGGCAGGATCTTGTGTGTGTGGACGGCAGGATCTTGTGTGTGTGGACGGCAGGATCTTGTGTGTGTGTGTACGGCAGGATCTTGTGTGTGTGTGTACGGCAGGATCTTGTGTGTGTGGACGGCAGGATCTTGTGTGTGTGGACGGCAGGATCTTGTGTGTGTGGACGGCAGGATCTTGTGTGTGTGGACGGCAGGATCTTGTGTGTGTGGACGGCAGGATCTTGTGTGTGTGGACGGCAGGATCTTGTGTGTGTGGACGGCAGGATCTTGTGTGTGTGGACGGCAGGATCTTGTGTGTGTGGACGGCAGGATCTTGTGTGTGTGGACGGCAGGATCTTGTGTGTGTGGACGGCAGGATCTTGTGTGTGTGGACGGCAGGATCTTGTGTGTGTGGACGGCAGGATCTTGTGTGTGTGGACGGCAGGATCTTGTGTGTGTGGACGGCAGGATCTTGTGTGTGTGGACGGCAGGATCTTGTGTGTGTGGACGGCAGGATCTTGTGTGTGTGGACGGCAGGATCTTGTGTGTGTGGACGGCAGGATCTTGTGTGTGTGGACGGCAGGATCTTGTGTGTGTGGACGGCAGGATCTTGTGTGTGTGGACGGCAGGATCTTGTGTGTGTGGACGGCAGGATCTTGTGTGTGTGGACGGCAGGATCTTGTGTGTGTGGACGGCAGGATCTTGTGTGTAGACGGCAGGATCTTGTGTGTGTGGACGGCAGGATCTTGTATGGACGGCAGGATCTTGTGTGTGTGTGTACGGCAGGATCTTGTGGACGGCAGGATCTTGTGTGTGTGGACGGCAGGATCTTGTGTGTGTGGACGGCAGGATCTTGTGTGTGTGGACGGCAGGATCTTGTGTGTGTGGACGGCAGGATCTTGTGTGTGGACGGCAGGATCTTGTGTGTGGACGGCAGGATCTTGTGTGTGGACGGCAGGATCTTGTGTGTGGACGGCAGGATCTTGTGTGTGGACGGCAGGATCTTGTGTGTGGACGGCAGGATCTTGTGTGTGGACGGCAGGATCTTGTGTGTGGACGGCAGGATCTTGTGTGTGGACGGCAGGATCTTGTGTGGACGGCAGGATCTTGTGTCGACGGCAGGATCTTGTGTGGACGGCAGGATCTTGTGTGTGGACG
This sequence comes from Procambarus clarkii, assembly GCF_040958095.1. Classification (NCBI taxonomy): domain Eukaryota; kingdom Metazoa; phylum Arthropoda; class Malacostraca; order Decapoda; family Cambaridae; genus Procambarus; species Procambarus clarkii. The sequence goes on from NC_091155.1 coordinate 9,682,987, forward strand.
GCAGGATCTTGTGTGTGGACGGCAGGATCTTGTGTGTGGACGGCAGGATCTTGTGTGTGGACGGCAGGATCTTGTAT
>NC_091155.1:9688063-9758063 GCF_040958095.1 Procambarus clarkii
TGGGTGAGGGCTGTGTGGTGATGGGTGAGGGCTGTGTGGTGATGGGTGAGGGCTGTGTGGTGATGGGTGAGGGCTGCGGCAATGGGTGGGGGCTGTGTGGTGACGGGTGGGGGCTGTGTGGTGACGGGTGAGGGCTGTGTGGTGATGGGTGAGGGCTGTGTGGTGATGGGTGAGGGCTGTGTGGTGATGGGTGGGGGCTGTGTGGTGATGGGTGAGGGCTGTGTGGTGATGGGTGAGGGCTGTGTGGTGATGGGTGAGGGCTGTGTGGTGATGGGTGGGGGCTGTGTGGTGATGGGTGGGGGCTGTGTGGTGATGGGTGGGGGCTGTGTGGTGATGGGTAAGGGCTGTGTGGTGATGGGCGAGGGCTGTGTGGTGATGGGTGAGGGCTGTGTGGTGATGGGTGAGGGCTGTGTGGTGATGGGTGAGGGCTGTGTGGTGATGGGTGAGGGCTGCGGCAATGGGTGGGGGCTGTGTGGTGACGGGTGGGGGCTGTGTGGTGACGGGTGAGGGCTGTGTGGTGATGGGTGGGGGTTGTGTGGTGATGGGTGGGGGCTGTGTGGTGATGGGTGGGGGCTGTGTGGTGATGGGTGGGGGCTGTGTGGTGATGGGTGGGGGCTGTGTGGTGATGGGTGGGGGCTGTGTGGTGATGGGTGAGGGCTGTGTGGTGATTGGTGGGGGCTGTGTGGTGATGGGTGAGGGCTGTGTGATGGGTGAGGGCTGTGGTGATGGGTGGGGGCTGTGTGGTGATGGGTGGGGGCTGTGTGGTGATGGGTGGGGGCTGTGTGGTGATGGGTGAGGGCTGTGTGGTGATGGGTGGGGGCTGTGTGGTGATGGGTGGGGGCTGTGTGGTGATGGGTGAGGGCTGTGTGGTGATGGGTGGGGGCTGTGTGGTGATGGGTGAGGGCTGTGTGGTGATGGGTGAGGGCTGTGGTGATGGGTGAGGGCTGTGTGGTGATGGGTGGGGGCTGTGTGGTGATGAGTGGGGGCTGTGTGGTGATGGGTGAGGGCTGTGTGGTGATGGGTGGGGGCTGTGTGGTGATGGGTGAGGGCTGTGTGGTGATGGGTGGGGGCTGTGTGGTGATGGGTGAGGGCTGTGGTGATGGGTGAGGGCTGTGTGGTGATGGGTGAGGGCTGTGTGGTGATGGGTGGGGGCTGTGTGGTGATGGGTGGGGGCTGTGTGGTGATGGGTGAGGGCTGTGTGGTGATGGGTGAGGGCTGTGTGGTGATGGGTGGGGGCTGTGTGGTGATGGGTGGGGGCTGTGTGGTGATGGGTGAGGGCTGTGTGGTGATGGGTGGGGGCTGTGTGGTGATGGGTGGGGGCTGTGTGGTGATGAGTGGGGGCTGTGTGGTGATGGGTGAGGGCTGTGTGGTGATGGGTGGGGGCTGTGTGGTGATGGGTGAGGGCTGTGTGGTGATGGGTGAGGGCTGTGTGGTTATGGGTGAGGGCTGTGTGGTGATGGGTGAGGGCTGTGTGGTGATGGGTGAGGGCTGTGTGGTGATGGGTGAGGGCTGTGTGGTGATGGGTGAGGGCTGTGTGGTGATGGGTGAGGGCTGTGTGGTGATGGATGAGGGCTGTGTGGTGATGGGTGGGGGCTGTGTGGTGACGGGTGAGGGCTGTGTGGTGACGGGTGAGGGCTGTGTGGTGACGGGTGAGGGCTGTGTGGTGACGGGTGGGGGCTGTGTGGTGACGCGTGGGGGCTGTGTGGTGACGGGTGAGGGCTGTGTGGTGACGGGTGAGGGCTGTGTGGTGACGGGTGAGGGCTGTGTGGTGACGGGTGAGGGCTGTGTGGTGACGGGTGAGGGCTGTGTGGTGACGGGTGAGGGCTGTGTGGTGACGGGTGAGGGCTGTGTGGTGACGGGTGAGGGCTGTGTGGTGACGGGTGAGGGCTGTGTGGTGACGGGTGGGGGCTGTGTGGTGACGGGTGAGGGCTGTGTGGTGATGGGTGAGGGCTGTGTGGTGATGGGTGGGGGCTGTGTGGTGATGGGTGAGGGCTGTGTGGTGATGGGTGAGGGCTGTGTGGTGATGGGTGAGGGCTGTGTGGTGATGGGTGGGGGCTGTGTGGTGATGGGTGGGGGCTGTGTGGTGATGGGTGGGGGCTGTGTGGTGATGGGTGAGGGCTGTGTGGTGATGGGTGAGGGCTGTGTGGTGATGGGTGAGGGCTGTGTGGTGATGGTTGGGGGCTGTGTGGTGATGGGTGGGGGCTGTGTGGTGATGGGTGGGGGCTGTGTGGTGATGGGTGAGGGCTGTGTGGTGATGGGTGGGGGCTGTGTGGTGATGGGTGAGGGCTGTGTGGTGATGGGTGAGGGCTGTGTGGTGATGTGTGAGGGCTGTGTGGTGATGGGTGAGGGCTGTGTGGTGATGGGTGAGGGCTGTGTGGTGATGGGTGAGGGCTGTGTGGTGATGGGTGAGGGCTGTGTGGTGATGGGTGAGGGCTGTGTGGTGATGGGTGAGGGCTGTGTGGTGATGGGTGGGGGCTGTGTGGTGACGGGTGAGGGCTGTGTGGTGACGGGTGAGGGCTGTGTGGTGACGGGTGAGGGCTGTGTGGTGACGGGTGAGGGCTGTGTGGTGACGGGTGAGGGCTGTGTGGTGACGGGTGAGGGCTGTGTGGTGACGGGTGAGGGCTGTGTGGTGACGGGTGAGGGTTGTGTGGTGACGGGTGAGGGCTGTGTGGTGACGGGTGAGGGCTGTGTGGTGATGGGTGAGGGCTGTGTGGTGATGGGTGAGGGCTGTGTGGTGATGGGTGAGGGCTGTGTGGTGATGGGTGAGGGCTGTGTGGTGATGGGTGAGGGCTGTGTGGTGATGGGTGAGGGCTGTGTGGTGATGGGTGAGGGCTGTGTGGTGATGGGTGAGGGCTGTGTGGTGATGGGTGAGGGCTGTGTGGTGACGGGTGAGGGCTGTGTGGTGACGGGTGGGGGCTGTGTGGTGACGGGTGAGGGCTGTGTGGTGACGGGTGAGGGCTGTGTGGTGACGGGTGGGGGCTGTGTGGTGACGGGTGAGGGCTGTGTGGTGATGGGTGAGGGCTTTGGTGTGGAGGCGCGGGACATGATACCATAATACACGTGGTTGGGTTAATATTAGTATGGAAAGTGAAGGTCTCCTTCTATTAGACTTAAATCTAATTGTGTGTATGTAGACAGTTGTGTTGCCAAGGTTGGGCACTGGCTCCCAAGCCCCACCTTTACCGTGTCAGTTAATGTAGTGACTTTCATTTAATGCCAATACAATGCATTTCATTTTGAGGATGTATAACGAATTCGTTTAAAATATCCACATAGTTTAAACATAGTTTAAACATAGTTTAAACAAAATCATGAGGATGGGTTGGAATGTTGGCAAATGCTAATTATTCTGTTTGTGGAAGTGCTGGGTATTTTATTTGGTGGTAATATGTGTGGTCGTGGTAGGGGTGCCAGTGTGTGTGTCCGGTTTAGCATTCCACCAAGTTGGTGGTTGAGTTTGGAGGATTTAACCATTCTTGAGTTCCTCCTGCTAAACCAAATCTCCCTAAAACTGGAAGAGACGGGAATGGTTGATATGTTTACAATTGACATTGTAAACATATCATTGCCTCTAATTCAGAGATCTCTCCCACTGTGAAAGGGGAAGTGAGTACCGAGCAATACTCAAGACGGGACAACACCAGTGATTTATATAGTGTTAGCATTGTTGTGGATCTCTGGATGTGAACGTTCTTATAATCCATCCTATCATTGTCCTGGCCGCCGCTATATTTGCTCGGTTATGTTCACTAAATGTCAGGTCGTCATTTTGTGTGCTATCACTCCATGGTCACATTTGTCAAATGTCTTTGCAAAGTCTGTGTATACAATATCTGCATTTTGCTTTTCTTCTAAAGCTTCTGTGATTTTGTCATAGTGGTTGAGTAACTGTGACAGACAGGATCTTCCCGCTCTAAATCCATGTTGTCCTGGGTTGTGTAACTCATTATTTTCCATAAAACTAGAAATGTAATCCGAATTATTGTTTCAAAACTTGTTATTATGTGTGATGTTAGTGCAACTGGTGTAAAAATTTGCCAAGGCTTTACTCCCCCCCTTGTGCAGAGGAGCTATATCTGCTGATTTAAGTGCTGCTGGTATCTCCCCTGTATCCAGGCTCTTTCTCCATATTACGCCGAGTGCTCTCGCTACTTGTACTTTACATTTCTTAATGAATATTGAATCCCATGAGTCAGGCCCAGGAGCTGAGTACATGGGCATGTTGTCAATTTATCTTTCAAAGTCTTCCGAGTTTGTGGTAATATCCGTTATATTATCTGCAGCTTGAATGTCATTCATAAAGAAGCTGTCTGGGTCATCAACTTTCATGTTGTTTATTGGTGTGCTAAACATAGCCTCATACTGGCTTCTTAGAATTTCACTAATTTCTTTGTTATCCTTTGTGTACGTACCTTCGGTTCTAAGTAAAGGTCCAATAGTAGTGGAGGTTTTTGATTTTGCATATGTGAAAAAATATTTTGTATTTTTCTTTATTTCTTGTATAGCTTTCTGTTCTAATTCCATTTCCTCAGCCTCGTATGATCGCTTCAGCGTCTGCTCTATTTCTTCAATCTCCCTACTTATATTTATTAATTTTTTCTTTGTGGTCATAGTCGTGTCTGTTTAAGCATTTCCGGAATTTTGTTTTCCTTCTGTACAGTCGTCTGAGTTCTCTTTCTAGAGTGGTTCTCTATCTGCCCCTCCTCACAGGCACGTGCTTCAAGCAGACCTTGTAAGCTTCAGCTGTCAGTTGAGCTATTCCCTGCGTGGGAGTTTGGTCGCTTAAAACCGTCTCCCATTGAATGGTTGCAAGGTCTATATTTATTTTTTCCCAGTCGATCCTCTTATTGTGGAAATTGAATTGATTGAATATCCTTTCTCGGTTGATGATGCTCTTCGACCTACTGCAGGCGTTAATTTTTTTTTTTTTTTTTTTTAATTTTGCCCCGAGGCAAATGTTTACTACACATAAGGGGCATAATTGGCCGACCCCTCACAGTGTTCAAGAGAGAACTGGATAAGCACCTCTAAAGGATACCTGATCAACCAGGCTGTGACTCATACGTCAGGCTGCGAGCAGACGCGTCCAGCAGCCTGGACCTAGATTCAGGAAGCTCTGTGTATTTCTTCGTAAGTGGGTTTGCTACGAAGGTTCCTAAGTGCGCCCTAAGAAGATGCTTAGGTGCGATTCAATAAGGTATACTTAGGAAGAAAATTGTTGGTTCACCTGCGTGCCGATAGAGGTCACTACTGTGTTTCGTTTGGCCAATCAGAGAGCAGCAACATTCTTCTTATTGAAGATTTAGCGCTGGCTTATCGGAGCTCTACTGCCGCCTATTTACGTCGAATTTTCTTATAAAATTTGTATATTTCGAAGTAAAACAATGTTTTTTCAACTTCTACAGGCAGCACCGACATTGTAGTAAACAAATATGTTACATTTGTTGTTTACCTACGTAATTCTAAGAGATACTGTGTAGCTGTCCTTGTTGCTCGGAAGATGCGCTGACAATTATTGTATATATTTACTGAATTTACCCAAGGGCCACTAACTATCTAGTGACCTCGAAGAGGACAGAAAGCCGGCGGCTTGTTAAAGGGCCCGCCAATTGTCTTAATGATATTTTTTAGCTGGAATTTGGCATTTACGGCTTCAGCGGGTAGGCGGTTCCATGGGTTTATAGCCCTCTTGGTGGAAAAAAACATCTGTTTTCAGTCCAACTTGAGAGAACATACTCTCCAACACTATATCTGTGATTGTCCTGTTATCAGTGACTTCATACCAAATGGTATGAGGTATTTTGAGCTCTGTAATTACTTCATACACTCAGGAATATTGGAAGATATTCTTGTGCTGCACCCAGATTTTGCCAGTGGAGGCTAATAGATCAGCATTAAGTATTTTGTGCTCTCCTAATTCCATGTATGACTGGCCATCCTGTGAGGTGAGGATGTTGGGTGAGCTTGTAGCTGGTTTTTGATCTACACTGTGTGGTCCTTTATACAGAATAGGGAAGCAGCACATTGCTGTGTATACCTAAACATGTTTAAAAATACATTGTTTGAGAGGAGTTTTGTAGAAACTGGTAAGAGTAATTATAATGTTTCCATGATTCAGTGCTTACCTCTTGTGAAAATTGCTTAGAGTTGTTTAGTCAGAGTCGATTTGTTTTTTGTATTGAGGCTGGTATTTTCTAAATTGATTCCATGTACAGTATGTCTAACCCTCCTGAGAGATGGGAGTATTAGATAAACTTATAGCTAGTTTTTTATCTACACTGTGTAATATTCCATATAGAATAGGGTAGCAGCACATTGCTGTGTATACCTAATCTTCTTAATAAAAAAAATCAGTAATAAAGATTTTAAATTATAGTTTGTATTATTACAAATACAGTACTGTATTATCCTTATTAAATCATGTTGACCATGGATCATTAAGATCTCATGTTGATATGTAATACAAGTCATATTTCTTTTGAACTGCTAATCCATGCTAATCATTCATTAAATTGTGCATTATGTCTCAATTTTTCACTTCCTTGGATATACTGTACAGTACAAAAAGATAGGATAAAAATAAACCAGTAATATTTCTTTCATTATATTTTTCATATAAATAACTGCATCAATATTTTTACAGCTGACAGGATTTGTTTTCCCATACAGGTGCATTATTTGTTAAAAAAAAATTGGTTTATTGTTACACACAATGGTGCTACATAGCCTTCCCAGCTTGGTGCCTTCCCAGCTTGGTGCCTTCTTTTAATACTTACTGATTAAAAAATAAATAATAAATACATTTTATTCAGGAAAAGTACATACAGTTGATTTACAAACATAATGTTGGATTTATAGGCAGAGCTAGTACATACAATACCTAAAGCCACTAATACTCATAGCATTTCGGGCAAGGTGTGGGGGGGAAAAAACACAGACTAAAACTTAATAGTAATCGGGATTAGGTATAAATTGTGTTGAAAGAAGGAATAAAAAATACAAAAAGGGGGGTTAACATAGCATAAATCAGCAATTGCACATGTTGGTGAACAGCGTTGTTTAAAAAATAGCAAGACATGGGTTGACATTTAGGAGGTAAGTTAGGTTACATGGAGTTAATTAGGCAGTACTTGGTTTAACTCTTAAACTGGTTGAGAGAGGTACAGCCTTTGACATGATTCGGGAGGTCATTCCACATTCTGGGTCCCTTGATTTGTAGAGCACTTCTAGTTTGGTTACACACAGCCAAATTGAGTAACAGGAAGAGGTCTTGGACACAAATTTGTTCCATGCTAAATGTAGAAGAATCAGCTGAGTATTCCTCAAATAAAATAAGTTGCCTCAGCTTATAAGGTAAATAAAATAAGCATTTCTCAAATAAGTAGCTGCCTCACCTCACTGCCTTACTGCTACATAGCCTTCCCGGCATGGTGCCTTCTTTTGATAATTACTTGTTCCACACCCAAATTGTATAACAGGAAGAGGTCTTGGACCCCTACTTCCCTCTCTCTTTTTTAATAATCTATATAGTCATAATTATAGCTTTAAGTATTCAATGAATAAAGTTTGTGACATTTTTACCCTTTTCCTTACCTAACATCATTTGTGCAGCATATTTTTATTTTATGTCTCACCCAGATTTAATTTCAAAATAAAACCAAACTAAATATATTAGAAATGGGTATGTATAGCTAAGGTACACCCTTACTACTAGGTGAACAGGTGCATTGGGTGATAGTAAATGATCCCATCAGGCAGGGCTCATCACCTCTCATATTTCATGTTCACCAGTGTTTATTTACTTAATAACTACTGGTATAATATCTTGCTATTATAAAACTAATTCTACTATCATCAAACACATATTTACTTCAAGTTTCAAGCAGAGAATGCATATATAACTAACACGAAGGATTCCTCTTCACTAGATTCACCAGCTATAATATTTTGGTCATGTTCCAATATCATAAATCGATCCCAGTGTTATGTAGTAGAGAAAAAATGACTTATATCCAGTTTACGTAAAGCTACGAGTGGTCGAAACCACACTTAAATCCCGGAATGAACTTACGAAGGTTTTTCCACTAATTGAATACGGACGTAGCCGCCACGAAGGCGCTAAGACAGAAAACGCTCTTAGCTAAGAGGAAAAACCTTCATAAGTACCTTCCTGAATCCGGCCCAAGCTGGTTGATCAGTCCAGCAACCAGGAGGCCTGGTCGACGACCGGGCCGCAGGGACACTAAGCCCCGGAAGCACCTCAAGGTAGGAGGGGCGAGTTTATTTAATGTTAGTTTGAACTTCAGTGAGCTTGTGGTCTGAGTGTGTAGTATATGAGATACTACTTAGATATAATTATATTGTATTTAAATATTTAATATTAATTGGATGTAGATTCGTGTTTTGAGTTAAGAAAGTTTACTTTGGGGCATTTTCTTGATGAATGAGACACAGTGAGGGAATATTGCCAGGGGCTGACCTGGGGACGTGTGTCTCCCGTAGTTAGGACGTGTGTGTGTCTCCCGTTGTTAGGACGTGTGTGTGTCTCCCGTTGTTAGGACGTGTGTGTGTGTGTCTCCCGTTGTTAGGACGTATGTGTGTGTGTCTCCCGTTGTTAGGACGTATGTGTGTGTGTCTCCCGTTGTTAGGACGTGTGTGTGTCTCCCGTTGTTAGGACGTGTGTGTGTGTCCCGTTGTTAGGACGTGTGTGTGTGTGTCCCGTTGTTAGGACGTGTGTGTGTGTGTCCCGTTGTTAGGACGTGTGTGTCCCGTTGTTAGGACGTGTGTGTCCCGTTGTTAGGACGTGTGTGTCCCGTTGTTAGGACGTGTGTGTCCCGTTGTTAGGACGTGTGTGTGTGTGTCCCGTTGTTAGGACGTGTGTGTGTGTGTCCCGTTGTTAGGACGTGTGTGTGTGTGTCCCGTTGTTAGGACGTGTGTGTGTGTGTCCCGTTGTTAGGACGTGTGTGTGTGTCTCCCGTTGTTAGGACGTGTGTGTGTGTGTCCCGTTGTTAGGACGTGTGTGTGTGTGTGTGTGTGTGTGTGTGTGTGTCCCGTTGTTAGGACGTGTGTGTGTGTCCCGTTGTTAGGACGTGTGTGTGTGTGTCCCGTTGTTAGGACGTGTGTGTGTGTCCCCCGTTGTTAGGACGTGTGTGTGTGTCTCCCGTTGTCAGGACGTGTGTGTGTGTCTCCCGTTGTCAGGACGTGTGTGTGTGTCTCCCGTTGTCAGGACGTGTGTGTGTGTCTCCCGTTGTCAGGACGTGTGTGTGTGTGTCCCGTTGTCAGGACGTGTGTGTGTGTCTCCCGTTGTTAGGACGTGTGTGTGTGTGTCCCGTTGTCAGGACGTGTGTGTGTGTCCCCCGTTGTTAGGACGTGTGTGTGTGTGTCCCGTTGTCAGGACGTGTGTGTGTGTCCCCCGTTGTTAGGACGTGTGTGTGTGTCCCCCGTTGTTAGGACGTGTGTGTGTGTGTCCCGTTGTCAGGACGTGTGTGTGTCTCCCGTTGTTAGGACGTGTGTGTGTCTCCCGTTGTTAGGACGTGTGTGTGTGTCTCCCGTTGTTAGGACGTGTGTGTGTCTCCCGTTGTCAGGACGTGTGTGTGTGTGTCCCGTTGTCAGGACGTGTGTGTGTGTCCCGTTGTTAGGACGTGTGTGTGTGTCCCGTTGTTAGGACGTGTGTGTGTGTCCCGTTGTTAGGACGTGTGTGTGTGTCCCGTTGTTAGGACGTGTGTGTGTCTCCCGTTGTTAGGACGTGTGTGTGTCTCCCGTTGTTAGGACGTGTGTGTGTGTCTCCCGTTGTTAGGACGTGTGTGTGTCTCCCGTTGTCAGGACGTGTGTGTGTGTGTCCCGTTGTCAGGACGTGTGTGTGTCTCCCGTTGTTAGGACGTGTGTGTGTCTCCCGTTGTTAGGACGTGTGTGTGTGTCTCCCGTTGTTAGGACGTGTGTGTGTGTCTCCCGTTGTTAGGACGTGTGTGTGTCTCCCGTTGTTAGGACGTGTGTGTGTGTCTCCCGTTGTTAGGACGTGTGTGTGTCTCCCGTTGTCAGGACGTGTGTGTGTCTCCCGTTGTTAGGACGTGTGTGTGTGTGTCCCGTTGTTAGGACGTGTGTGTGTGTCTCCCGTTGTTAGGACGTGTGTGTGTCTCCCGTTGTTAGGACGTGTGTGTGTCTCCCGTTGTTAGGACGTGTGTGTGTGTCTCCCGTTGTTAGGACGTGTGTGTGTGTCCCGTTGTTAGGACGTGTGTGTGTGTGTCCCGTTGTTAGGACGTGTGTGTGTCTCCCGTTGTTAGGACGTGTGTGTGTGTCTCCCGTTGTTAGGACGTGTGTGTGTGTCTCCCGTTGTTAGGACGTGTCTCCCGTTGTTAGGACTTGTGTACTCACCTAATTGTGCTTGCGGGGGTTGAGCTCTGGCTCTTTGGTCCCGCCTCTCAACCGTCAATCAACTGGTGTACAGATTCCTGAGCCTATTGGGCTCTATCATATCTACATTTGAAGCTGTGTATGGAGTCAGCCTCCACCACATCACTTCCTAATGCATTCCATTTACTAACTACTCTGACACTGAAAAAGTTCTTTCTAACGTCTCTGTGGCTCATTTGGGTACTCAGCTTCCACCTGTGTCCCATTGTTCGCGTCCCACCAGTGTTGAATAGTTCATCCTTGTTTACCCGGTCGATTCCCCTGAGGATTTTGTAGGTTGTGATCATGTCCCCCCTTACTCTTCTGTCTTCCAGTGTCGTAAGGTACATTTCCCGCAGCCTTTCCTCATAACTCATGCCTCTTAGTTCTGGGACTAGTCTAGTAGCATACCTTTGGACTTTTTCCAGCTTCGTCTTGTGCTTGACAAGGTACGGGCTCCATGCTGGGGCCGCATACTCCAGGATTGGTCTTACATATGTGGTGTACAATATTCTGAATGATTTCTTACACAGGTTCCTGAACGCCGTTCTCATGTTAGCCAGCCTCGCATATGCCGCAGACGTTATTCTCTTTATGTGGGCTTCAGGAGACAGGTTTGGTGTGATATCAACTCCTAGATCTTTCTCTCTGTCTGTTTCATTAAGTACTTCATCTCCTATTCTGTATCCTGTGCCTGGCCTCCTGTTTCCACTGCCTAGTTTCATTACTTTGCATTTACTCGGGTTGAACTTCAACAGCCATTTGTTGGACCATTCACTCAGTCTATCCAGATCATCTTGTAGCCTCCTACTATCTTCCTCTGTTTCAATCCTCCTCATAATTTTTGCATCGTCGGCAAACATTGAGAGGAACGAATCTATACCCTCTGGGAGATCATTTACATATACCAGAAACAGTATAGGTCCAAGGACTGACCCCTGCGGGACTCCACTTGTGACGTCTCGCCAATCTGAGACCTCACCCTTCACACAGACTCGTTGTCTCCTGTTGCTTAGGTACTCCTCTATCCACCGGAGTACCTTCCCTCTCACTCCAGCCTGCATCTCCAACTTTCGCACTAGCCTCTTGTGTGGCACTGTATCAAAGGCTTTCTGACAATCCAAAAATATGCAGTCTGCCCACCCTTCTCTTTCTTGCCTTATTTTTGTTGCCTGGTCGTAGAATTCAAGTAACCCTGTGAGGCAGGACCTGCCATCCCTGAACCCGTGTTGATGCTGTGTTACAAAGTTCCTTCGCTCCAGATGCTCCACTAGTTTTTTTCGCACAATCTTCTCCATCAGCTTGCATGGTATGCAGGTTAGGGACACTGGCCTGTAGTTCAGTGCTTCCTGTCTATCCCCTTTCTTGTATATCGGGACTACGTTAGCTGCTTTCCAAATATCTGGCAGTTCCCCTGTTGCCAGTGATTTGTTATACACTATGGAGAGTGGTAGGCTCAGTTCTCTTGCTCCTTCCTTTAGAACCCAAGGGGAGATTCCATCTGGGCCTATAGCCTTCGTCACGTCCAACTCTAGTAAACACTTCCTTACTTCCCCACTGGTAATCTCAAACTCTTCCAGTGGTTCCTGGTTAGCTATTCCCTCACTTACCTCTGGAATTTCTCCTTGCTCTAAGGTGAAGACCTCCTGGAATTTCTTATTCAATTCCTCACACACTTCCTCGTCATTTGTAGTGAATCCTTCCGCCCCTATCCTTAATCTCATAACCTGTTCCTTTACTGTTGTTTTTCTCGTAATTTGGCTATGCAACAATTTAGGCTGAGTCTTTGCCTTGCTTGCGATGTCATTTTCGTATTGTCTTTCTGCCTCTCTTCTCATCCTGACATATTCATTCCTGGCATTCTGGTATCTTTCTCTGCTCTCCAGTGTCCTGTTATTCCTATAGTTTCTCCATGCCCTTTTACTTTGCTGCTTAGCTAGCCTACATCTTTGATTAAACCAAAGTGTTTGTGATTAAACCAAGTGTTTGTGTGTGTCTCCCGTTGTCAGGACGTGTGTGTGTGTGTCCCGTTGTCAGGACGTGTGTGTGTGTGTCCCGTTGTCAGGACGTGTGTGTGTGTCTCCCGTTGTTAGGACGTGTGTGTGTGTCTCCCGTTGTTAGGACGTGTGTGTGTGTGTCTCCCGTTGTTAGGACGTGTGTGTGTGTCTCCCGTTGTTAGGACGTGTGTGTGTGTCTCCCGTTGTTAGGACGTGTGTGTGTGTCTCCCGTTGTTAGGACGTGTGTGTGTGTCTCCCGTTGTCAGGACGTGTGTGTGTGTCTCCCGTTGTCAGGACGTGTGTGTGTGTCTCCCGTTGTCAGGACGTGTGTGTGTGTCTCCCGTTGTCAGGACGTGTGTGTGTGTCTCCCGTTGTCAGGACGTGTTCCGTCACAAGATGACGAACCAACCTACCTAACCTAACCTAACCTAACCTACCAAACCTAACCTAGCCTACCAAACCTAACCTAGCCTACCAAACCTAACCTAACCTACCAAACCTAACCTACCAAACCTAACCTAACCTACCAAACCTAACCTACCCTAACCTAACCTACCCTAACCTAACCTACCTAACCTACCTAACCTAACCTAACCTAACCTAACCTACCAAACCTAACCTACCAAACCTAACCTAACCTTACCTACCAAACCTAACCGAACCTAACCTACCAAACCTAACCGAACCTAACCTACCAAACCTAACCGAACCTAACCTAACCTAACCTACCAAACCTACCACACTTAACCGAACCTAACCTAACCTACCTAACCTAACCTACCTAACCGAACCTAACCTAACGTACCTAACCTAACCTAACCTAACGTACCTAACCTAACCTACCAAACCTAACCTAACCTACCAAACCTTACCTTACCTAACCTAACCTAACCTACCTAACCTACCAAACCTAACCTAACCTAACCTACCAAACCTAACCTAACCTACCAAACCTAACCTAACCTACCAAACCTAACCTAACCTACCAAACCTAACCTAACCTACCAAACCTAACCTAACCTAACCTACCTAACCTAACCTACCTAACCTAACCTACCTAACCAAACCTAACCTAACCTACCAAACCTCACCTAACCTAACCAACCTACCAAACCTAACCTAACCTACCAAACCTAACCTAACCTACCAAACCTAACCTATGTTATCCTATCCGTGGTAGTAAACTTGGCTACTGGAGAGCCGCTACTTCACATAGTACTTTGTAGTTTGTTCGCTAACGTACAGAATGAGACGTGTTAGTTGAGAAGGCCGGATGGTATATGGTTTAGCGAGGCTGTGTCCGGCACTCCCACCACTCACGCCCACACGCAATCTCTCTACTCGCGCACACACGCACTCTCACTGCTCACGCCCACACGCACTCTCACTGCTCACGCCCACACACACTCTCACTGCTCACGCCCACACGCACTCTCACTGCTCACGCCCACACGCACTCTCACTGCTCACGCCCACACGCACTCTCACTGCTCACGCCCACACGCACTCTCACTGCTCACGCCCACACGCACTCTCACTGCTCACGCCCACACGCACTCTCACTGCTCACGCCCACACGCACTCTCACTGCTCACGCCCACACGCACTCTCACTGCTCACGCCCACACGCACTCTCACTGCTCACGCCCACACGCACTCTCACTGCTCACGCCCACACGCACTCTCACTGCTCACGCCCACACGCCCTCTCACTGCTCACGCCCACACGCCCTCTCACTACTCACGCCCACACGCACTCTCACTACTCACGCCCACACGCACTCTCACTACTCACGCCCACACGCACTCTCAACACTCACGCCCACACGCACTCTCAACACTCACGCCCACACGCACTCTCAACACTCACGCCCACACGCACTCTCAACACTCACGCCCACACGCACTCTCAACACTCACGCCCACACACGCCCTCAACACTCACGCCCACACACGCCCTCAACACTCACGCCCACACACACACTCACACTACTCACGCCCACACTCACCCTCAACACTCACGCCCACACTCACCCTCAACACTCACGCCCACACTCACCCTCAACACTCACGCCCACACACACTCTCAACACTCACGCCCACACACACCCTCAACACTCACGCCCACACACACCCTCAACACTCACGCCCACACACACCCTCAACACTCACGCCCACACACACCCTCAACACTCACGCCCACACACACCCTCAACACTCACGCCCACACTCACCCTCAACACTCACGCCCACACACACCCTCAACACTCACGCCCACACACACCCTCAACACTCACGCCCACACACACCCTCAACACTCACGCCCACACTCACCCTCAACACTCACGCCCACACTCACCCTCAACACTCACGCCCACACACACCCTCAACACACACACACACACACACACCCTCAACACACACACACACACACACCCTCAACACTCACGCCCACACACACCCTCAACACTCACGCCCACACACACCCTCAACACTCACACACACACACACACCCTCAACACTCACACACACACACACACCCTCAACACTCACGCCCACACACACCCTCAACACTCACGCCCACACACACCCTCAACACTCACGCCCACACACACCCTCAACACTCACGCCCACACACACCCTCAACACTCACGCCCACACACACCCTCAACACTCACGCCCACACACACCCTCAACACACACACCCTCAACACACACACACACCCTCAACACACACACACACACACCCTCAACACTCACACACACACACACCCTCAACACACACACACACACACACCCTCAACACTCACACACACACACACCCTCAACACTCACACACACACACACCCTCAACACTCACGCCCACACACACACACCCTCAACACACACACACACACACACCCTCAACACTCACACACACACACACACCCTCAACACTCACACACACACACACACCCTCAACACTCACACACACACACACACCCTCAACACTCACACACACACACACCCTCAACACTCACACACACACACACACCCTCAACACTCACACACACACACACACCCTCAACACTCACACACACACACACACCCTCAACACTCACACACACACACACCCTCAACACTCACGCCCACACACACCCTCAACACTCACACACACACCCTCAACACTCACACACACACCCTCAACACTCACACACACACCCTCAACACTCACGCCCACACACACCCTCAACACTCACGCCCACACACACCCTCAACACTCACGCCCACACACACCCTCAACACTCACACACACACCCTCAACACTCACACACACACCCTCAACACTCACGCCCACACACACACACCCTCAACACTCACACACACACCCTCAACACACACACACACACACACACACCCTCAACACTCACGCCCACACACACCCTCAACACTCACGCCCACACACACACTCAACACTCACGCCCACACACACCCTCAACACTCACGCCCACACACACCCTCAACACTCACGCCCACACACACCCTCAACACTCACACACACACCCTCAACACTCACACACACACCCTCAACACACACACACACCCTCAACACTCACGCCCACACACACCCTCAACACTCACACACACACACACCCTCAACACACACGCCCACACACACCCTCAACACTCACACACACACCCTCAACACTCACGCCCACACACACACACCCTCAACACTCACGCCCACACACACCCTCAACACACACACACACACACCCTCAACACTCACACACACACACACCCTCAACACACACACACACACACACCCTCAACACTCACGCCCACACACACACACCCTCAACACTCACGCCCACACACACCCTCAACACTCACACACACACCCTCAACACACACACACACACCCTCAACACACACACACACACACACACACACCCTCAACACACACACACACACACACCCTCAACACTCACACACACACACACCCTCAACACACACACACACACACACCCTCAACACACACACACACACACACCCTCAACACTCACGCCCACACACACACACCCTCAACACTCACGCCCACACACACCCTCAACACTCACGCCCACACACACCCTCAACACTCACGCCCACACACACCCTCAACACTCACACACACACCCTCAACACTCACACACCCTCAACACTCACGCCCACACACACCCTCAACACTCACACACACACCCTCAACACTCACACACACACACACACACCCTCAACACTCACGCCCACACACACACACACCCTCAACACTCACGCCCACACACACACACCCTCAACACTCACGCCCACACACACCCTCAACACTCACACATACACCCTCAACACTCACACACACACCCTCAACACTCACACACACACACTCAACACTCACACACACCCTCAACACTCACACACACACCCTCAACACTCACACACACACACACCCTCAACACTCACGCCCACACACACCCTCAACACTCACACACACACCCTCAACACTCACACACACACCCTCAACACACACACACACACCCTCAACACTCACACACCCTCAACACTCACGCCCACACACACCCTCAACACTCACGCCCACACACACCCTCAACACTCACGCCCACACACACCCTCAACACACACACACACACACACCCTCAACACTCACGCCCACACACACCCTCAACACTCACGCCCACACACACCCTCAACACTCACACACACACACACCCTCAACACACACACACACACACACACACCCTCAACACACACACACACACACCCTCAACACACACACACACACACCCTCAACACACACACACACACACACACCCTCAACACACACACACACACACACACCCTCAACACTCACGCCCACACACACCCTCAACACACACACACACACACACCCTCAACACACACACACACACACACCCTCAACACTCACGCCCACACACACCCTCAACACACACACACCCTCAACACACACACACACACACACCCTCAACACTCACGCCCACACACACCCTCAACACACACACACACACACCCTCAACACTCACGCCCACACACACCCTCAACACTCTCACACACACACACCCTCAACACTCACGCCCACACACACCCTCAACACTCACGCCCACACACACCCTCAACACACACACACACACACACCCTCAACACACACACACACACACACACACCCTCAACACTCACACACACACCCTCAACACTCACGCCCACACACACACACACCCTCAACACTCACACACACACACCCTCAACACTCACACACACACACACACACACACCCTCAACACTCACACACACACACACCCTCAACACTCACACACACACACACCCTCAACACTCACGCCCACACACACCCTCAACACTCACACACACACACACACCCTCAACACTCACGCCCACACACACACACCCTCAACACTCACGCCCACACACACACACCCTCAACACTCACACACACACACACACACCCTCAACACTCACGCCCACACACACCCTCAACACTCACACACACACACACCCTCAACACTCACACACACACCCTCAACACTCACACACACACACACCCTCAACACTCACGCCCACACACACCCTCAACACTCACGCCCACACACACCCTCAACACTCACACACACACACACCCTCAACACTCACACACACACACACCCTCAACACTCACACACACACACACCCTCAACACTCACGCCCACACACACCCTCAACACTCACGCCCACACACACCCTCAACACTCACACACACACACACACACACACCCTCAACACTCACGCCCACACACACCCTCAACACTCACGCCCACACACACCCTCAACACTCACGCCCACACACACCCTCAACACTCACACACACACACACACACACCCTCAACACTCACGCCCACACACACCCTCAACACTCACACACACACACCCTCAACACTCACGCCCACACACACCCTCAACACTCACGCCCACACACACCTTCAACACTCACACACACACACACCCTCAACACTCACGCCCACACACACCCTCAACACTCACACACACGCACACCCTCAACACTCACGCCCACACACACCCTCAACACTCACACACACACACACCCTCAACAGTCACGCCCACACACACCCTCAACACTCACGCCCACACACACCCTCAACACTCACGCCCACACACACCCTCAACACTCACACACACACCCTCAACACTCACACACACACACACACCCTCAACACTCACACACACACACACACCCTCAACACTCACACACACACACACACCCTCAACACTCACACACACACACACACTCAACACTCACACACACACACACCCTCAACACTCACACACACACACACACACCCTCAACACTCACACACACACACACACACCCTCAACACTCACACACACACACACACCCTCAACACTCACACACACACACACACCCTCAACACACACACACACACACACCCTCAACACACACACACCCTCAACACACACACACACACACACACCCTCAACACACACACACACACACACCCTCAACACACACACACACACACACCCTCAACACACACACACACACACACCCTCAACACACACACACACACACACCCTCAACACACACACACACACACACACCCTCAACACTCACACACACACACACACCCTCAACACTCACACACACACACACCCTCAACACTCACACACACACACACCCTCAACACACACACACACACACACCCTCAACACTCACGCCCACACACACCCTCAACACTCACACACACACACACCCTCAACACTCACGCCCACACACACCCTCAACACGCACACACACACACACCCTCAACACGCACACACACACACACCCTCAACACTCACACACACACCCTCAACACTCACGCCCACACACACACCCTCAACACTCACGCCCCCACACACCCTCAACACTCACACACACACACACCCTCAACACTCACACACACACCCTCAACACTCACGCCCACACACACACCCTCAACACTCACGCCCCCACACACCCTCAACACTCACACACACACCCTCAACACACACACACACACACACCCTCAACACACACACCCTCAACACTCACGCCCACACACACCCTCAACACTGACGCCCACACACACCCTCAACACACACACACACACACACACACACACCCTCAACACACACACACACACACACCCTCAACACTGACGCCCACACACACCCTCAACACACACACACACACACACACACACACCCTCAACACACACACACACACACACCCTCAACACTCACGCCCACACACACCCTCAACACACACACACACACACACACACACACACCCTCAACACACACACACACACACACCCTCAACACTCACGCCCACACACAATATCACTTCGCTAGTAAACATTTGAAACATTAGAAACATTTGAAGAACCTCACAAACATATAGAAATCTAATAGAGACAGGACTATGTAATAGAGAGACAGGACTACGTAATAGAGAGACAGGACTACGTAATAGAGAGACAGGACTACGTAATTTGGAGACAGGACTACGTAATTTGGAGACAGTGTAACACCCAGGACCCCCCCCCCTTAGAGTTCACACCCAGGGAAGTCTTCTCCAAGAGGTCAGCCCAGATGACCTCCAGTTTATCTTGTTTATTGATTAAAAATTCCTGGGTTAGTCTTTGTCAGCATAGGGACTTAGGGAACGCAGAGCGCGGTACACCGGGATCGAGAGCGGGGCTGTGAAGAACATCTCAGCCAGGGAGAGACAGATAGCTTAAGGTAATGTGTGTGATCTCTGAGTTTTTGTTCCATGTCCAAATTTATTAACTTTTTGCCAGTGTTAGAGTAGCATTTATAAGTGGTAATTGACATAATTTTGGTCTCAATAAACTCGTTAAATTTCCCGTCTTTGTCAATTGTTGAATCCTCTTAGCCTTTTGGATATAGTGGCTGACAACCGTTTACATAATTAATGACAGTCATAGAAAGTACTCTCCAAGTCAAGCAATGTTTCTTGCCTCGTTGCTTGATATAGTTTCAATGGTCAAAGGCAGATGGTGGCAGCGTATTTCATCCTGTGTTAGCATCTCCTTGTTGGCAGTGTACTTTGTAGTCCCGGTGTAATCATCATATGTCAGCCCATAAGTGTTACCAAGTGTAACCGATGAGGAAGTGTTACTCAGGATAAGTAGTGTTCCATTATAGTGGTGTTCCATTATAGTGGCAATAGAGTGGTGTTACAACAGGACTACGTAATTTGGAGACAGGACTACGTAATTTGGAGACAGGACTACGTAATTTGGAGACAGGACTACGTAATTTGGAGACAGGACTACGTAATTTGGAGACAGGACTACGTAATTTGGAGACAGGACTACGTAATTTGGAGACAGGACTACGTAATTTGGAGACAGGACTACGTAATTTGGAGACAGGACTACGTAATTTGGAGACAGGACTACGTAATTTGGAGACAGGACTACGTAATTTGGAGACAGGACTACGTAATTTGGAGACAGGACTACGTAATTTGGAGACAGGACTATGTAATTTGGAGACAGGACTACGTAATTTGGAGACAGGACTACGTAATTTGGAGACAGGACTACGTAATTTGGAGACAGGACTACGTAATTTGGAGACAGGACTACGTAATTTGGAGACAGGACTACGTAATTTGGAGACAGGACTACGTAATTTGGAGACAGGACTACGTAATTTGGAGACAGGACTACGTAATTTGGAGACAGGACTACGTAATTTGGAGACAGGACTACGTAATTTGGAGACAGGACTACGTAATTTGGAGACAGGACTACGTAATTTGGAGACAGGACTACGTAATTTGGAGACAGGACTACGTAATTTGGAGACAGGACTACGTAATTTGGAGACAGGACTACGTAATTTGGAGACAGGACTACGTAATTTGGAGACAGGACTACGTAATTTGGAGACAGGACTACGTAATTTGGAGACAGGACTACGTAATTTGGAGACAGGACTACGTAATTTGGAGACAGGACTACGTAATTTGGAGACAGGACTACGTAATTTGGAGACAGGACTACGTAATTTGGAGACAGGACTACGTAATTTGGAGACAGGACTACGTAATTTGGAGACAGGACTACGTAATTTGGAGACAGGACTACGTAATTTGGAGACAGGACTACGTAATTTGGAGACAGGACTACGTAATTTGGAGACAGGACTACGTAATTTGGAGACAGGACTACGTAATTTGGAGACAGGACTACGTAATTTGGAGACAGGACTACGTAATTTGGAGACAGGACTACGTAATTTGGAGACAGGACTTTGTATTATTCATCAAACGTCGCTAATTATAACTTGTGAGAGTGTTGTGTAGGAACAAAATGTTCGTCTAACTTGGCTTCGTGAAGAACAGTTCTTGAGTCGACTTGCAACTATTCTGCCGTTCGAATCCTTTGACGAACCTGGCCTGAAAGTTGTGGGATGAGGCGGCTTCTGCAACGGCTTCTTTGAGGGTGTATTTTTTGTGTGTTAACAAGCTTAGGTGTATACAGCAATGTGCTGCTGCCCTGCGGCCAGATTCACAAAGCAGTTACGCTAGCACTTACGAACGTGTACATCTTTCCTCAATCTTTGGCGGCTTTGTTGACATTTATTAAACAGTTTACAAGCATGAAAACTTGCCAATCAACTGTTGTTATTGTTATAAACAGTCTCCTGGTGCTTCGGAGCTCATTAACTGTTTAATAATTGTAAACAAAGCCGCCAAAGATTGAGAAAAGATGTACACGTTCGTAAGTGCTTGCGTAACTGCTTCGTGAATCTGGCCCCTGTTCTATATGAGAGATTATAGAGTGTAGGTCAAACACTAGCTGTAAGTTCATCTACTCTACCCCACCTCACAGGATAGTTAGTCATACATGGCACCAGGAGAGAACATGAAATGCTATTAGTCTGAACTACCAAACTCCGGGAACAGCACAAGAATATACTCCAATATTCGGGAGTGTATGAAGTAGTAGTAGTAGTAGTTTGAGCTCAAACTACCTCATACCAGAGTGAAGAGCAGAGGTGCCATAGGCACAATCAGAGAACACTGTATAAACATCAGAGGTCCGCGGTTGTTCAACGTCCTCCCAGCGAGCATAAGATATATTACCGGAACAACCGTGGACATCTTCAAGAGGAAACTAGATTGTATCCTCCAAGGAGTGCCGGACCAGCCGGGCTGTGGTGAGTATGTGGGCCTGCGGGCCGCTCCAAGCAACAGCCTGGTGGACCAAACTCTCACAAGTGGAGCCTGGCCTCGGGCCGGGCTTGGGGAGTAGAACAACTCCCAGAACCCCATCAACCAGGTATCAACCAGGTAACCAGGTATACCACTTGGTCTTAAATTATTGATAACAGAGCAATCACAGATATAGTGTTGGACGAACCAGGTACCAGGTAACCAGGTACCAGGTAACCAGGTACCAGGTACCAGGTACCAGGTAACCAGGTACCAGGTAACCATGTACCAGGTAACCAGAGTAGGTCCCAGTTCTTGTTGACATAGTTAATGGTAAAACTAACCTATCTCTCGACTATCTAAGCCCAGCTCACGTTCCCTATTGGTGGGTGAACAATCTAATGGCAATGGTGACCATTCATTACCTGCAGCCATCTACCATAAGCACTAGACGTGGTGGTAGGTGTAGGGTGGTGGTAGGGAGTGTATTGGTTGGGGGTGTGGTGATAGTGGTAGAACTGTGTTGATGCCAGGGGTGGTACAGGAGTAATGATGGTGGTGGAAGTGGTAAGGGTATGCTGGTGGTGGTAGGGGTGTGGTGGTGGTAGTGGTGGGGTGGTGGTAGTGGTGGGGTGGTGGTAGTGGTGGGGTGGTGGTGTTGTGTGGGTGGTGGAGAGAGACAGAGAGACGCAGGACAACAGCTGACAGAGAGGAGACTTGGCTTATCTTACACCCGGCCTGGCTTGTGTTACTGTGTAGGTGATAGTCCAGTATGGTCCCCATGTATGGTACAGTGGTCGTGTGTATGGTCCCCATGTATGGTACAGTGGTCGTGTGTATGGTCCCCATGTATGGTACAGTGGTCGTGTGTATGGTCCCCATGTATGGTACAGTGGTCGTGTGTATGGTCCCCATGTATGGTACAGTGGTCGTGTGTATGGTCCCCATGTATGGTACAGTGGTCGTGTGTATGGTCCCCATGTATGGTACAGTGGTCGTGTGTATGGTACAGTGGTCGTGTGTATGGTCCCCATGTATGGTACAGTGGTCGTGTGTATGGTCCCCATGTATGGTAGAGTGGTCGTGTGTATGGTCCCCATGTATGGTACAGTGGACGTGTGTATGGTCCCCATGCATGGTACAGTGGTCGTGTGTATGGTCCCCATGCATGGTACAGTGGTCGTGTGTATGGTCCCCATGTATGGTACAGTGGTCGTGTGTATGGTCCCCATGTATGGTACAGTGGTCGTGTGTATGGTCTCCATGTATGGTACAGTGGTCGTGTGTATGGTCTCCATGTATGGTACAGTGGTCGTGTGTATGGTCCCCATGTATGGTACAGTGGTCGTGTGTATGGTCCCCATGTATGGTACAGTGGTCGTGTGTATGGTCCCCATGTATGGTACAGTGGTCGTGTGTATGGTCTCCATGTATGGTACAGTGGTCGTGTGTATGGTCCCCATGTATGGTACAGTGGTCGTGTGTATGGTCCCCATGCATGGTACAGTGGTCGTGTGTATGGTCCCCATGTATGGTACAGTGGTCGTGTGTATGGTCTCCATGTATGGTACAGTGGTCGTGTGTATGGTCCCCATGTATGGTACAGTGGTCGTGTGTATGGTCCCCATGTATGGTACAGTGGTCGTGTGTATGGTCCCCATGTATGGTACAGTGGTCGTGTGTATGGTACAGTGGTCGTGTGTATGGTCCCCATGTATGCCAGATACTCACCACAGCCTGGTTGGTCCGGCACTCCTTGAAGAAAACTATCTAGTTTTCTCTTGAAGATGTCCACGGTTGTTTCCTGCAATATTTCTGATGCTCGCTGGGAGGATGTTGAACAACCGCAGACCTCTGATGTTTATACAGTGTTCTCTGATTGTGCCTATGGCACCTCTGCTCTTCACTGGACCTCTGATGTTTATACAGTGTTCTCTGATTGTGCCTATGGCACCTCTGCTCTTCACTGGTTCTATTCTGCATTTTATTCCATATCGTTCACTCCAGTACGTTGTTATTTTACTGTATAGATTTGGGACCTGACCTTCAGTACCTTCCGTACCTTGAGGTGCTTCCGGGGCTTAGCGTCACCGCGGCCCGGTCGTCGACCAGGCCTCCTGGTTTCTGGACTGATCAACCAGGCTGTTGGATACTGCTGCTCGCAGCCTGATGTATGAGTCACAGCCTGGTTGATCAGGTATCCTGTATATTATTTGGTATCTCTCTCGTCTCCTTTCTAGCCCACTGAGGTCTTCATGGTGGATGAAATAGTAAATTTTAGAGAGAAAGTTTCACTAAAACAGAAGGAATACAAATTTATATTTTTGTTTATACGGCAGATGCCAGAAGCTAAGTTATGCTGCCCACACCTTCCTGGCGACACCCACACCTTCCTGGCGTCACCCACACCTTCCTGGGGTCACCCACACCTTCCTGGCGACACCCACACCTTCCTGGCGACACCCACACCTTCCTGGCGACACCCACACCTTCCTGGCGACACCCACACCTTCCTGGCGACACCCACACCTTCCTGGCGACACCCACACCTTCCTGGCGACACCCACACCTTCCTGGGGTCACCCACACCTTCCTGGGGTCACCCACACCTTCCTGGGGTCACCCACACCTTCCTGGGGTCACCCACACCTTCCTGGGGTCACCCACACCTTCCTGGCGTCACCCACACCTTCCTGGCGTCACCCACACCTTCCTGGCGTCACCCACACCTTCCTGGGGTCACCCACACCTTCCTGGGGTCACCCACACCTTCCTGGGGTCACCCACACCTTCCTGGGGTCACCCACACCTTCCTGGGGTCACCCACACCTTCCTGGGGTCACCCACACCTTCCTGGGGTCACCCACACCTTCCTGGGGTCACCCACACCTTCCTGGGGTCACCCACACCTACCTGGGGTCACCCACACCTTCCTGGGGTCACCCACACCTTCCTGGCGTCACCCACACCTTCCTGGGGTCACCCACACCTTCCTGGGGTCACCCACACCTTCCTGGGGTCACCCACACCTTCCTGGGGTCGCCCACACCTTCCTGGGGTCGCCCACACCTTCCTGGGGTCGCCCACATCTTCCTGGGGTCGCCCACACCTTCCTGGGGTCGCCCACACCTTCCTGGGGTCACCCACACCTTCCTGGGGTCACCCACACCTTCCTGGGGTCACCCACACCTTCCTGGGGTCACCCACACCTTCCTGGGGTCACCCACACCTTCCTGGGGTCACCCACACCTTCCTGGGGTCACCCACACCTTCCTGGGGTCACCCACACCTTCCTGGGGTCACCCACACCTTCCTGGGGTCACCCACACCTTCCTGGGGTCACCCACACCTTCCTGGGGTCACCCACACCTTCCTGGGGTCACCCACACCTTCCTGGGGTCACCCACACCTTCCTGGGGTCACCCACACATTCCTGGGGTCACCCACACCTTCCTGGGGTCGCCCACACCTTCCTGGGGTCGCCCACACCTTCCTGGGGTCGCCCACACCTTCCTGGCGTCGCCCACACCTTCCTGGGGTCGCCCACACCTTCCTGGGGTCGCCCACACCTTCCTGGGGTCGCCCACACCTTCCTGGGGTCGCCCACACCTTCCTGGGGTCGCCCACACCTTCCTGGGGTCGCCCACACCTTCCTGGGGTCGCCCACACCTTCCTGGGGTCGCCCACACCTTCCTGGCGTCACCCACACCTTCCTGGCGTCACCCACACCTTCCTGGCGTCACCCACACCTTCCTGGCGTCACCCACACCTTCCTGGCGTCACCCACACCTTCCTGGCGTCACCCACACCTTTCTGGCGTCACCCACACGTGGGGGCAGGCCTCCCACACCTTCCTGGTGTCACCCACACGTGAGGCAGGCCTCCCACTCCATCCTGGCGTCACCCACGCGTGTGGCAGGCCTCCCACACCTTCCTGGCGTCACCCACACGTGGGGCAGGCCTCCCACACCTTCCTGGCGTCACCCACACGTGAGGCAGGCCTCTCAAACTTTCCTGGTGTCACCCACACGTGAGGCAGGCCTCTCACACCTTCCTGGCGTCACCCACACGTGAGGCAGGCCTCTCACACCTTCCTGGCGTCACCCACACGTGAGGCAGGCCTCCCACACCTTCCTGGCGTCACCCACACGGGGGGCAGGCCTCCCAAACTTTCCTGGTGTCACCCACACCTTCCTGGCGTCACCCACACGTGAGGCAGGCCTCTCACACCTTCCTGGCGTCACCCACACGTGCGGCAGGCCTCCCACACGTGGGGCAGGCCTCCCACACCTTCCTGGCGTCACCCACACGTGGGGCAGGGCTCCCACACCTTCCTGGCGTCACCCACACGTGAGGCAGGCCTCCCACACCTTCCTGGCGTCACCCACACGTGAGGCAGGCCTCCCACACCTTCCTGGTGTCACCCACACGTGAGGCAGGCCTTCCACACCTTCCTGGTGTCACCCACACGTGGGGCAGGCCTCCCATACCTTCCTGGCGTCACCCACACGTGAGGCAGGCCTCCCACACCTTCCTGGCGTCACCCACACGTGAGGCAGGCCTCCCAAACCTTCCTGGCTTCACCCACACGTGAGGCAGGCCTTCCACACCTTCCTGGTGTCACCCACACGTGGGGCATGCCTCCCACACCTTCCTGGTGTCACTCACACGTGAGGCAGGCCTCCTACACCTTCCTGGCGTCACCCACACGTGAGGCAGGCCTCCCACACCTTCCTGGCGTCACCCACACGTGAGGCAGGCCTCCCACACCTTCCTGGCGTCACTCACACGTGAGGCAGGCCTCCCACACCTTCCTGGCGTCTCCCACACGTGGGGCAGGCCTCCCACACCTTCCTGGTGTCACCCACACCTTCCTGGTGTCACCCACACGTGGGGCAGGCCTCCCAAACTTTCCTGGTGTCACCCACACCTTCCTGGCGTCACCCACACGTGAGGCAGGCCTCCCACACTTTCCTGGCGTCACCCACATGTGAGGCAGGCCTCCCACATCTTCCTCGCGTCACCCACACCTTCCTGGCGTCACCCACACGTGAGGCCTTCCTCCCACACCTTCCTGGTGTTACCCACACCTTCCTGGCGTCACCCACACGTGAGGCAGGCCTCCCACACCTTCCTGGCGTCACCCACACGTGAGGCAGGCCTCCCACACCTTCCTGACGTTACCCACACGTGAGGCAGGCCTCCCACACCTTCCTGGCGTCACCCACATGTGAGGCCTTCCTCCCACACCTTCCTGGTGTCACCCACACGTGGGGCAGGCTTCCCACACCTTCCTGGCGTCACCCACACGTGAAGCAGGTCTCCCACACCTTACTTGTGTCACCCACACGTGGGGCAGGCCTCCCACACCTTCCTGGTGTCACCCACACGTGAGGCAGGCCTCCCACATCTTCCTGGCGTCACCCACACGTGAGGCAGGCCTCCCACACCTTCCTGGTGTCACCCACACGTGGTGCAGGCCTCCCACACCTTCCTGGTGTCACCCATACCTTCCTGGTGTCATCCACACGTGGGGCAGGCCTCCCACACCTTCCTGGCGTCACCCACACCTTCCTGGCGTCACCCACACGTGAGGCAGACCTCCCAAACCTTCCTGGCGTCACCCACACGAGAGGCAGACCTCCCACACCTTCCTGGCGTCACCCACACGTGAGGCAGGCCTCCCACACCTTCCTGGCGTCACCCACACGTGAGGCAGGCCTCCCACACCTTCCTGGCGTCACCCACACGTGAGGCAGGCCTCCCACACCTTCCTGGCGTCACCCACACCTTCCTGGTGTCACCCACACGTGAGGCAGGCCTCCCACACCTTCCTGTTTCACCCACACCTTCCTGGTGTCACCCACACGTGAGGCAGACCTCCCACACCTTCCTGGCGTCACCCACACCTTCCTGGCGTCACCCACACGTGGGCAGGCCTCCCACACCTTCCTGGTGTCACCCACACGTGGGGCAGGCCTCCCACACCTTCCTGGCGTCAACCACACGTGAGGCAGGCCTCCCACACCTTCCTGGTGTCACCCACACGTGAGGCAGGTCTCCCACACCTTACTTGTGTCACCCACACGTGGGGCAGGCCTCCCACACCTTCCTGGCGTCAACCACACGTGGGGCAGGCCTCCCACACCTTCCTGACGTCAACCACACGTGGGGCAGGCCTCCCACACCTTCCTGGCGTCACCCACACGTGGGGCAGGCCTCCCACACTTTCCTGGCTTCACCCACACCTTCCCGGTGTCACCCACACGTGAGGCAGGTCTCCCACACCTTACTTGTGTCTCCCACACGTGAGGCAGGCCTCCCACACTTTCCTGGCGTCACCCACACGTGGGGCAGGCCTCCCACACCTTCCTGGCGTCACCCACCGTGGGGCAGGCCTCCCACACTTTCCTGGCTTCACCCACACCTTCCCGGTGTCACCCACACGTGGGGCAGGCCTCCCACACCTTCCTGGCGTCACCCACACCTTCCTGGTGTCACCCACACGTGAGGCAGGCCTCCCACACCTTCCTGGCGCCACCCACACCTTCCTGGCTTCACCCACACGTGAGGCAGGCCTCCCACACCTTCCTGGCGTCACCCACACGTGGGGCAGGCCTCCCACACCTTCCTGGCGTCACCCACACCTTCCTGGTGTCACCCACACGTGAGTCAGGCCTCCCACACCTTCCTGGCTTCACCCACACGTGAGGCAGGCCTCCCACACCTTCCTGGTGTCACCCACACGTGGGGCAGGCCTCCCACACCTTCCTGGTGTCACCCACACCTTCCTGGTGTCACCCACACCTTCCTGGTGTCACCCACACCTTCCTGGTGTCACCCACACCTTCCTGGCGTCACCCACACGTGAGGCAGGCCTCCCACACCTTCCTGGTGTCACCCACACGTGGGGCAGGCCTCCCACATCTTCCTGGCGTCAAACACACATGGGGCAGGCCTCCCACACCTTCCTGGCGTCAAACACACGTGGGGCAGGCCTCCCACACCTTCCTGGTGTCACCCACACGTGGGGCAGGCCTCCCACACCTTCCTGGTGTCACCCACACGTGGGGCAGGCCTCCCACACCTTCCTGGCGTCACCCACACGTGGGGCAGGCCTCCCACACATTCCTGGCATCATCCACACGTGAGGCAGGCCTCCCACACCTTCCTGGCGTCACCCACACGTGAGGCAGGCCTCCCACATCTTCCTGGCGTCACCCACACGTGAGGCAGGCCTCCCACACCTTCCTGGCGTCACTCTCACGTGAGGCAGGCCTCCCACACCTTCCTGGCATCACCCACACGTGAGGCAGGCCTCCCACACCTTCCTGGCATCACCCACACGTGAGGCAGGCCTCCCACACCTTCCTGGTGTCACCCACACGTGAGGCAGGCCTCCCACACCTTCCTGGCGTCACTCACACGTGAGGCAGGCCTCCCACACCTTCCTGGCGTCACTCACACGTGAGGCAGGCCTCCCACACCTTCCTGGCGTCACCCACACGTGAGGCAGGCCTCCCACACCTTCCTGGCGTCACCCACACGTGAGGCAGGCCTCCCACACCTTCCTGGCGTCACCCACACGTGAGGCAGGCCTCCCACACCTTCCTGGCGTCACCCACACGTGAGGCAGGCCTCCCACACCTTCCTGGCGTCACTCACACGTGAGGCAGGCCTCCCACACTTTCCTGGCGTCACCCACACGTGGGGCAGGCCTCCCACACCTTCCTGGCGTCACCCACACGTGGGGCAGGCCTCCCACACTTTCCTGGCTTCACCCACACCTTCCCGGTGTCACCCACACGTGGGGCAGGCCTCCCACACCTTCCTGGCGTCACCCACACCTTCCTGGTGTCACCCACACGTGAGGCAGGCCTCCCACACCTTCCTGGCGCCACCCACACCTTCCTGGCTTCACCCACACGTGAGGCAGGCCTCCCACACCTTCCTGGCGTCACCCACACGTGGGGCAGGCCTCCCACACCTTCCTGGCGTCACCCACACCTTCCTGGCGTCACCCACACGTGAGGCAGGCCTCCCACACCTTCCTGGCGTCACCCACACGTGAGGCAGGCCTCCCACACCTTCCTGGCGTCACCCACACGTGAGGCAGGCCTCCCACACCTTCCTGGCGTCACTCACACGTGAGGCAGGCCTCCCACACCTTCCTGGCGTCACTCACACGTGAGGCAGGCCTCCCACACCTTCCTGGCATCACCCACACGTGAGGCAGGCCTCCCACACCTTCCTGGCATCACCCACACGTGAGGCAGGCCTCCCACACCTTTCTGGTGTCACCCACACGTGAGGCAGGCCTCCCACACCTTCCTGGCGTCACCCAGACGTGGGGCAGGCCTCCCACACCTTCCTGGCGTCACTCACACGTGAGGCAGGCCTCCCACACCTTCCTGGCGTCACTCACACGTGAGGCAGGCCTCCCACACCTTCCTGGTGTCACCTACACGTGAGGCAGGCCTCCCACACCTTCCTGGCGTCACTCACACGTGAGGCAGGCCTCCCACACCTTCCTGGCGTCACTCACACGTGAGGCAGGCCTCCCACACCTTCCTGGCGTCACCCACACGTGAGGCACGCCTCCCACACCTTCCTGGCGTCACCCACACGTGAGGCAGGCCTCCCACACCTTCCTGGCGTCACCCACACGTGAGGCAGGCCTCCCACACCTTCCTAGTGTCACCCACACGTGAGGCAGGCCTCCCACACCTTCCTGGCGTCACCCACACGTGGGGCAGGCCTCCCACACCTTCCTGGCGTCACTCACACGTGAGGCAGGCCTCCCACACCTTCCTGGCGTCTCTCACACGTGAGGCAGGCCTCCCACACCTTCCTGGTGTCACCCACACGTGAGGCAGGCCTCCCACACCTTCCTGGTGTCACCCACACGTGGGGCAGGCCTCCCACACCTTCCTGGCGTCACCCACACGTGAGGCAGGCCTCCCACACCTTCCTGGCTTCACCCACATGCTGAAGAAACAGCCCAACCAGGTTATTCACGTAGCAAGTCTTTGGCAGTGAATTGCAGATGTCGTTGATATTGTAACGTCTCATGTTGGTACATAAATGAATGAGAGTTTGCGAGTGATGAACTTGTTCCGTCAGCTCAGGAATACTCAGAATTGTTTACTAGACAGCTTTGGCGGTTGGTGGCAGGTGGAGGCTACCTACCTACCTACCTTGAGGCTACCTTGAGGTGCTTCCGGGGCTTAGTGTCCCCGCGGCCCGGTCGTCGACCAGGCCTCCTGGTTGCTGGACTGATCAACCAGGCTGTTAGACGCGGCTGCTCGCAGCCTGACGTATGAGTCACAGCCTGGTTGATCAGGTATCCTTTGGAGGTGCTTATCCAGTTCTCTCTTGAACACTGTGAGGGGTTTGCCAGTTATGCCCCTTATGTGTAGTGGAAGCGTGTTAAACAGTCTCGGGCCTCTGATGTTGATAGAGTTCTCTCTCAGAGTACCTGTTGCACCTCTGTTTTTCAACGGGGGTATTCTGCACATCCTGCCATGTCTTCTGGTCTCATGTGGTGTTATTTCTGTGTGCAGGTTTGGGACCAGCCCCTCAATTATTTTCCACGTGTAAATTATTATGTATCTCTCCCGCCTGCGTTCAAGGGAGTACAGATTTAGGCTCTTTAGTCGGTCCCAGTAATTTAGATGTTTTACTGAGTGGATTCTAGCAGTAAAGGATCTCTGCACGCTCTCTAGGTCAGCAATTTCTCCAGCTTTGAAAGGGGCTGTCATTGTGCAGCAGTACTCCACTCTAGAGAGCACAAGCGTTTTGAAAAGTATCATCATCGGTATAGCATCTCTAGTGTGAAAAGTTCTTGTTATCCAACCTGTCATTTTTCTTGCAGTTGTGACGGCTACTTTATTGTGTTCTTTAAAGGTAAGGTCTTCCGACATGAGTACACCCAGGTCCTTTACATTGCCTTTTCGTTCTATGTTATGATTTGCCTGCGTTTTGTACGTGGTTTCTGTTTTTATATTTTCAATTTTTCCGTAGCGCATGAGCTGAAACTTATCCTCGTTGAATACCATATTATTTTCTGTAGCCCATAGAAAGACCTGATCTACATCTGATTGGAGGTTTGCCGTGTCCTCTATGTTGCCAACTCTCATGAAAATCCTAGTGTCATCTGCAAAGGATGATACAGTGCTATAGGTTGTGTTCTGGTCTATGTCCGATATGAGGATGAGAAAAAGTACTGGAGCAAGCACAGTACCCTGGGGGACTGAGCTCTTCACGGTTGATGGGCTGGATTTTATTTTGTTGACTATTACACATTGGGTTCTGTCAGTCAGGAAATTGTAGATCCATCTGCCTATTTTCCCGGTAATTCCTTTTGAACGCATTTTATGTGCAATAACACCATGGTCACATTTATCAAAAGCTTTTGCGAAATCTGTGTAAATTACATCAGCGTTTTGTTTGTCTTCCATAGCATCTAATGCCATATCATAGTGGTCCAGCAACTGCGACAGGCAAGAGCGCCCTGTTCTGAAACCATGTTGTCCGGGGTTATGGAGATGCTGTGATTCCATGTATTTTGTGATCTTACTTCTTAGCACTCTCTCAAAAATTTTTATGATGTGCGATGTTAGTGCTATCGGTCTGTAATTTTTTGCCTCTGCCTTATTTCCTCCTTTATGGAGTGGTGCTATCTCTGCTGTTTTTAGTATGTCAGGGATAACGCCAGTATCTAGGCTTTGTCTCCACAGAATGTGAAGGGCCTGCGATAGTGTTTTTTTACAGTTCTTGATGAATATGGAGTTCCAAGAATCCGGGCCTGGTGCAGAGTGCATAGGCATACTGTTTATGGCTTCTTCAAAATCTAGTGGGGATAGGGCGACGTCTGATATATGATTTGATGTTGGTATCATATCCATGAAAAATTCATTTGGGTTATCAATCTTTAGTGCATTTAATGGCTCACTGAAAACAGAGTCGTACTGCTTCCTCAGTAACTCGCTCATTTCTTTGTTGTCATCTGTGAAAGTTCCATCTCCCTTTCGCAGGGGCCCGATACTAGATGTGGTTTTTGATCTTGATTTTGCATAGGAGAAAAAATATTTCGGATTTCTCTCTATTTCACTGATGGCCTTTGGCTCTCTTTGCCTCTCCTGGGTTTTGTATGATTCTTGTAGCTTGAGTTCAATTGTTTCTATTTCTCTACCTAACCTTCTTCGCCGTTCTTGAGATAGGGTGCGACTCTCAAGTTGTTCCGCGATTCGTTTTCTTCGCCTATATAGGGAACGACGTTCCCGTTCCAATCTGCATCTCTTTCTCTTTTTTCTTAGGGGTATGCGGTTTGAACATATCTCTAGTGCTACTGAGCTTATTTTTTCCAGGCACTGGTTCAGGTTTGCATTTCCTAGCTGTTCTTCCCAGTTTATTTCTGTGAAGTCCTGGTTTATTTGCTCCCAGTTTATCCGTTTATTATTGAAGTTGAATTTGCTGAAATCTCCTCCACCGGGAATCTGGACTGGTTTTGAAGGTCCATTCCCCATGGTTGTCAGAACTTCAATTAAGTTGTGATCTGAGTAACAGGTATTTGTAATCATTATGTTCCCGATCAACTCATCATTATTAGTGAAAATGAGGTCCAGCGTGTTCTCCTTCCTAGTTGGTTCTACTATTTGCTGGTTTAAGGCAAACCTATCGCACATCCGTAGCAGGTCATTTGCATGTGCCTGCTCATTTAGGCTACTTCCTGGTATTCTTTCTGATATTACTGTATTAGCCAGGTGCTTCCATTTCAGGTGCCGTAGGTTGAAGTCCCCAAGCAGGATGATGTTCGGAGCTGGATTTGTGAGGTTTTCCAAGCAGTGCTCTATTTTCATTAGTTGGTCTTTAAACTGCTGAGGGTTTGCCTCCGGTGACTTATATACAAGGACAATAACTACATTTAGGATCTCTATTTTGACTATCAGCACTTCCACCATATCATTTGAGGTGTTTAGCAGCTCAGTACAGATGAGTGTGTCTTTGATGTAGAGGCTGACCCCACCCTGAAGCCGGTGTTTCCTATCACATCTGAAGAGATTGTATTCTGAGATCCATATTTCACCATCAAGGTAGTCCTTTGTGTGAGTTTCCGTTAGGGCTGCAAACACTGCATTTGCCTCATGAAGGAGACCATCTATAAAATGAACTTTGTTGGATTTGCGTGTTTTTATACCCTGGATGTTGGCAAATATAAATGATGTTATCGTGTTAGTGGAAGTGCTGGATGCTTTAATTGGTGTTAATATCTGAGGCTCTGGTAAGGAGGCCACTGTGTTTGCGTCCTCTCTAGCATTTGACCGAGTTGATGGTAGAGTCTGGTCATTTTTAGCCATTCTTCTCCTCCTCCTCTTGCTAAAAAATTATCCCGGTTGATGGAGTAGTGGCTGTTTTCATAGTGGTAGTCTGTCGGTTTTATTCGCCTGGTACCTCTTATATGAAAAGCTGGGCATTCAGCATTGAAGCACTCTTTCCTGTCCAAAGAGTTCTTGCAAATTTCTGGGTGAAAGAATTCACAGCTTTTGGTACATTTACCTGTATTGAGGAGGTTTCTGCACTTTCTAGGGTGATCGTGTGTACATGTTCCATTTATTCTTCCCGATTCCCCATGCTTACAGGTAGCCCATCTGTAATACCAACAGATTTTGGGGCCTTGTTTTGTTTGTTTCCCTCTGCCAGGGACCGCACTCTGCTGCGGCGCCCCCGACACTGTGCCCTGCTCCGGTGCCTGTGACACCGCGCTCTGCTCCGGGGCCTGTGACACCGCGCTCTGCTCCGGTGCCTGTGACACCGCGCTCTGCTCCGGTGCCTGTGACACCACGCTCTGCTCCGGTGCCTGTGACACCGCGCTCTGCTCCGGTACCTGTGGCACCGCGCACTGCTCAGGGGTCCCCGACTCCGCGCCCTGCTCAGGCATCCCCGACTCCGCGCCCTGCTCAGGCATCCCCGACTCCGTGCCCTGCTCAGGCATCCCCGACTCCGCGCCCTGCTCAGGCGCCGCTGCCACAGAGCTCTGTGCTACAGCTGGTTGTACCTTGGTGTCATGTACAGTTTGTTTGAAGACATTAGAAATTGCTATGCAGGCATTAATTAGTAATTCTCTGTTTTCTGCGGGAGTTTTATCCAGGATTTCCATCAATTTCAAAAAAGTTACATCATCCTTTTTGCAGAGCCAGTACACAGAGTGGTCACTGGGACCATTTCTCCTTGAATTGTTAGTCATGTTGGCACATTTTTTGTGTATGGCTGCTGAACAGAGTTGGCATTGAAAGCTCTGTTGGTAATCTACCTTCATGTTGCATTCTATGCACGTTTTTATCAAAGCCATTTTTTTGAACACTTCTGTTCAGTGGTGATGGTCTTACAAGGTGGGGTGTTGACCGGTGGGGGAGTTGACCGCGGGTGCTGGCCGTGGGAGCTGGCCGTGGGTGTTGACCGTGGGTGTTTACCAACTTGAGATAGGCCTGGAAGAGGCTGTATGGACGGCCACTGTTGCTACCACGTGTCGCACTCTTAATTTGTTTTGTTCACTTGTTAGATTACATTACTTGCATTTTCCCACTAGTTATCATACAGTAGAGGCGTCTAGTTTCTGTGTCTGGGCACTAGTTACCTGAGTACGTTACACTATTTGAAAGAATACACACACAGGAGGGTACTGGGGTGGGCCTACCTCCAAGTGGCCCTTGTTTACACACACACGACGGACTTATTTTGTGTGTAATTTGTTCACTTGATATTAGACTATGTTATCTTAATTTGTTATAATAGACACAGGTTTTGCATAGAGAGCTTAGCACTATGGGCACTGATTACTTGATGTTTCAATAGCGAGAGATGTGATTTATTGACGACTTGGCAACTATCGCCTAAGGCCTCCTGGCACCACGAGGGCAGGCCTTGACTACACACGAAGTTCACTTATTTTTCCTTTAACACAAACGGTCGGATGGTAATCACTATGATATATTGGTTAATATGTTGAGACACACTTTAAAAGTTATCTGACTGTGTTTAGTTCCTGTATCACTGAAATGTCCCTAGTTATATATTGTTTTCCGCGGAGCTCGCACCGCGTGGCCCTTCCCCTCTCACACCCAAAAAGTGACTAAGTGGAGTCGAGGTTTTGGTGATGGAACCTGGTTGATGGGGTTCTGGGAGTTCTTCTTCTCCCCAAGCCTGGCCCGAGGCCAGACTTAACTTGTGAGAGATTGGTCCACCAGGCTGTTGCTTGGAGCGGCCCGCAGGCCCACATACCCACCACAGCCCGGTTGGTCCAGGACACATTCTCGAACACTATATCTTGGATTGTAGTAAAATTGAGCCATTTAGAGATAAATCTACACTCACTCTGTATGATATGGTAACCAATCTTATTACCATGGATAAATTACCTGAAATCCTTGCACTGTACCCACATTTTGCTTCCAGTAGATGAACGACATTTGAAATTCAGAAACAAGTAGTGTATTGTGAGGACTAATAATAAACAGAAGCTCCCCTATGACTCTGTAATATCCCCATTGGTCAAACTATTATGTATTAGCGATAAGACCTACCATTAATGTATAATGATTTACTGTAAATATGTAGCTCTTGTAATAGCACTTTCTCTGTAACTAGCTGACATTGTAACTATAAGGTGTGAAGGATAGATGAAATTGTTTATGTAATAATCTAAGATGAGGTCTGATAAAGACCTTTTGTGCCCTCTGTAATGCTTTTGCGCTACCGCTCACACGATGAGTATGGGGTGCACAATAAACTAGCCCGCATTCGGCGGCAACAATCAAAATCCTTGGAGGAAACTATCTAGTTTTCTCTTGAAGATGTCCACGGTTGTTCCGGCAATATTTCTTATAGTCGCTGGGAGGACGTTGAACAACCGCGGACCTCTGATGTTTATACAGTGTTCACTGATTGTGCCTATGGCACCTCTGCTCTTCACTGGTTCTATTCTGCATTTTCTTCCATATCGTTCACTCCAGTATGTTGTTATTTTACTGTGCAGATTTGGGACTTGCCCTCCAGTATTTTCCACGTGTATATTATTTGATATCTCTCGTCTCCTTTCTAGAGAGTACATTTGGAGAGTTTTGAGACGATCCCAATAATTTAGGTGCTTTATTGCGTCTATGTGTGCCGTATATGTTCTCTGTATTCCCTCTATTTCAGTAATCTCTCCTGCTCTGAAAGGGGAAGTGAGTACTGAGCTGTACTCAAGACAGGACAGCACAAGTGACTTGAAGAGTACAACCTTTGTGATGGGATCCCTGGGTTTGAAAGTTCTGGTAATCCATCCTATCATTTTTCTGGCTGACGCAATATTTGCTTGGTTATGCTCCCTAAACTTTAGGTCGTCAGACATCATTATTCCCAAATCCTTAACATGCTGTTTTCCTACTATGGGCAGATTCAATTGTGTTTTGTACCCTGTATTATGTTTAGGTTCTTATTTTTACCGTACCTGAGTACCTGATATTGATCACTGTTAAATATCATGTTATTTTCTGCTGCCCAATCGAAAACGTTATTAGTATCTACAAGTAGTTTTCTCAATATCTTTAACAGAGGTAATTTTCATGCGGATTTTTGTGTCATCTGCAAAGGATGACACGAAGCAGTGACGTGTATTTTTGTCTATATCTGATATGAGAATAAGGAAAAGCAGTGGTGCAAGGACTGTACCTTGAGGTACATAGCTTTTAATTTAACTGCGCTTAGACTCGATTTTATTTGATTGACTGT
Organism: Procambarus clarkii; assembly: GCF_040958095.1. NCBI lineage: Eukaryota > Metazoa > Arthropoda > Malacostraca > Decapoda > Cambaridae > Procambarus > Procambarus clarkii. The sequence continues at coordinate 9,726,512 of NC_091155.1, forward strand.
TACTCTGTGTTCTGTGACAGGAAACTGTATGAAGCGTCCTACTTTACCAGTTATTCCCACTGTCTTAATTTTGTGTGCTATCACTCCATAGTCACATTTATCGAATGCCTTTGCGAAGTCTGTGTAAACCACAGGCAGAGCCGAGGGCTGGGTGACAGGTAGAGCCGAGGGCTGGGTGGCAGGTAGAGCCGAGGGGCTGGGGGGCAGGTAGAGCCGAGGGGCTGGGGGGCAGGTAAAGCCGAGGGGCTGGGGGGCAGGTAGAGCCGAGGGGCTGGGGGGCAGGTAGAGCTGGGGGGCAGGTAGAGCTGGGGGGCAGGTAGAGCTGGGGGGCAGGTAGAGCTGGGGGGCAGGTAGAGCTGGGGGGCAGGTAGAGCTGGGGGGCAGGTAGAGCTGGGGGGCAGGTAGAGCTGGGGGGCAGGTAGAGCTGGGGGGCAGGTAGAGCTGGGGGGCAGGTAGAGCTGGGGGGCAGGTAGAGCTGGGGGGCAGGTAGAGCTGGGGGGCAGGTAGAGCTGGGGGGCAGGTAGAGCTGGGGGGCAGGTAGAGCTGGGGGGCAGGTAGAGCTGGGGGGCAGGTAGAGCTGGGGGGCAGGTAGAGCCGAGGGGCAGGTAGAGCCGAGGGGCAGGTAGAGCCGAGGGGCTGGGGGGCAGGTAGAGCCGAGGGGCTGGGGGGCAGGTAGAGCCGAGGGGCTGGGGGGCAGGTAGAGCCGAGGGGCTGGGGGGCAGGTAGAGCCGAGGGGCTGGGGGGCAGGTAGAGCCGAGGGGCTGGGGGGCAGGTAGAGCCGAGGGGCTGGGGGGCAGGTAGAGCTGGGGGGCAGGTAGAGCCGAGGGGCTGGGGGGCAGGTAGAGCTGGGGGGCAGGTAGAGCCGAGGGGCTGGGGGGCAGGTAGAGCTGGGGGGCAGGTAGAGCCGAGGGGCTGGGGGGCAGGTAGAGCTGGGGGGCAGGTAGAGCCGAGGGGCTGGGGGGCAGGTAGAGCTGGGGGGCAGGTAGAGCCGAGGGGCTGGGGGGCAGGTAGAGCTGGGGGGCAGGTAGAGCCGAGGGGCTGGGGGGCAGGTAGAGCTGGGGGGCAGGTAGAGCCGAGGGGCAGGTAGAGCCGAGGGGCTGGGGGGCAGGTAGAGCCGAGGGGCTGGGGGGCAGGTAGAGCCGAGGGGCTGGGGGGCAGGTAGAGCTGATGGGCTGGGGGGCAGGTAGAGCTGGGGGGCAGGTAGAGCCGAGGGGCTGGGGGGCAGGTAGAGCTGGGGGGCAGGTAGAGCCGAGGGGCTGGGGGGCAGGTAGAGCTGGGGGGCAGGTAGAGCCGAGGGGCTGGGGGACAGGTAGAGCCGAGGGGCTGGGGGACAGGTAGAGCCGAGGGGCTGGGGGACAGGTAGAGCCGAGGGCTGGGGGACAGGTAGAGCCGAGGGCTGGGGGACAGGTAGAGCCAGCGTGTATGGTTCCAGGTGCATGATAACAGACAGACGCGGTAGTGTGACGCACCAAGTAGGCCACCGTAGGCCGCCTGAGTACACACGGCCCTCAGATAGTATTATCTCTTAGCCTCTACCTTATCTCCAGCCTCGCCCAGCCTCCCCACGCCTCCCCATGCCTCGCCCAGCCTCCCCACGCCTCGCCCAGCCTCCCCACGCCTCGCCCAGCCTCCCCACGCTTCGCCCAGCCTCCCCACGCCTCGCCCAGCCTCCCCACGCCTCGCCCAGCCTCCCCACGCCTCGCCCAGCCTCCCCACGCCTCGCCCAGCCTCCCCACGCCTCGCCCAGCCTCCCCACGCCTCGCCCAGCCTCCCCACGCCTCGCCCAGCCTCCCCACGCCTCGCCCAGCCTCCCCACGCCTCGCCCAGCCTCCCCACGCCTCGCCCAGCCTCCCCACGCCTCGCCCAGCTTCGCCCAGCCTCCTTACGCCTCGCCCAGCCTCCTTACGCCTCGCCCAGCCTCCCCACGCCTCGCCCAGCTTCTCCACGCCTCGCCCAGCCTCCCCACGCCTCCCCTGGTGTACCAGGGGTAGTGTACCAGGGGTAGTGTACCAGGGGTGGTGTACCAGGGGTGGTGTACCAGGGGGTAGTGTACCAGGGGGTGGTGTACCAGGGGGTGGTGTACCAGGGGTGGTGTACCAGGGGGTGGTGTACCAGGGGTGGTGTACCAGGGGGTGGTGTACCAGGGGGTAGTGTACCAGGGGGTAGTGTACCAGGGGGGTAGTGTACCAGGGGGTAGTGCACCAGGGGGTAGTGTACCAGGGGTGGTGTACCAGGGGGTAGTATACCAGGGGGTAGTATACCAGGGGGTAGTGTACCAGGGGGTGGTGTACCAGGGGGTGGTGAACCAGGGGTAGTGTACCAGGGGTGGTGTACCAGGGGTAGTATACCAGGGGTGGTGTACCAGGGGTGGTGTACCAGGGGGTGGTGTACCAGGGGGTGGTGTACCAGGGGTGGTGTACCAGGGGTGGTGTACCAGGGGTGGTGTACCAGGGGGTAGTGTACCAGGGGTGAAGTACCAGGGGTGAAGTACCAGGGGTGGTGTACCAAGGGGTGGTGTACCAGGGGGTGGTGTACCAGGGGGTGGTGTACCAGGGGTGGTGTACCAGGGGTGGTGTACCAGGGGTGAAGTACCAGGGGGTAGTGTACCAGGGGTGGTGTACCAGGGGGTAGTGTACCAGGGGGTGGTGTACCAGGGGGTGGTGTACCAGGGGGTAGTGTACCAGGGGGTAGTGTACCAGGGGGTGGTGTACCAGGGGTAGTGTATCGGGGGTAGTGTACCAGGGGGTGGTGTACCAGGGGTGGTGTACCAGGGGTGGTGTACCAGGGGTGGTGTACCAGGGGTGGTGTACCAGGGGTGGTGTACCAGGGGGTTGTGTACCAGGGGGTAGTGTACCAGGGGTGGTGTACCAGGGGTAGTGTACCAGGGGTGGTGTACCAGGGGTGGTGTACCAGGGGTAGTGTACCAGGGGTAGTGTACCAGGGGTAGTGTACCAGGGGTGGTGTACCAGGGGGTAGTGTACCAGGGGGTGGTGTACCAGGGGTGGAGTACCAGGGGGTGGTGTACCAGGGGGTGGTGTACCAGGGGGTAGTGTACCAGGGGTGGTGTACCAGGGGGTGGTGTACCAGGGGTGGTATACCAGGGGTAGTGTACCAGGGGTGGTGTACTAGGGGTGGTGTACCAGGGGGTGGTGTACCAGGGTTTAGTGTACCAGGGGGTAGTGTACCAGGGGGTGGTGTACCAGGGGGGTGTACCAGGCGGTGGTGTACCAGGGGGTAGTGTACCAGGGGGTAGTGTACCAGGGGGTAGTGTACCAGGGGTAGTGTACCAGGGGTGGTGTACCAGCGGGTGGTGTACCAGGTGTGGTGTACCAGGGGGTAGTGTACCAGGGGGTAGTGTACCAGGGGGTGGTGTACCAGGGGGTGGTGTACCAGGGGTGGTGTACCAGGGGTGGTGTACCAGGGGTGGTGTACCAGGGGTGGTGTACCAGGGGTGGTGTACCAGGGGTGGTGTACCAGGGGGTGGTGTACCAGGGGGTAGTGTACCAGGGGTGGTGTACCAGGGGTGGTGTACCAGGGGGTAGTGTACCAGGGGTGGTGTACCAGGGGTGGTGTACCAGGGGGTGGTGTACCAGGGTTTAGTGTACCAGGGGGTAGTGTACCAGGGGGTGATGTACCAGGGGTGGTGTACCAGGGGTGGTGTACCAGGCGGTGGTGTACCAGGGGGTAGTGTACCAGGGGGTAGTGTACCAGGGGGTAGTGTACCAGGGGTAGTGTACCAGGGGTGGTGTACCAGCGGGTGGTGTACCAGGTGTGGTGTACCAGGGGGTAGTGTACCAGGGGGTAGTGTACCAGGGGGTGGTGTACCAGGGGGTGGTGTACCAGGGGTGGTGTACCAGGGGTGGTGTACCAGGGGTGGTGTACCAGGGGTGGTGTACCAGGGGTGGTGTACCAGGGGGTAGTGTACCAGGGGTGGTGTACCAGGGGTGGTGTACCAGGGGGTAGTGTACCAGGGGTGGTGTACCAGGGGTAATGTACCAGGGGTGGTGTACGAGGGGTGGTGTACCAGGGGGTAGTGTACCAGGGGGTAGTGTACCAGGGGGTAGTGTACCAGGGGGTGATGTACCAGGGGTAGTGTACCAGGGGGTGGTGTACCAGGGGGTAGTGTACCAGGGGGTAGTGTACCAGGGGGTAGTGTACCAGGGGGTAGTGTACCAGGGGGTAGTGTACCAGGGGGTGATGTACCAGGGGTGGTGTACCAGGGGTGGTGTACCAGGGGGTGGTGTACCAGGGGGTGGTGTACCAGGGGGTAGTGTACCAGGGGTAGTGTACCAGGGGTAGTGTACCAGGGGTAGTGTACCAGGGGTAGTGTACCAGGAGGTAGTGTACCAGGGGTAGTGTACCAGGGGGTAGTGTATCAGGGGTGGTGTACCAGGAGGTAGTGTACCAGGGGTAGTGTACCAGGGGGTAGTGTACCAGGGGGTAGTGTACCAGGGGTAGTGTACCAGGGGTAGTGTACCAGGGGTAGTGTACCAGGGGGTGGTGTACCAGGGGGTGGTGTACCAGGGGGTAGTGTACCAGGGGGTGGTGTACCAGGGGGTAGTGTACCAGGGGGTAGTGTACCAGGGGGTAGTGTACCAGGGGTAGTGTACCAGGGGTAGTGTACCAGGGGGTGGTGTACCAGGGGGTGGTGTACCAGGGGTAGTGTACCAGGGGGTGGTGTACCAGGGGTGGTGTACCAGGGGTGGTGTACCAGGGGTAGTGTACCAGGGGTGGTGTACCAGGGGTAGTGTACCAGGGGGTAGTGTACCAGGGGGTAGTGTACCAGGGGGTAGTGTACCAGGGGTGGTGTACCAGGGGGTGGTGTACCAGGGGGTGGTGTACCAGGGGTAGTGTACCAGGGGTAGTGTACCAGGGGGTAGTGTACCAGGGGTAGTGTACCAGGGGGTAGTGTACCAGGGGTGGTGTACCAGGGGGTAGTGTACCAGGGGGTGGTGTACCAGGGGGTGGTGTACCAGGGGGTGGTGTACCAGGGGGTGGTGTACCAGGGGTGGTGTACCAGGGGTAGTGTACCAGGGGGTAGTGTACCAGGGGGTGGTGTACCAGGGGTGGTGTACCAGGAGAGGTGTACCAGGGGTGGTGTACCAGGGGTGGTGTACCAGGGGTGGTGTACCAGGGGTAGTGTACCAGGGGTAGTGTACCAGGGGTAGTGTACCAGGGGGTAGTGTACCAGGGGGTAGTGTACCAGGGGGTAGTGTACCAGGGGTGGTGTACCAGGGGTGGTGTACCAGGGGGTAGTGTACCAGGGGGTAGTGTACCAGGGGGTAGTGTACCAGGGGGTAGTGTACCAGGGGGTAGTGTACCAGGGGGTGGTGCACCAGGGGTGGTGTACCAGGGGGTGGTGTACCAGGGGGTGGTGTACCAGGGGGTGGTGTACCAGGGGGTAGTGTACCAGGGGTGGTGTACCAGGGGGTAGTGTACCAGGGGTTAGTGTACCAGGGGTGGTGTACCAGGGGTAGTGTACCAGGGGGTGGTGTACCAGGGGGTAGTGTACCAGGGGTGGTGTACCAGGGGGTGGTGTACCAGGGGGTAGTGTACCAGGGGGTAGTGTACCAGGGGTGGGGTACCAGGGGGTGGTGTACCAGGGGTAGTGTACCAGGGGGTGGTGTACCAGGGGTGGGGTACCAGGGGGTGGTGTACCAGGGGTAGTGTACCAGGGGGTGGTGTACCAGGGGTGGTGTACCAGGGGGTAGTGTACCAGGGGGTAGTGTACCAGGGGGTAGTGTACCAGGGGGTAGTGTACCAGGGGGTAGTGTACCAGGGGTGGTGTACCAGGAGTGGTGTACCAGGGGTGGTGTACCAGGGGTGGTGTACCAGGGGTGGTGTACCAGGGGTGGTGTACCAGGGGGTAGTGTACCAGGGGGTAGTGTACCAGGGGGTGGTTTACCAGGGGGTGGTGTACCAGGGGGTGGTGTACCAGGGGGTGGTGTACCAGGGGTGGTGTACCAGGGGTGGTGTACCAGGGGGTAGTGTACCAGGGGGTAGTGTACCAGGGGTGGTGTACCAGGGGTGGTGTACCAGGGGTGGTGTACCAGGGGTGGTGTACCAGGGGTGGTGTACCAGGGGTGGTGTACCAGGGGTGGTGTACCAGAGGGTAGTGTACCAGGGGGTGGTGTACCAGGGGGTGGTGTACCAGGGGGTGGTGTACCAGGGGGTAGTGTACCAGGGGTTGTGTACCAGGGGTGGTGTACCAGGAGTGGTGTACCAGGGGTGGTGTACCAGGGGTGGTGTACCAGGGGTTGTGTACCAGGGGTGGTGTACCAGGAGTGGTGTACCAGGGGTGGTGTACCAGGGGTGGTGTACCAGGGGTGGTGTACCAGGGGTGGTGTACCAGGGGGTAGTGTACCAGGGGGTAGTGTACCAGGGGGTGGTTTACCAGGGGGTGGTGTACCAGGGGGTGGTGTACCAGGGGGTGGTGTACCAGGGGTGGTGTACCAGGGGTGGTGTACCAGGGGTGGTGTACCAGGGGGTAGTGTACCAGGGGGTGGTGTACCAGGGGGTAGTGTACCAGGGGGTAGTGTACCAGGGGTGGTGTACCAGGGGGTGGTGTACCAGGGGGTAGTGTACCAGGGGGTGGTGTACCAGGGGTGGTGTACCAGGGGGTAGTGTACCAGGGGGTAGTGTACCAGGGGGTAGTGTACCAGGGGTGGTGTACCATGGGTGGTGTACAAGGGGGTAGTGTACCAGGGGTGGTGTGCCAGGGGGTGGTGTACCAGGGGGTGGTGTACCAGGGGGTGGTGTACCAGGGGTGGTGTACCAGGGGGTAGTGTACCAGGGGGTAGTGTACCAGGGGTGGTGTACCAGGGGTGGTGTACCAGGGGGTAGTGTACCAGGGGGTAGTGTACCAGGGGGTAGTGTACCAGGGGGTAGTGTACCAGGGGGTAGTGTACCAGGGGGTGGTGTACCAGGGGTGGTGTACCAGGGGTGGTGTACCAGGGGGTAGTGTACCAGGGGGTAGTGTACCAGGGGGGGGTGTACCAGGGGTGGTGTACCAGGGGTGGTGTACCATGGGTGGTGTACAAGGGGGTAATGTACCAGGGGTGGTGTGCCAGGGGGTGGTGTACCAGGGGGTGGTGTACCAGGGGTGGTGTACCAGGGGTGGTGTACCAGGGGGTAGTGTACCAGGGGGTAGTGTACCAGGGGGTGGTGTACCAGGGGGTAGTGTACCAGGGGGTAGTGTACCAGGGGGTGGTGTACCATGGGTGGTGTACAAGGGGGTAGTGTACCAGGGGTAGTGTACCAGGGGTGGTGTACCAGGGGTAGTGTACCAGGGGTGGTGTACCAGGGGGTAGTGTACCAGGGGTAGTGTACCAGGGGGTGGTGTACCAGGGGTGGTGTACCAGGGGTAGTGTACCAGGGGGTAGTGTACCAGGGGTGGTGTACCAGGGGGTGGTGTACCAGGGGTAGTGTACCAGGGGGTGGTGTACCAGGGGGTAGTGTACCAGGGGGTAGTGTACCAGGGGGTAGTGTACCAGGGGGTAGTGTACCAGGGGGTAGTGTACCAGGGGGTAGTGTACCAGGGGGTAGTGTACCAGGGGGTAGTGTACCAGGGGTGGTGTACCAGGGGTGGTGTACCAGGAGTGGTGTACCAGGGGTGGTGTACCAGGGGTGGTGTACCAGGGGTGGTGTACCAGGGGGTAGTGTACCAGGGGGTGGTGTACCAGGGGGTGGTGTACCAGGGGGTAGTGTACCAGGGGTGGTGCACCAGGAGTGGTGCACCAGGAGTGGTGCACCAGGGGTGGTGTACCAGGGGTGGTGTACCAGGGGGTGGTGTACCAGGGGGTGGTGTACCAGGGGGTGGTGTACCAGGGGGTGGTGTACCAGGGGTGGTGTACCAGGGGTGGTGTACCAGGGGTAGTGTACCAGGGGGTGGTGTACCAGGGGTGGTGTACCAGGAGAGGTGTACCAGGGGTGGTGTACCAGGGGTGGTGTACCAGGGGTGGTGTACCAGGGGTGGTGTACCAGAGGGTAGTGTACCAGGGGGTGGTGTACCAGAGGGTGGTGTACCAGGGGGTAGTGTACCAGGGGTGGTGTACCAGGGGTGGTGTACCAGGGGTGGTGTACCAGGGGGTAGTGTACCAGGGGTGGTGTACCAGGGGGTGGTGTACCAGGGGGTAGTGTACCAGGGGTAGTGTACCAGGGGGTGGTGTACCAGGGGGTGGTGTACCAGGGGGTAGTGTACCAGGGGGTAGTGTACCAGGGGGTAGTGTACCAGGGGGTAGTGTACCAGGGGGTAGTGTACCAGGGGGTAGTGTACCAGGGGTAGTGTACCAGGGGTGGTGTACCAGGGGTGGTGTACCAGGGGGTAGTGTACCAGGGGGTAGTGTACCAGGGGTGATGTACCAGGGGGTAGTGTACCAGGGGGTAGTGTACCAGGGGTGGTGTACCAGGAGTGGTGTACCAGGGGGTGGTGTACCAGGGGGTGGTGTACCAGGGGGTGGTGTACCAGGGGGTAGTGTACCAGGGGGTAGTGTACCAGGGGTGGTGTACCAGGGGTGGTGTACCATGGGTGGTGTACAAGGGGGTAGTGTACCAGGGGTGGTGTGCCAGGGGGTGGTGTACCAGGGGGTGGTGTACCAGGGGGTGGTGTACCAGGGGGTGGTGTACCAGGGGTGGTGTACCAGGGGTGGTGTACCAGGGGGTGGTGTACCAGGGGTGGTGTACCAGGGGTGGTGTACCATGGGTGGTGTACCAGGGGGTAGTGTACCAGGGGTGGTGTACCAGGGGGTGGTGTACCAGGGGGTGGTGTACCAGGGGTAGTGTACCAGGGGGTGGTGTACCAGGGGGTGGTGTACCAGGGGGTGGTGTACCAGGGGGTGGTGTACCAGGGGTGGTGTACCAGGGGTAGTGTACCAGGGGTAGTGTACCAGGGGTGGTGTACCAGGGGGTGGTGTACCAGGGGGTAGTGTACCAGGGGTGGTGTACCAGGGGGTGGTGTACCAGGGGTGGTGTACCAGGGGGTAGTGTACCAAGGGTGGTGTACCAGGGGTGGTGTACCAGGGGGTAGTGTACCAGGGGTGGTGTGCCAGGGGGTGGTGTACCAGGGGTGGTGTACCAGGGGTGGTGTACCAGGGGTGGTGTACCAGGGGTGGTGTACCAGGGGGTAGTGTACCAGGGGGTAGTGTACCAGGGGGTGGTTTACCAGGGGGTGGTGTACCAGGGGGTGGTGTACCAGGGGGTGGTGTACCAGGGGTGGTGTACCAGGGGTGGTGTACCAGGGGTGGTGTACCAGGGGGTAGTGTACCAGGGGGTGGTGTACCAGGGGGTAGTGTACCAGGGGGTAGTGTACCAGGGGTGGTGTACCAGGGGGTGGTGTACCAGGGGGTAGTGTACCAGGGGGTGGTGTACCAGGGGTGGTGTACCAGGGGGTAGTGTACCAGGGGGTAGTGTACCAGGGGGTAGTGTACCAGGGGTGGTGTACCATGGGTGGTGTACAAGGGGGTAGTGTACCAGGGGTGGTGTGCCAGGGGGTGGTGTACCAGGGGGTGGTGTACCAGGGGGTGGTGTACCAGGGGTGGTGTACCAGGGGGTAGTGTACCAGGGGGTAGTGTACCAGGGGTGGTGTACCAGGGGTGGTGTACCAGGGGGTAGTGTACCAGGGGGTAGTGTACCAGGGGGTAGTGTACCAGGGGGTAGTGTACCAGGGGGTGGTGTACCAGGGGTGGTGTACCAAGGGTGGTGTACCAGGGGGTAGTGTACCAGGGGGTAGTGTACCAGGGGGTGGTGTACCAGGGGTGGTGTACCAGGGGTGGTGTACCATGGGTGGTGTACAAGGGGGTAATGTACCAGGGGTGGTGTGCCAGGGGGTGGTGTACCAGGGGGTGGTGTACCAGGGGTGGTGTACCAGGGGTGGTGTACCAGGGGGTAGTGTACCAGGGGGTAGTGTACCAGGGGGTGGTGTACCAGGGGGTAGTGTACCAGGGGGTAGTGTACCAGGGGGTGGTGTACCATGGGTGGTGTACAAGGGGGTAGTGTACCAGGGGTAGTGTACCAGGGGTGGTGTACCAGGGGGTAGTGTACCAGGGGTAGTGTACCAGGGGGTGGTGTACCAGGGGTGGTGTACCAGGGGTAGTGTACCAGGGGGTAGTGTACCAGGGGTGGTGTACCAGGGGGTGGTGTACCAGGGGTAGTGTACCAGGGGGTGGTGTACCAGGGGGTAGTGTACCAGGGGGTAGTGTACCAGGGGGTAGTGTACCAGGGGGTAGTGTACCAGGGGGTAGTGTACCAGGGGGTAGTGTACCAGGGGGTAGTGTACCAGGGGGTAGTGTACCAGGGGTGGTGTACCAGGGGTGGTGTACCAGGAGTGGTGTACCAGGGGTGGTGTACCAGGGGTGGTGTACCAGGGGTGGTGTACCAGGGGGTAGTGTACCAGGGGGTGGTGTACCAGGGGGTGGTGTACCAGGGGGTAGTGTACCAGGGGTGGTGCACCAGGAGTGGTGCACCAGGAGTGGTGCACCAGGGGTGGTGTACCAGGGGTGGTGTACCATGGGGTGGTGTACCAGGGGGTGGTGTACCAGGGGGTGGTGTACCAGGGGGTGGTGTACCAGGGGTGGTGTACCAGGGGTGGTGTACCAGGGGTAGTGTACCAGGGGGTGGTGTACCAGGGGTGGTGTACCAGGAGAGGTGTACCAGGGGTGGTGTACCAGGGGTGGTGTACCAGGGGTGGTGTACCAGGGGTGGTGTACCAGAGGGTAGTGTACCAGGGGGTGGTGTACCAGAGGGTGGTGTACCAGGGGGTAGTGTACCAGGGGTGGTGTACCAGGGGTGGTGTACCAGGGGTGGTGTACCAGGGGGTAGTGTACCAGGGGTGGTGTACCAGGGGGTGGTGTACCAGGGGGTAGTGTACCAGGGGTAGTGTACCAGGGGGTGGTGTACCAGGGGGTGGTGTACCAGGGGGTAGTGTACCAGGGGGTAGTGTACCAGGGGGTAGTGTACCAGGGGGTAGTGTACCAGGGGGTAGTGTACCAGGGGGTAGTGTACCAGGGGGTAGTGTACCAGGGGTAGTGTACCAGGGGTGGTGTACCAGGGGTGGTGTACCAGGGGGTAGTGTACCAGGGGGTAGTGTACCAGGGGTGATGTACCAGGGGGTAGTGTACCAGGGGGTAGTGTACCAGGGGTGGTGTACCAGGAGTGGTGTACCAGGGGGTGGTGTACCAGGGGGTGGTGTACCAGGGGGTGGTGTACCAGGGGGTAGTGTACCAGGGGGTAGTGTACCAGGGGTGGTGTACCAGGGGTGGTGTACCATGGGTGGTGTACAAGGGGGTAGTGTACCAGGGGTGGTGTGCCAGGGGGTGGTGTACCAGGGGGTGGTGTACCAGGGGGTGGTGTACCAGGGGGTGGTGTACCAGGGGTGGTGTACCAGGGGTGGTGTACCAGGGGGTGGTGTACCAGGGGTGGTGTACCAGGGGTGGTGTACCATGGGTGGTGTACCAGGGGGTAGTGTACCAGGGGTGGTGTACCAGGGGGTAGTGTACCAGGGGGTGGTGTACCAGGGGTGGTGTACCAGGGGTGGTGTACCAGGGGTAGTGTACCATGGGTGGTGTACCAGGGGGGTAGTGTACCAGGGGTGGTGTACCAGGGGGTAGTGTACCAGGGGGTGGTGTACCAGGGGTGGTGTACCAGGGGTGGTGTACCAGGGGTAGTGTACCAGGGGGTAGTGTACCAGGGGGTAGTGTACCAGGGGGTAGTGTACCAGGGGGTAGTGTACCAGGGGGTGGTGTACCAGGGGGTGGTGTACCAGGGGGTGGTGTACCAGGGGGTGGTGTACCAGGGGTGGTGTACCAGGGGTAGTGTACCAGGGGTAGTGTACCAGGGGTAGTGTACCAGGGGTGGTGTACCAGGGGGTGGTGTACCAGGGGGTAGTGTACCAGGGGTGGTGTACCAGGGGGTGGTGTACCAGGGGTGGTGTACCAGGGGGTAGTGTACCAAGGGTGGTGTACCAGGGGTGGTGTACCAGGGGGTAGTGTACCAGGGGTGGTGTGCCAGGGGGTGGTGTACCAGGGGGTGGTGTACCAGGGGGTGGTGTACCAGGGGTGGTGTACCAGGGGTGGTGTACCAGGGGGTGGTGTACCAGGGGTGGTGTACCAGGGGTGGTGTACCATGGGTGGTGTACCATGGGTGGTGTACCAGGGGGTAGTGTACCAGGGGTGGTGTACCAGGGGGTGGTGTACCAGGGGTGGTGTACCAGGGGTGGTGTACCAGGGGGTAGTGTACCAGGGGGTAGTGTACCAGGGGGTAGTGTACCAGGGGTGGTGCACCAGGGGTGGTGCACCAGGGGTGGTGTACCAGGGGGTGGTGTACCAGGGGGTGGTGTACCAGGGGGTGGTGTACCAGGGGGTGGTGTACCAGGGGTGGTGTACCAGGGGGGTAGTGTACCAGGGGTGGTGTACCAGGGGGTAGTGTACCAGGGGGTGGTGTACCAGGGGTGGTGTACCAGGGGTGGTGTACCAGGGGTAGTGTACCAGGGGGTAGTGTACCAGGGGGTAGTGTACCAGGGGGTAGTGTACCAGGGGGTAGTGTACCAGGGGGTAGTGTACCAGGGGGTAGTGTACCAGGGGGTAGTGTACCAGGGGTAGTGTACCAGGGGTGGTGTACCAGGGGGGTAGTGTACCAGAGGGTGGTGTACCAGGGGGTAGTGTACCAGGGGTGGTGTACCAGGGGTGGTGTACCAGGGGTGGTGTACCAGGGGGTAGTGTACCAGGGGTGGTGTACCAGGGGGTGGTGTACCAGGGGGTAGTGTACCAGGGGTAGTGTACCAGGGGGTGGTGTACCAGGGGGTGGTGTACCAGGGGGTAGTGTACCAGGGGGTAGTGTACCAGGGGGTAGTGTACCAGGGGGTAGTGTACCAGGGGGTAGTGTACCAGGGGGTAGTGTACCAGGGGTAGTGTACCAGGGGTGGTGTACCAGGGGTGGTGTACCAGGGGGTAGTGTACCAGGGGGTAGTGTACCAGGGGGTAGTGTACCAGGGGGTAGTGTACCAGGGGGTAGTGTACCAGGGGGTACTGTACCAGGGGTGGGGTACCAGGGGGTGGTGTACCAGGGGTAGTGTACCAGGGGGTAGTGTACCAGGGGGTAGTGTACCAGGGGTGGTGTACCAGGAGTGGTGTACCAGGGGTGGTGTACCAGGGGTGGTGTACCAGGGGTGGTGTACCAGGGGGTGGTGTACCAGGGGGTGGTGTACCAGGGGGTGGTGTACCAGGGGTGGTGTACCAGGGGTGGTGTACCAGGGGGTAGTGTACCAGGGGTGGTGTACCAGGGGTAGTGTACCAGGCGGTAGTGTACCAGGGGTGGTGTTCCAGGGGGTGGTGTACCAGGGGTAGTGTACCAGGGGGTGGTGTACCAGGGGTGGTGTACCAGGGGGTAGTGTACCAGGGGGTAGTGTACCAGGGGGTAGTGTACCAGGGGGTAGTGTACCAGGGGGTAGTGTACCAGGGGGTGGTGTACCAGGGGTGGTGTACCAGGGGTGGTGTACCAGGGGTGGTGTACCAGGGGTGGTGTACCAGGGGGTAGTGTACCAGGGGGTGGTGTACCAGGGGGTGGTGTACCAGGGGGTAGTGTACCAGGGGTGGTGTACCAGGGGTGGTGTACCAGGGGTGGTGTACCAGGGGTGGTGTACCAGGGGGTGGTGTACCAGGGGGTGGTGTACCAGGGGGTGGTGTACCAGGGGTGGTGTACCAGGGGTGGTGTACCAGGGGGTAGTGTACCAGGGGTGGTGTACCAGGGGTAGTGTACCAGGCGGTAGTGTACCAGGGGTGGTGTTCCAGGGGGTGGTGTACCAGGGGTAGTGTACCAGGGGGTGGTGTACCAGGGGTGGTGTACCAGGGGGTAGTGTACCAGGGGGTAGTGTACCAGGGGGTAGTGTACCAGGGGGTAGTGTACCAGGGGGTAGTGTACCAGGGGGTGGTGTACCAGGGGTGGTGTACCAGGGGTGGTGTACCAGGGGTGGTGTACCAGGGGTGGTGTACCAGGGGGTAGTGTACCAGGGGGTGGTGTACCAGGGGGTGGTGTACCAGGGGGTAGTGTACCAGGGGTGGTGTACCAGGGGTGGTGTACCAGGGGGTGGTGTACCAGGGTTAGTGTACCAGGGGTAGTGTACCAGGGGGTAGTGTACCAGGGGTGGTGTACCAGGGGTGGTGTACCAGGGGGTGGTGTACCAGGGGGTAGTGTACCAGGGGTGGTGTACCAGGGGGTGGTGTACCAGGGGGTAGTGTACCAGGGGTGGTGTACCAGGGGTGGTGTACCAGGGGTGGTGTACCAGGGGGTAGTGTACCAGGGGGTAGTGTACCAGAGGTGGTGTACCATGGGTGGTGTACCAGGGGGTAGTGTACCAGGGGTGGTGTGCCAGGGGGTGGTGTACCAGGGGGTGGTGTACCAGGGGGTGGTGTACCAGGGGGTGGTGTACCAGGGGTGGTGTACCAGGGGGTGGTGTACCAGGGGGTGGTGTACCAGGGGGTGGTGTACCAGGGGGTGGTGTACCAGGGGGTGGTGTACCAGGGGGTGGTGTACCAGGGGGTGGTGTACCTGGGGGTGGTGTACCAGGGGTGGTGTACCAGGGGGTAGTGTACCAGGGGTGGTGTACCATGGGTGGTGTACCAGGGGGTAGTGTACCAGGGGTGGTGTACCAGGGGGTGGTGTACCAGGGGGTGGTGTACCAGGGGGTGGTGTACCAGGGGGTAGTGTACCAGGGGGTAGTGTACCAGGGGGTGGTGTACCAGGGGTGGTGTACCAGGGGGTGGTGTACCAGGGGTGGTGTACCATGGGTGGTGTACCAGGGGGTAGTGTACCAGGGGTGGTGTACCAGGGGGTAGTGTACCAGGGGGTGGTGTACCAGGGGTGGTGTACCAGGGGTGGTGTACCAGGGGGTAGTGTACCAGGGGGTGGTGTACCAGGGGGTAGTGTACCAGGGGTGGTGTACCAGGGGGTAGTGTACCAGGGGGTGGTGTACCAGGGGGTAGTGTACCAGGGGTGGTGTACCAGGGGGTAGTGTACCAGGGGGTGGTGTAACAGGGGTGGTGTACCAGGGGGTTGTGTACCAGGGGGTAGTGTACCAGGGGGTGGTGTACCAGGGGTGGTGTACCAGGGGGTAGTGTACCAGGGGGTGGTGTACCAGGGGGTAGTGTACCACGGGTGAGTGAGGTCCCAGACCAGCCTTCTTGGTGTCATATATCCTGCCCCAGCTGTTCCCACGCCCTGGTGGTCACAGTCGGGATCATTCTCTGTGGACTGGTTGTTGTTGGTTCAAGTAAAAAAAAAAAATTGTACGCGAGAGGAAAGTTTACTGGTCAGCGCCACTTATCACGTGAGTACTAACCAACCAGGGAAGTATCAAGTGTCTGTGGATCCCCTCCCATGTTGGAATATGTGGGAATGAACGAGCAGATGTGCTGGCTGCTGAAGGAGACCATATTGACTCCCCCCATGTGCAGGTCATCAAAAAAAGGTGCGGGTATGTTGTTATTTACAAAAGTGATGAGACCCCGGTTTCTTTCCCCAGAGGGCAGGGAAAACTTGCGATAACCGCTGAATCTTGGGTTGAAGTCATCACCTACCATCGTCTCCTGTAGCACTATGACGTCATTTTGATGTTCACGGACGTACTGGTCGGTGACGTGAATGCCAGACACCCACACTTTGGTGCCAACTGTCATCAGCACAATGTCAATGGACGGAAACTGTCACTCTTTGTCAGGGGAAGTGAAAACCTTAGAGTCCTGGGTGATGAACAGCCAACTCACCTCAGAGGAGGAAGACTAGACTATGCTCTCCTGCTGAATGCACAGGACACGGATGCCAGTACACACATTGTGCACAGTTAATGTAGTGACCATTGGGCACTAATTATCACCGTCAACATGAGCAAGAGAAGGAAAGAGACAAATAAAAGAAAAAGGTTATCGCTCGGACCAGATATGAGGCCGCACTTCATAAACAGGATGATTGACTGGTTCACGGAATACCAAATCCCAGAAGACATTGACACATTTGTTGCTGACCTTAATAACCAAACTGAGCACTGTCTCAGAGTTCCGCGCCGTACGCCTGGGCGAAGTAACCCTCAGAGGAAGAAAATAAAATGGTATGAGAACGATTACATAAAGATGCTTAACGCAAATGTACGAGACACGAGTAGAGAGTACCGGAGACATCCCACTGAAAGTAACCAAGAGTTGTTTAAAACTGTGTGTCAAGTAGCCAGGGAAGAGAAGATTAAAGAGCGGGAAAGACAATGGCTTGAGTTCACTAGCTCTATTGGACGGGAAACATCTGCAAGACAAGTGTGGGCAAGAATTCAAATAGCTAAGGGAAGCAGAACCCGGCCTGCGGCTCACAAAGACCCCCAGGGTAAGGCTGAGGAACTAATTCACAAGTGGAGTGATGCAGCATCCTCCTCCTCCCTCCCTGCAAAAATCAGCAGGGAACAGCTCCTGCGACATGATGACAGAAGAATTAGGATAACAAGAGCACTGTCTAGTGATGACGAATATGGGGAACCAATCACAGCCCAGGAAGTAAGGGGCGCTATGAAATAGGGTAAAAGTACAGCACCTGATGAAGATACCTTACCTTACCTTGAGGTGCTTCCGGGGCTTAGTGTCCCCGCGGCCCGGTCGTCGACCGGGCCTCCTGGTTGCTGGACTGATCAACCAGGCTGTTAGACGTGGCTGCTCGCAGCCTGACGTATGAGTCACAACCTGGTTGATCAGGTATCCTTTGGAGGTGCTTATCCAGAGGTGCTTATCTTGAACACTGTGAGGGGTCGGCCAGTTATGCCCCTTATGTGTAGTGGAAGCGAGTTGAACAGTCTCGGGCCTCTGGTGTTGATAGAGTTCTCTCTCAGAGTACCTGTTGCACCTCTACTTTTCAACGGGGGTATTCTGCACATCCTGCCATGCCTCCTGGTCTCATGTGATGTTATTTCTGTGTGCAGGTTTGGGACCAGCCCCTCTAATATTTTCCACGTGTAAATTATTATGTACCTCTCCCGCCTGCGCTCAAGGGAGTACAGTTTTAGGCTCTTTAGTCGGTCCCAATAGTTTAGATGTTTTACTGAGTGGATTCTAGCAGTAAAGGTTGAGCGTGCTCTGCACGCTCTCCAGGTCAGTAATTTCTCCAGCTTTGAAAGGGGCTGTCATTGTGCAGCAGTACTCCACTCTAGAGAGCACAAGCGTTTTGAAAAGTATCATCATCGGTATAGCATCTCTAGTGTGGAAAGTTCTTGTTATCCAACCTGTCATTTTTCTTGCAGTTGTGACGGCTACTTTATTGTGTTCTTTAAAGGTAAGGTCTTCCGACATGAGTACACCCAGATCCTTTACATTGCCTCTTCGTTCTATGTTATGATTTGCCTGAGTTTTGTACGTGGTTTCTGTTTTTATATTTTCAATTTTTCCGTAGCGCATGAGCTGGAACTTATCCTCGTTAAACACCATATTATTTTCTGTAGCCCATAGAAAGACCTGATCTACATCTGATTGGAGGTTTGCCGTGTCCTCTATGTTGCCAACTCTCATGAAAATCCTAGTGTCATCTGCAAAGGATGATACAGTGCTATAGGTTGTGTTCTGGTCTATGTCCGATATGAGGATGAGAAAAAGTACTGGAGCAAGCACAGTACCCTGGGGGACTGAGCTCTTCACGGTTGATGGGCTGGATTTTATTTTGTTGACTATTACACATTGGGTTCTGTTAGCCAGGAAATTGTAGATCCATCTGCCTATTTTCCCGGTAATTCCTTTTGAACGCATTTTATGTGTAATAACACCATGGTCACATTTATCAAAGGCTTTTGCGAAATCTGTGTAAATTACATCAGCATTTTGTTTGTCTTCCATAGCATCTAATGCCATATCATAGTGGTCCAGCAACTGCGACAGGCAAGAGCGCCCTGTTCTGAAACCATGTTGTCCGGGGTTATGGAGATGCTGTGATTCCATGTATTTTGTGATCTTACTTCTTAGCACTCTTTCAAAAATTTTTATGATGTGCGATGTTAGTGCTATCGGTCTGTAATTTTTTGCCTCTGCCTTATTTCCTCCTTTATGGAGTGGTGCTATCTCTGCTGTTTTTAGTATGTCAGGGATAACGCCAGTATCTAGGCTTTGTCTCCACAGAATGTGAAGGGCCTGCGATAGTGGTTTTTTACAGTTCTTGATGAATATGGAGTTCCAAGAATCCGGGCCTGGTGCAGAGTGCATAGGCATACTGTTTATGGCTTCTTCAAAATCTAGTGGGGATAGGGCGACGTCTGATATATGATTTGATGTTGGTATCATATCCATGAAAAAATCATTTGGGTTATCAATCTTTAGTGCATTTAATGGCTTGCTGAAAACAGAGTCGTACTGCTTCCTCAGTAACTCGCTCATTTCTTTGTTGTCATCGGTGAAAGTTCCATCTCCCTTTCGCAGGGGCCCGATACTAGATGTGGTTTTTTATCTTGATTTTGCATAGGAGAAAAAATATTTCGGATTTCTCTCTATTTCACTGATGGCCTTTTGCTCTCTTTGCCTCTCCTGGGTTTTGTATGATTCTTGTAGCTTGAGTTCAATTGTTTCTATTTCTCTACCTAACCTTCTTCGCCGTTCTTGAGATAGGGTGCGACTCTCAAGTTGTTCCGCGATTCGTTTTCTTCGCCTATATAGGGAACGACGTTCCCGTTCCAATCTGCATCTCTTCCTCTTTTTTCTTAGGGGTATGCGGTTTGAACATATTTCTAGTGCTACTGAGCTTATTTTTTCCAGGCACTGGTTCAGGTTTGCATTTTCTAGCTGTTCTTCCCAGTTTATTTCTGTGAAGTCCTGGTTTATTTGCTCCCAGTTTATCTGTTTATTATTGAAGTTGACTTTGCTGAAATCTCCTCCACCGGGAATCTGGACTGGTTTTGAAGGTCCATTCCTCATGGTTGTCAGAACTTCAATTAAGATGGCATCACTTACGACATACTCAATGCACTGTGTGAAGTGTCTGGGAATCCACTACTCCACCTGTTTAACAAATCATTCCTAAGTGGAGTGTTGCCCACACAATGGAAACATGCAATAATTGCTCCCATACTGGAGCCTAATGACCCTGGTAATTACAGACTGATAGGTCTGTAATTATCAAATAATTGTGTCATGCACTTGCAAGATGCTTGAAAGGATCATCCTAAACCGACTGTTGCACAAAATAGGCAGGTTAGGGGAGGGGATCAATGGATTTGTTAAAGGACGGAGCACAGCAAATTGTATAGTTAATTACTTGGCTAATGACACGGCTAGGTACTCTGTATTTGTTGACATCAAAAGAGCCTTCGACAAAGCACGGGGGATTGCGATCCTGGACGAGCTTGCATGCATGGTTGTCAAGGGGAGACTTATGAAACGGGTTGAAGACTACCTCACAGGAAGGAAAGCCAAAGTTTGCTTCAATGGAGCAGTCTCCAGAACAATGAATATGGAACTAGGGACCCCCCCCCCCCCCCCAAGGCAGAGTCTTAAGCCCCACACTATTCAATATACTTATGAATGCTATTGCAAATATTGATTTTCCGGAAGGAACACAACAAGTGAGATATGCAGATGATGTTCTAATACAAGCTCCCACCTTGGGAAAAATTGAACAGTCCATTGAACTCCTTGGAAGGAAATGTATTGAGATCGGTTTCACTCTCTTCACAAACAAGATGAAGGCATACTCCCATCACAAGCGGAGAGCAAATGAAGAACTGCAAATTAATGGTGTAACACTTGAATGGGTTGACCACTATCGTTACCTTGGCGTCCCTGTCGGCTCTAACAAGGGGAAGAAAGAGGAGCTCAATCAACTCATAGGAACATGCAAAAGTCGACTCAGGGCACTGAAAGCCATGACCTGGAATGGACATGGAGCCTCTATTGCCGTGCTTAAAATGATGTACACAGCCTATGTGCGCTCCGTCATAGACTATGCCGCACCAGTTCTGTGCACCTACTCCCAAAGCGATATAAAAAGGCTTGAAAGCATTCAAAATGAAGCCATGACAATCATTCTTGGAGTCCCAAGAACTGCCAAAACGTCTAATCTAAGAGAGGAGTTGTCCCTTCCCAGTGTTAAAAGCAGAATTCAGGAGCTGAATGCTACGCTTGCAATTAGGATAGCAAGAGATCCCCATTACAATGATATCGCTAAGAATAAACTGAGCTCTGTGCTACTTTCAGGGGGAAACAGGAGAAGCAAAAAAATGGCATCACAGATCAGTCTGCTACCTCGAAGAGCTTCACCTTCTTGAGCAAGCCCGTGAGCTCCTGCCTGTAGAGAGGTTACCTCCCTGGGAGGATGACTTATGCAAGATCATCATCAATGAAATGGCAGTGAAATAATCGAACATGTTACCACAAGAAATGAGGCACAAGTATCTCGAGGAAATTTATAAAGAAGCCGGAGATGAACTAGATCAAATCTACACTGACGGGTCATCTAATCCTGTCAATGGCAGGGCTGGTGCAGCATACACGGTAATCAAGGATAATACTTTCAAATGCAGAAATGAAGAAAAAGCACGTATTGAGAACTATGCCTCTTCAATGCAAGCAGAGCTAACTGCCATTGTTATGGCGTTAAGGTTTCTTGAACGGAACACTAATGGTGCAGTGATTTGCACCGATTCAATAGCAGCACTGCAAAGCCTAAGTAAAAATCGGGCAGAAATCTTGCAATAGTCACTGAAATTAAGAGAGCTGTAAGAGTACTTACCAATCAAGGTAAGAGTACTTACCAATCAAGGTAAGAGTACTTACCAATCAAGGTAAGAGTACTTACCAATCAAGGTAAGAGTACTTACCAATCAGTTAAACATGATGTTTAACAGTGATAAATTCCAGGTACGGTAGAAATGAGGACCTTAAACATAATGCAGAGTACAAAACACTATCAAATGTACCCATAGAAGGAAATCAGCATGTAAAGGATTTGGGAATAATAATGTCTGACGACCTAACGTTTAAGGAGCATAACCAAGCAAATATTGCGACAGCCAGAAAAATAATAGGATGGATTACGAGAACTTTCAAATCCAGGGATCCCATCACAATGGTTGTACTCTTCAAGTCACTTGTATTGTCCCGTCTTGAGTACTGCTCAGTACTCACTTCCCCTTCAGAGCAGGAGAGATTGCTGAAATAGAAGGAATATAGTGAACATATACGGCACGCATAGACGCAATAAAGCACCTAAATTACTGGGATCGTCTCAAAGCCCTCCAAATGTACTCACTAGAAAGAAGACGAGAGAGATACCAAATAATATACACCTGGAAGATACTGGAGGGCCAAGTACCAAATCTACACAGTAAAATAACAACATACTGGAGTGAACGATATGGAAGAAAATGCTGAATAGAACCAGTGAAGAGCAGAGGTGCCATAGGCACAATCAGAGAACACTGTATAAACATCAGAGGTCCGCGGTTGTTCAACGTCCTCCCAGCAAGCATAAGAAATATTGCCGGAACAACCGTGGACATCTTCAAGAGGAAACTAGATTTATTCCTCCAAGTAGTGCCGGACCAACCAGGCTGTGGTGGGCCTGCGGGCCGCTCCAAGCACCAGCCTAGTGGACCAAACTCTCACAAGTCAAGCCTGGTCTCGGGCCGGGCTTGGGGAGTAGAAGAACTCCCAGAACCCCATCAACCAACCAGGGAAGAGTCATCAAGTTTCTGTGGATCCCCTCCCATGTCGGAATATGTGGAAATGAACGAGCAGATGTGCTGGCTGCTGAAGGCACTGAAAGAGACCATATTGAATACTTCATACCCAAGACTCTACTACAAATTAGAGGTATTGTCAGGCAACATCACTGTGACAAGGTAACTGAGGAAACGAGGATAGAATCACAAACCAGTGAATCTATACGATGGTACAACATGGTTGCAGCTGGCAATCCCAATCATTATGGCCGAAGAGGAGGAGGACGCGGGAGAGAATCAGTAATAGCGAGAATCCGTCTTGGATACAAATATCCATGGAGATATGGAATGGAAACAACAGTTGATCAGCGAAGTTGCAGAATCTGTGGTGAGAGTGATGGACACCGCCTTGACCACTATCTACGTGAATGTGAACACCTGAGAGACATTAGAAGTATGTGTAGAATAATAAACCCCACATTGTTTGAGTTAGGAAAACACTGTCAGATAAAGATACTGTTCTTAAAGGATTCCCCCATTTTGCACCCACAAGATAACATAAGCTTTTAAGGGTTGATAAATGTTAATCTTCTTGTTTGAGGAGCTCTTCACTTGAGACAGTTAAGCAAGTCCCAGCTGTGTCTGGGTACAAGTGACAGGATGAACCCAGCGGGTTTTCTTCCTATTGGGAAGTGTTGTACATGCCGACATGCGAGGGAGCCAGTCGGCCGAGCGGACAACACACTGGACTTGTGATCTTGTGGTCCTGGGTTCGATCCCAGGCACCGGCGAGAAACAATGGGCAGAGTTTCTTTCACCCTATGCCTCTGTTACCTAGCAGTAAAATAGGTACCTGGGTGTTAGTCAGCTGTCACGGGCTGCTTCCTGGGGGTGGAGGCCTGGTCGAGGACCGGGCCGCGGGGACACTAAAAAGCCCCAAAATCATCTTAAGATAACCTCTCAAGAAGATGCTGCTATGGCGGTGTGTCCACTCACAAGATGAGTGGCGCTGCCCAATACTGTCACTATGGCGGTGTGTCACACCACCACAGTGACAGTATTGGGCAGCGCCACTCATCCTGTGAGTGGACACACTGCCATAGCAGCAAGTACAACACTCCCCAATAGGAAGAAAACCCGCTGGGTTGTTCATCCTGTCACTTGTACCAAGAAACAGCTGGGACTTGCTTAACTGTCTCAAGTGAACTGTAGTGTGTTAATTAGCTTTCAATTTTGTGATATTCATTCTTGCATTTAAATGATCGTTTTCCTTCATGTTTAGTATCTTCCGCGTTCTCAGACGATCCTCTTGTTGATCTTCAACAAGGATAGGGTGGGGGAAGTGACACTGCATTCAGCTTGCCAACGCCTCGGAGGTAATTTGTTTATTGCTCGATGTCAGCGTTTTGGGAAGATCTGTGGGGAAATCTGGCACTAGTTCATATTCTAATTAAATGATGTTTAATTCTACGATGCTCGAAGGACCACTCCTTTTATGGGAGAAATAAGAGAAATACCTAAATTGAATAAATTAGATTCTAAAGATTCTGTTAATCAACAATGAACTAAATTCAATATATTCTAGAGCCACTTCCAATGACACATTTTGGGGGTATTCTATGAAGTTAGTCTACGTAATGCATATAATATATAATAAATTGTATGTATATAGATTATATAATGGTTAGTAAAATGCAATGTAAAAAATATTACTGCATATTAATGATTAAATCATGTGTATGATTAATATGCAAATAATTGGAAATGCCTTGACTCTCAATAACTAAAAGTTATTATCTACAGTTAATACTGATAATATTCTCAGCTGGTTTAGAAGAACGTAGGTGGAGTCCAATCTCTACAACACTCTGGCATCAGCCCTGAGATAGTGATCCTTGTTACACGTGAGCATATGACTGTCACACGCCTCCTCAGCCGTGTTGCACCAGGCTGCAATAATTTACTTCCATAATTTCCACTCCAAACTAGTATTTACATAAATAATTGGAGGGGTGGGAGTAGCACTCACATGGGATTAATTATTCGCCTACAGCTTGACGACATGGCATCTGCATAATATTAATTAATGAACTCAATCAATAAATAAAGTGAGGTAAATGCCTGCCGAAACTGGTGTCCATGATTCTGGTAAGCTGCGTCCTCAATCTGAAGCCTGATGATGAACGGATGCTTGCAGGATTGTAAGATTTGGAAGGACCGCTTTGGTACACCTTGCTGCCAGTTGATCAAATATGGCGCGTCTCCTTCCCTCTCGGGGGACGCGCATGCGCGATAACTCCCAGTAGGGACCCGAGCATAAATGATTTTAATTAATTATAGTTAAATTGGGAAGGAAGTGTGTATGGCGAATATTTATGTCAAACAAATGCATTATGTTGTAATATATAATTCTCGTAGTGTAAGTCAGTTAATGTAGACTGCACAATTAAAACGAGAATCCTTTGGAAGTGGAAATTATTTTAGGTTATAATATTATTTACTGGAACAGCAATCTAGCTGGGTAAAGGAATTGCAGTAAACTGCACTAAATAAAGTAAACTTATTAATAAATAATTATCCTTAATAAAGGAAAGTAATGCTAGAGTCTACTCGATATGTTAATATGAAATGTTCGTGTGGCTAGCAGGTGGCTGATGCAACATTTCCATTATTCTAGGAGAAATTACATAACGTTAACGCGCCAAACACACACCGAAACTACGACGTTGATACAACGTTCGAACAAGTTTTAACACCACCTAACCAGTTATAACAACCAATATAGCAAGTTGAAACAACTTTCTAATACGTCATAAACACGTTAAGCCAAGATATAACAACTTTATTACAAGTTGTAACAAGCGGAAAATAGAGACAGTTTCGGTTTGTGTTTCCAGGGTTTTCCACCTCCTAATGCAATGAGTTCTATATCACTAAACTACGGATTAATAGTGTTAGTTAATTATGACACTTAGTACAGAAAGTACATCCCATTGTACTAAGGATTAGTAAATGAGTATTAAATGATCATGACGCCTAATACAGGAAGTACATCCTATGGTATTAAGGATGAGAATTGTTGTTGGACATTTCCAACAAGATCTGCTCTCAGGGTGACACCATTCCATAACAGCTTAGGTCATCCAGAACCCTTTCACAGAGCGTCTAACGCATGAAAAATGCTCACTTAAAAGGTAATTGTGATGATTGTCGACCACCCAGACAGTCCCCCCCCCTTTTCAAAACACTGACCCATTCAACGAACAAACGGTGATTTATTATATATTTCATACAGACACGCATTAAAAACAAGAACATGTACCATTCAAACATATTTTAATTGTATGTTGTTTTTTTTTCCAGGTAAGGTGACGAGCAGGAGTGTCTCCCTAGCTGCTGAGACCTGGTGCTAGGGAGGGCTGGGACCCGGTGCTAGGGAGGGCTGGAACCTAGTGCAAGGGTGAGGTTAGTGCTCTGTTGTTTTGGTGTCTTGAAGTGTCTCCCTAGCTGCTGGGACCTGGTGCTAGGGAGGGCTGGGACCTGGTGCTAGGGAGGGCTGGGACCTGGTGCTAGGGAGGGCTGGGACCTGGTGCTAGGGAGGGCTGGGACCCGGTGCTAGGGTGAGGTTAGTACTCTGTTGTTTTGGTGTCTTGAAGTGTCACCCTAGCTGCTGAGACCTGGTGCTAGGGAGGGCTGGGACCCGGTGCTAGGGAGAGCTGGAACCTAGTGCAAGGGTGAGGTTAGTACTCTGTTGTTTTGGTGTCTTGAAGTGTCTCCCTAGCTGCTGGGACCTGGTGCTAGGGAGGGCTGGGACCTGGTGCTAGGGAGGGCTGGGACCTGGTGCTAGGGAGGGCTGGGACCTGGTGCTAGGGAGGGCTGGGACTTGGTGCTAGGGTAAGGTTAGTACTCTGTTGTTTTGGTGTCTTGAAGTGAGGTCTGTCAATGGCTGTCAATGTTATGATTACAGGCTTAATTTATATTCAAATGAAGATATATTATGATACTAATAGGTCAATTACTAGTGTAGTCTAGGGAGTATCTCGGTTACCTCAGTGGTGAGCAAGGAGTCAACAGGAGAAATAACTAAACCTTAATTACATTAAAGTATTTGTGTACAGAAGTTATGAATAAATTAAACATTGTTTACCACTTTGGATAAGGTTAAGAAGTTGTGCTACAACACACTACTGCCTCAGTCTACACGCCTCAGTCTACACGCCTCAGTCTACACGCCTCAGTCTACACGCCTCAGTCTACACGCCTCAGTCTACACGCCTCAGTCTACACGCCTCAGTCTACACGCCTTAGTCTACACGCCTTAGTCTACACGCCTCAGTCTACACGCCTCAGTCTACACGCCTCAGTCTACACGCCTCAGTCTACACGCCTCAGTCTACACGCCTCAGTCTACACGCCTCAGTCTACACGCCTCAGTCTACACGCCTCAGTCTACACGCCTCAGTCTACACGCCTCGGTCTGCACGCCTCGGTCTACACGCCTCGGTCTGCACGCCTCAGTCTACACGCCTCGGTCTGCACGCCTCGGTCTACACGCCTCGGTCTACACGCCTCGGTCTGCACGCCTCGGTCTGCACGCCTCAGTCTACACGCCTTAGTCTGCACGGCTCAGTCTACATGCCTCAGTCTACACGCCTCAGTCTACATGCTTCAGTCTACACGCCTTAGTCTGCACGCCTCAGTCTACACGCTTCAGTCTACACGCTTCAGTCTACACGCTTCAGTCTACACGCCTCAGTCTGCACCCATCAGTCTACACGCCTCAGTCTACACGCCTCAGTCTACACGCCTCAGTCTACACGCCACAGTCTACACGCCACAGTCTACACGCCTTAGTCTACACCCCTCAGTCTACACGCCTCAGTCTACACGCCTCAGTCTACACGTCTCAGTCTACACCCTTCAGTCTACACTCCTCAATCTATGTCTCAGTCTACACGCCTCAGTCTACACTCCTTAGTCTACACGCCTTAGTCTACACGCCTCAGTCTGCACGCCTCAGTCTACACCCCTCAGTCTACACGCCTTAGTCTGCACGGCTCAGTCTACATGCCTCAGTCTACACGCCTCAGTCTACATGCTTCAGTCTACACGCCTTAGTCTGCACGCCTCAGTCTACACGCTTCAGTCTACACGCCTTAGTCTACACCCCTCAGTCTACACGCCTTAGTCTACACGCCTCAGTCTACACGCCTCAGTCTACACGCCTTAGTCTGCACGGCTCAGTCTGCACGCCTCAGTCTACACGCCTCAGTCTACACGCCTCAGTCTGCACTCCTCATTTTACACGCCTTAGTCTACACGTCTCAGTCTACACGCCTCAGTCTACACTCCTCATTTTACACGCCTTAGTCTGCACGCCTCAGTCTGCACGCCTCAGTCTGCACGCCTCAGTCTACACGTCTCAGTCTACACGTCTCAGTCTACACGTCTCAGTCTACACGCCTCAGTCTACACGCCTCAGTCTACACGCCTCAGTCTACACGTCTCAGTCTACACGCCTCAGTCTACACGTCTCAGTCTACATGCCTCAGTCTGCACTCCTCAGTTTACACGCCTCAGTCTACACGCCTCAGTCTACATGCCTCAGTCTGCACTCCTCAGTTTACACGCCTTAGTCTACACGTCTCAGTCTACATGTCTCAGTCTGCACGCCTCAGTCTGCACGCCTCAGTCTGCACGCCTCAGTCTACACACCTCAGTCTATACGCCTCAGTCTATACGCCTCAGTCTGCACGCCTCAGTCTGCACGCCTCGGTCTACACGCCTCAGTCTACACGCCTCAGTCTACACGTCTCAGTCTACACGCCTCAGTCTACATGCCTCAGTCAGCACGCCTCAGTCTACACGCCTCAGTCTACACGCTTCAGTCTGCACGCCTCAGTCTGCACGCCTCAGTCTGCACGCCTCAGTCTACACGCCTCAGTCTGCACGCCTCAGTCTGCACGCCTCAGTCTACATGCCTCAGTCTGTATGCCTCAGTCTACACGCCTCAGTCTACACGCCTCAGTCTACACTCCTCAATCTACGTCTCAGTCTACACGCCTCAGTCTACACTCCTCAATCTACGTCTCAGTCTACACGCCTCAGTCTACACTCCTCAATCTACGTCTCAGTCTACACGCCTCAGTCTACACGCCTCAGTCTGCACGTCTCAGTCTACATGCCTCAGTCTGTATGTCTCAGTCTACATGCCTTAGTCTGCACGGCTCAGTCTACACGCCTCAGTCTACACGTCTCAGTCTACACGTCTCAGTCTACACGTCTCAGTCTACACGTCTCAGTCTACACGCCTCAGTCTACACGTCTCAGTTTACACGTCTCAGTCTACACGCCTCAGTCTACACGTCTCAATCTACACGTCTCAGTCTACACGTCTCAGTCTACACGTCTCAGTTTACACGCCTCAGTCTACACGCCTCAGTCTACATGCCTCAGTCTGCACTCAGTTTACACGCCTTAGTCTACACGTCTCAGTCTACATGCCTCAGTCTGCACGCCTCAATCTACACGCCTCAGTCTACACGCCTCAGTCTACACGCCTCAGTCTACACGCCTCAGTATGCACGCCTCAGTCTGCACGCCTCAGTCTGCACGCCTCAGTCTGCACGCCTCAGTCTGCACGTCACAGTCTACATGCCTCAGTCTGTATGCCTCAGTCTACACGCCTCAGTCTACACTCCTCAGTCTACACGCCTCAGTCTACACTCCTCAATCTACGTCTCAGTCTACACGTCTCAGTCAACACTCCTCAATCTACGTCTCAGTCTACACGCCTCAGTCTACACTCCTCAATCTACGTCTCAGTCTACACGCCTCAGTCTGCACGTCTCAGTCTACATGCCTCAGTCTGTATGCCTCAGTCTACATGCCTCAGTCTACACGTCTCAGTCTACACCCCTCAGTCTACACTCCTCAATCTACGTCTCAGTCTACACCCCTCAGTCTACACTCCTCAATCTACGCCTCAGTCTACACGCCTCAGTCTACACCCCTCAGTCTACACTCCTCAATCTACGTCTCAGTCTACACCCCTCAGTCTACACTCCTCAATCTACGTCTCAGTCTACACGCCTCAGTCTACACGTCTCAGTCAACACTCCTCAATCTACGTCTCAGTCTACACGCCTCAGTCTACACTCCTCAATCTACGTCTCAGTCTACACTCCTCAATCTACGTCTCAGTCTACACGCCTCAATTACGAAGAATTTGTGTGTAAATTAAATCTTTGAAAATGTAATACGAATTACGAAACGCGTTCAGGCGTCAGACAATTAAAAAAATGAATTTCGGAGAATTGTTATTTTAATTACCACCGACAGTGAAGAAAAACATAAGAAATATTGAGAATATTCGTGTTAGAATTATTAATCTTACCTTTTCGGTCATATTCAACAACATGTTTACAAGAAAGACTGCTACCAAAATATACTAATATATATATATATATATATATATATATATATATATATATATATATATATATATATATATATATATATATATATATATATATATATATTATTGTACCTAGTAACCAGAACGTCGTACTTGGCCTACTATGTAAGGCCCGATTTGCCTAATAAGCCAAGTTTTCCTGAATTTATTTATTTTTCAACAAAATTTCTTATGAAATTATAAATCTGTCCATTTCCTTATGTATAAATTAATTTGTTTAAATTTGAGTTAAAACTAACATAGATATATGACCGAACCTAACCAACCCTACCTGACCTAACCTATCTTAACCTAACCAAAACTAACTCAACTAAGTCAATAAAATATGGTCTTAAGATAAAATAATTATACTAATTCAAATAAACTATTTGGAAAAAATTTATTGAAAATAAAGAAAATCACTCGGCCTATTAGGCAAATCGGGCCTAGCATAGTAGGCTGAGAAGTGCGTTCTGGCTACTAGGTACGATATATATATATATATTATTAAATATGACCGAAAAAGTAAGATTAATAATTCTAACACGAATTTTCTCAATCTTTCGTACATTTCTTTTCACTGTTGGAGGTAATTCAAAAATCAATTCTCCAAAATTCATTTTTATTTCTAGTCTGACGCGACACTTGAGCGCGTTTCGTAAAACTTATTACATTTTCAAAGACTTTAGTTTACATTTACACAACTGAATAGAACTTACACATCTCCGATTTTGTTTATATCTACATTTGAGTGAGGTGGATGGGGTGAGGTGGTATTTAATAAGGTATTAATTTCATCAACACAAGACAGAACACGAAACAATGGGTATTGAATAGAAGTGATTGTAGAAAGCCTATTGGTCCATATTTCTTGATGCTTCTATATTGGAGCGGAGTCTTGAGGTGGGTAGAATATAGTTGTGCATTAATTGGCTGTTGATTGCAATATATATATATATATATATATATATATATATATATATATATATATATATATATATATATATATATATATATATATATATATATATATTATATGTATATATATGTATGTATATATATGATACCTGGTTGATACCTGGTTGATGGGGTTCTGGGAGTTCTTCTACTCCCCAAGCCCGGCCCGAGGCCAGGCTCGACTTGTGAGAGTTTGGTCCACCAGGCTGTTGCTTGGAGCGGCCCGCAGGGCCACGTACCCACCACAGCCCGGCTGATCCGGAACTTCTCTTAGAAAACCGTCCAGTTTTCTCTTGAAGATGTCCACGGTTGTTCCGGCAATATTTCTTATGCTCGCTGGGAGGACGTTGAACAACCGCGGACCTCTGATGTTTATACAGTGCTCTCTGATTGTGCCTATGGCACCTCTGCTCTTCACTGGTTCAGTCTTGCATTTTCTTCCATATCGTTCACTCCAGTACGTTGTTATTTTACTGTGTAGATTTGGGACCTGACCCTCCAGTATTTTCCATGTGTATATTATTTGGTATCTCTCTCGTCTCCTTTCTAGAGAGAGACGAGAGAGACATTTGGAGAGCTTTGAGACGATCCCAATAATTTAGGTGTTTTATCTCGTCTATGCGTGCCGTATATGTTCTCTGTATTCCCTCTATTTCAGCAATCTCTCCTGCTCTGAAGGGGGAAGTGAGTACTGAGCAGTACTCGAGACGGGACAGCACAAGTGACTTGAAGAGTACAACCATTGTGATGGGATCCCTGGATTTGAAAGTTCTCGTAATCCATCCGATCATTTTTCTGGCTGACGCGATATTTGCTTGGTTATGCTCCCTAAACGTTAGATCGTCGGACATCATTATTCCCAAATCCTTGACATGCTGTTTTTCTACTATGGGAAGATTCGATTGTGTTTTGTACCCTGTATTATGTTTCAGATCCTCATTTTTGCCGTACCTGAGTACCTGAAATTTATCACTGTTAAACATCATGTTATTTTCTTCTGCCCAATCAAAAACTTTGTTGACATCTGCTTGTAGTTTTTCAATGTCTTCAGCAGAGGTAATTTTCATGCTGATTTTTGTGTCATCTGCAAAGGACGACACGAAGCTGTGGCGTGTATTTTTGTCTATATCAGATATGAGAATAAGGAACAGTAGCGGTGCAAGGACTGTACCTTGAGGTACAGAGCTTTTAACATCGCTTGGACTCGATTTTATCTGATTGACTGTTACTCTTTGTGTTCTGTTCGACAGGAAATTGAGTATCCAGCGTCCTACTTTTCCAGTTATTCCCATTGACCTCATTTTGTGAGCTATCACCCCATGGTCACATTTGTCGAACGCCTTTGCAAAGTCTGTGTATACAGCATCTGCATTTTGCTTTTCTTCTAGGGCTTCTGTGATTTTGTCATAGTGGTTGAGTAACTGTGACAGACAGGATCTTCCCGCTCTAAATCCATGTTGTCCTGGATTGTGCAATTC